>NC_092051.1:66195066-66558556 GCF_003086295.3 Arachis hypogaea | reverse complement strand
TCCAATCCACTGTGAGAAAGCTTCTCTAGCATGAATCCTCCATTCCTTTCCCAAGGCTCCGAAGGATTCCAAGTATGAGTAGTTTCTTTCCCAAGACAACTACTCAATGGAATTAGATCGAGAAGCTTCTAACAAAATTCAAGAGAAAAGATTGAAGAAGAAGATAAACTATTATTGATTCATTGAATTACAATAGAGCTCCCTAACCCAATGAAAGGGGTTAGTGAATCATAGCTTGAATTCAATTACAAAGAAAAGGAAAACTAGCTAAAAGTGAAGTAAAAAAGTCCTCTCTAACTTAACTTCTATCCTATTTATACACTTTCTATATTGAGCTTCAGTTGTGCTTCTTGGGCTTTGAGGCCTCTCCTTGCTTTCCTTTTGCCTTGGGTTTATGATCCATAACCTTGATGAGGTTGTTGATCCAAATCCTGTAACATTTATTGAGCCAACTTAGTGATAATCAAATAATGACACATGACTCAATAAATTGAGATTTCAAACTCATCAATCCTTCAGGCCCAATCCATAAACCATGATATTCAATGGGTTTCATACCAAAGTAAGTTTAAGTTAATATTTGTGCTCAAAGACTAACTTAAATCACAATATTTTTGGCCCAGAAACCTTTCCAAGAGTGGCGTTTAAGTTGTAGTTTAAGCTTAAACTGCAGCTTAAACGCCAGACACTTCCAGTGAGGCCCTTTTGTAGAAGCACGTTTAAGCTTCAGTTAAGGTTAAACTGAAGCTTAAACGTGGAAATGGAAGAAGGTAGCCCTGGAGAGTCATGTAGTCGAACACGTTTAAGCTTCAGTTTAAGGTTAAACTGAAGCTTAAACGTGGAGATAGGAAAGGCAGCCCTGGAGGTCGAACACGTTTAACCTCCAGTTTGAGGTCAAACTGGAGGTTAAATGTGGAAAAGGTGGAGGCATACTGGAGGTCGAACACGTTTAACCTCCAGTTGAGGTCAAACTGGAGGTTAAACGTGGAAGCTTGGAATGGTGGCCCTGGAGGTGTCGAACACGTTTAACTCCAGTTTGAGGTCAAACTGGAGGTTAAACGTGGAGATGGAGAGACAACCCTGGAGTAGAAAAGCTATCGAACACGTTTAAGCTCCAGTTTGAGTCAAACTGGAGCTTAAACGTGGAATGGCTCCCTGGTACTCTTCCTGTTCTGGCGTTTAACCTCCAATTTGAGGTCAACTGGAGGTTAAACGTGGAACTCCTCCCTGGTGGCATACTCATTCTGGCGTTTAACCTCCAGTTTGAGGTCAAACTGAGTTAAACGTGGAATGCTCCTTAAGTGAGGCTTTTCATTCTGGCGTTTAACCTCCAGTTGAGGTCAAACTGGAGGTTAAACTTCAATCCCAGCATTTCTTATCCTTCATGATTTTGGCGTTTAAGCTCAGTTTAGGCTTAAACTGGAACTTAAACTCCACATGTGATATTCAAGCTTCCTTATTGATTTTGTTGCTTCCTTGCTTAGCCTCTTCTTCCCTGAAATCATCCAAACAATTGCATCAAAGTCTTGCAAAATTCATGAGAAATCTTCATTCATAGCATTTAAGTAATATAACTAAAACTCATGGAATTTGCATCAAAATCATATTGTTTGGATGGTTCATTACTTTGTTCTTCATTTAACCATTTTTGGTTACTTTAAGCTCAAGAAAATGCATCAAACAACTAAAACTAACAGAAAAATGCTAGTGAAACTAGCCTATGATGCCTTGGCATCACAACACCAAACTTAATACTTGCTTGTCCCTAAGCAAGTCCTGAGTTATTTGAGAAGAAAGTATGAAACAGAAAGCAATTACATTGGCTATATTAGCAAGCATTTGAAGTTCATCAGAAGGGTTTTATGCAGAAAGTTGCAGCATCACTTTTCATACTTATCAGGTAGGATTATCACTTTTTCATTGCATCCATCAAAAAATTGCTATGGCCTCTTGTTATTCTTATGTCTTTGGCACTTTTCTCTTCTTTGTTTTCTTCTCTTTTCTTAGAGCTTCTTTTGCTCCTTGTTTGCTTAGTGTCATGTGTTGCACAAGCCTTTGGCATTTTCTTTTTCTTATCAGTGCACTACACATATCCACCTTAGGCATTTTAGTTCACATTTCTTCTTGAAACATTGGTGCCCAGCACCTCTTTGTGTGACTAAATGTTTTGTATTTAGGTTGCTCTTGATAATGGACTTTTGGTTGATAATCCCGGGTTAGTTAACCCAAGTTACCAAGTGTTGAAACACTCCTCAGAACCTATTCATCCAAGCATATCCTTAATACATAAACACCACAGGCATTTGTCTCAGAAGTTCAAACCATTGGTACCTAGCTTATTTTCTCAATTTTTTTTTTGCTTTTTGGTTGCCTTTTTCCGTGGCTTTTTCTTTTTCTTTTTCTTTCTTTTTTTTCATGGCCAAAGACATTTATTCATCAAGATCCATAGACAATGTTCACTTTCTACATAAAAAAAATGATAATTCTACACTCTAATTTTAGTGATCTGACTAAACAATCAAGCATGCATACCACCACTTAATTCTACTTGATTTGTCACTAATTTAGCCAAGTTACTTTTGTTCAAACTTTTCTTTTATTTTTGTGGAAACAGAACAAGCATGGCACGCACTTGTTTAAGAAGGTGAAGTTATATCCAAACATCTAGGCATTCACTTTATTCAAAGCAATTAACAAACACACATACTAAAAAAACTACACATTCCAGAAAGATTCAACATTTACAGTTTAAACCAGAACACGCATGCTTTTGTTTGCCCTTTTTAAAGAATTAGCAAGGAACAATACCACCTTGTGAAATTCCTTGTTTTCTCTTTGTTGTCAGGAAACAATTTGATTTCTCCTTCTTCTTCCTAAATGTTGCTTCATGCTTTAAGGTTCTTGTTTCCTTTCCTGCAAAGAGTAATGAAGTTGCTTGCTTTTCAAGCACTTGAGTGGTCAGCTCAACTATGTATGGGTAAGTATCGGATTCTTAGATTGGTGTGTGAACACCAAACTTAGTCTCCCACTTACTTCTCTCTGTTCTTTGAATCCTTGAGTTATCTTGGAATGATGTTGCTACTAAGGTTTTAAGCATTTCTGTGACTGCTTAGAATAGTTGTTCCTTTCATATAATTCAAAGGTTGTTGTGTTCAGTTGATCTTTATGGTGGAACACCAAACTTAGAGTCACACATTCCCCTTTGACTTATTGATCCATGAATTCATTGTTTGGTGTGAAACACCAAACTTAATTCTTTGCAATGCACAGAAACTACTTTACCCTTTTTATTGAAACAAATAAAAGAAACAGCAACAAGGTATTACCTCAGGTTGGGTTGCCTCCCAACAAGCGCTTCTTTAACGTCATTAGCTTGACGGTCAGCTTCCTCAGTTGAGGTGATATTTAACTTTGTCCTTCTCCTCCACATCTCCCAAGTAATGTTTGAGTCTTTGACCGTTAACAATGAAGGTTCGTTGTGACTTTTCTTCCATGATTTCTACTTGTCCATAATTGGAGACCTTGGTGACAAGGAATGGTCCAGACCACCTTGATTTTAGCTTCCCTGGAAATAGCTTCAGCCTAGAATTGTAGAGCAATACTTTTTGCCCTTCTTCAAATTTCCTTGGGACTATGTTGCTGTCATGCTTCTTCTTTGCTCTTTCTTTGTAAATTTTGGCATTCTCATAAGCTTCCGCTCTGAATTCTTCCAACTCTTGAATTTGCAACATCCTTCTTTCTCCAGCGGCTTTGTTGTCCAAGTTCAGAAGTTTCAAGGCCCAGTATGCCTTGTGCTCCAACTCCAGTGGCAGATGGCAAGCTTTTCCATATACTAGTTGGTAAGGAGACATTCCAATTGGTGTTTTGAAAGCTGTCCTATATGCCCAAAGAGCATCATCTAGCTTAATCGACCAGTCCTTTCTCGAAGTTCCCACAGTTTTTTCCAGGATTCTTTTGAGTTCTCTGTTAGATATTTCGGCTTGCCCACTTGTCTGTGGATGGTATGGTGTGGCTACCCTGTGTTTGACTCCATATTTAGGAGCAATGCCTCTAATGGTTTGTTGCAAAAGTGGCTTCCTCCATCACTGATGATTGCTCTTGGAACCCCAAAACGGCAAAAAATGTGTTTTCTGAGGAAGTTCATGACTACCTTATTATCATTGGTTGGAGTTGCTATTGCTTCAACCCATTTAGAGACATAGTCTACTGCCACAAGAATGTAATTATTTGAGTATGAGGAGGGAAAGGGTCCCATGAAATCTATCCCCCATACATCAAACAATTCAAGTTCCAGAATGAATTGTTGTGGCATTTCATTTCTTCTTGGCAGGTTCCCAGCTTTCTGGCATTCATGGCAGTGCTTCACTAATTCTTTTGCATCTTTGAAGATAGTAGGCCAATAAAAACCACACTGCAACACCTTAGCTGCTGTTCTTTCTCCTGCAAAGTGCCCTCCATAAGTGGAGCCATGGCAGTCCCATAAAACTTCCCTTCCTTCTTCCTCGGATATGCATCTTCTGAGTATGCCATCGGAACATTTTTTGAACAAGTATGGTTCGTCCCAGATGAAGTATTTGGCATCATTGACCAATTTCTTCCTTTGATGTTTGTTAAATTCCAAAGGTAAACTCCCAGTGGCCTTGAAGTTTGCTATGTCTGCAAACCAGGGTGCTTTGTGAATTATCATGAGTTGTTCATCAGGAAAGCACTCATTTACATGTGTGCTTTGTGTGCTTCCTTCTTCACATGGTATCCTTGATAAATGATCTGCCACCTTGTTTTCTACACCCTTCTTGTCTTTGATTTCAATGTCAAATTCCTGCAACAAAAGAACCCATCTAATAAGTCTCGGTTTAGATTCTTGTTTAGCAAGCAAATATTTTAAAGCTGAATGATCAGTGAAGACAATGACTTTAGATCCAATGAGATAAGATCTAAATTTTTCAAATGCAAAGACTATTGCCAAGAGTTCTTTTTCAGTGGTTGTGTAATTCCTTTGGTTAGCATTCAAGACTTTACTGGCATAATAAATCACATGTACCAAATTGTCTTTCCTTTGTCCTAACACTGCCCCAATAGCAAGGTCTGATGCATCACACATCAGTTCAAAAGGTAAGTTCCAATCAGGTGGGGCAATGATAGGTGCAGAGGACAGTTTTTGCTTCAAAAGTTCATAGGCTAGCATGCAATTTTTATCAAATACAAAGGGTGTATCAGAGACAAGCAAGTTACTCAAAGGTTTGGCTATTTTAGAAAAGTCTCTAATAAACCTTCTGTAAAAACCAGCGTGTCCCAAAAAGCTCCTAACTGCCTTGACATTACTTGGTGGAGGTAGTTTTTCAATGATTTCCACCTTAGCTCTGTCCACCTCCATGCCTCTATTAGAGATTTTGTGGCCAAGGACTATTCCTTCTGTGACCATGAAATGACACTTTTCCCAGTTTAATACTAGGTTAGTCTCTTGGCACCTCTTAAGCACCAAGGCAAGGTGGTGTAGGCAGCTGGGAAAAGAATCCCCAAACACAGAAAAATCGTCCATGAAGACCTCAATAAATTTTTCAATCATGTCCGAAAAGATGGACAGCATGCATCTTTGGAAAGTGGCAGGTGCATTGCACAATCCAAAGGGCATGCGTCTATAAGCAAAAACTCCATATGGACAAACAAATGATGTTTTCTCTTGATCACTAGGATCAACTACTATTTGGTTGTAGCCCGAATATCCATCCAAGAAGCAATAGTAAGCATGTCCGGCAAGCCTTTCAAGCATCTGATCCATGAATGGGAGTGGGAAATGATCTTTTCTGGTGGCTTCATTGAGCTTCCTGTAGTCTATGCACATCCTCCACCCAGTAACGGTTCTTGTGGGTATGAGTTCGTTCTTCTCATTTGGCACCACAGTTATGCCACCTTTCTTGGGAACTACATGGATGGGACTAACCCATGGGCTATCAGAAATGGGGTAGATTACCCCTGCCTGCCATAACTTCCTGACTTCCTTTTGTACCACTTCTTTCATGACGGGATTCAATCTTCTCTGAGCTTGAATGGAGGGTCTAGCATCTTCTTCTAACAAGATTTTATGCATGCATATGGATGAACTTATCCCCTTCAAATCAGCTAGGGTCCATCCAATGGCATCTTGATGAGTTTGCAGCACCTTGATCAATTCTTCTTCCTGTTCTTGGCTCAAGGCCGAGCTAATGATAACAGGGTGACTCTCATCACTACCCAAGTATGCATACTTGAGATTAGGGGGCAATGCTTTGAGCTCAGGTTTTGGTGCTTCCTTTTCTTCTTTCACTTTCTCTGGCATGCTTAGCATGGTTGTGTCAGCACCCTTGATATCACTAACTTCAATATCCTTGGTGAACTCCTCCTCTGCCACTTCCTTTATTGTTTCCTCAAAAGTTTCTTGTACTGCAATGTCCACTACATCAACCCTCATGCATTCCCTTAGTGATTCTGATGGATAGCTCATTGCCTTGAATACATTAAACACCAATTTCTCATCATGTAGTCTAAGAGTGAGTTCACCCTTTTGTACATCTATGATGGCTCCAGCAGTAGCTAGGAAGGGTCTTCCCAGAATTATTGAAGCTTTGGCTTCTTCCTCCATATCTAACACTACAAAATCAGCAGGAAATATAAATTCTCCCACTTTCACCAACAAATCCTCAACTATCCCATGAGGGAATTTAAAAGTTCGATCTGCCAATTGGAGGGCCATTCTTGTTGGTTTGGCTTCCTCAATCTTCATTCTTCTCATCATTGTTAGCGACATCAAATTGATGCTGGCCCCTAAGTCACACAAGGCCTTCTCCACCATGACTTCTCCTATGATGCAGGGGATTTGGAAACTGCCTGGGTCCTTCAATTTCTGAGGCAATTTGTGCTGAATGATGGCACTGCATTCTTCAGTTAACAACACAGTTTCCTCATTTCTCCAGCTTCTCTTCTTGGTCATTAATTCTTTTAAGAATTTTGCATAGAGTGGCATTTGCTCTATTGCCTCAGCAAAGGGAATGTTGATTTGAAGCTTCTTGAAAATCTCCAAGAACCTGGAGAATTGGCCATCCTTTTCACTTTTCATCAAACGTTGAGGATAAGGTGCTTTAGGTGTGTAAGGCTTCAAGACCTCTTTTTCTTTTTCTTTTGTTGCAAACGGTGTAACAGATTGTCCTTGTTCTTTGTCTTTCACATTTTCCTTTGCTTCATCCTCTGTGGTTTCCCTTGAAATCTCCTTTAGATTCTTTCCACTTCTGAGGGTTATGGCCTTACATTCCTCCCTTGCAATAGCCTTGGCAGCATGAGAACCGCTTGTCCCAGGGGCTTACTTAGTCAAATACAAAATTTGATTTTCTAGCTTCTGGATGGCAGCTCCTTGGTTTTGCAAGTTAGAATTTACTTCTTCCTTAAAAGCTTTCAATTCAATTATGTCTTGGCTCATGGTTGCAAGCATTCCTTCTATCCGGTTTAATTGATCTTGAAATTGTTGGTTCGGATTAGGTTGGGTATGTTGATTATTTTGGCCATGATATGATGGTTGGGGGTAAGTGTTTTGTGTGGCTTGGTATGATCTTTGGTTGGAGTTTTGGTATGTGGAATTGTTATGTTGGTTGTGGTTGTAAGGTTTGTGGTTTTGTGGTTGGGTTTGTTGGTTTCCCCACCCAAAGTTTGGGTGGTTTCTCCAGCCTGGGTTGTAAGTGTTGGAATGTGGATCATATGATTGCCTTTGTTGGTTTCCCACATAGTTAACCTCATCCCAATCACCTCCTTCAATGCCTACTTCCTCTTGATCTTGTGTGTGTATTGCAGCCACTTGCTTTGTTTCTAATTGCCTGGTAAGCTCTGCTAGTTGCTTGGCAAACACCTTGTTTTGGGCTAGAATTGTATCAACATGGTTCAGCTCCATGACTCCCTTAGTGTTGTGCCTTTCTGATGCATAGTAGTACTCATTCTCAGCCACTGTCTCGATCACTTCAATGGCTTCTTCCAGAGTCTTTTTCCTGTTCAATGAACCTCCTGATGAATGGTCTACAGCCTTCCTTGATTCATAAGAGAGCCCATCATAGAAGATGTGCAGTTGCACCCAATCATGGAACATGTTTGGTGGGCATTTCCTTGTCAAGTCCTTGAATCTCTCCCATGCCTCGTAGAGAGTTTCACCATCTTGTTGTCTAAAAGTCTGAACCTCAGATCGAAGCCTATTGACCTTTTGTGGAGGGTAGAAACGTGCCAGAAACTTGCTTTCCACCTCATCCCATGTTGTTAGACTCCCCCTTGGGAATGATTCCAGCCACTTAGCTGCTTTGTCCCTAAGTGAAAATGGGAACAAAAGCAGTTTATAGGCATCTTCCTGGACTCCATTGGACTTCACAGTGTCACAAATTCTCAGGAATTTTGTGAGATGTTGGTTTGGGTCTTCATTAGCACTTCCTCCAAAGGAACAATGATTTTCCACAAGTGATATTAGCTGTGGCTTGAGCTCAAAATTGTTGGCCTGAATGGGTGGTTTCTGGATGCTACTACCACAATTCCCAGAGGTTGGGTTTATGTATGAACTAAGAACCCTCCTCTCAGGGATGGCATCGTTTCCATCAGCTCTCTCATGGTTGTGAACTTCTCTATCCATGTTGAGATCTAAAGCTTCCTCAAAATTGTCCTCAGATTCTCCTTCAGATTCCTCTTCTCCCACTACTCTCTTCCCTCTTGCTTCCCTTCTAAGTCTATGAAGGGTCCTCTCTGGTTCGGTATATGGAGGAGTTGATGTCTCTCCTCTCCTACCTGTCATACAAGAACACAGCTCAAACACAAACAAGTGAAATACTCTTGGTTAATGGAAGAGTATGGTTAGCTCAATTGAGGAATTAATTCAAACAGTTAGTGAGTCAGTGAGTTAGTTGCATGAGTTTAAAGGCATAACGAAGGAAAGCATGTAACCAAGTGCAGAAATTAAAATTCAACAAGTATCTTGAACAGAATTAACAAAGCAAGAGAAAATTGCTCAATCTAGTTAGCTTCCAATTTGAGAATTGTCAATCGAAAACCAATCCCCGGCAACGGCGCCATAAACTTGATGCACATAAACGTGTTATGCTACGATTTAGGAAATTGCACGATCGGCAAAATTCCTTCCGGCAAGTGCACCGGTTATCGTCGTCAAGTAAAAACTCACAATAGAGTGAGGTCGAATCCCACAAGGATTGGTTGAGTGAGCAATTCGGATTAGAAGTGTGTTCTAGTTGAGCGGAATCAAGATTTGAGATGAGAATTGCGGAATGTAAAATTGGCGGGAAAAGTAAATGACAAGGAAATTAAATGGCTGAATCTTAAATTGCATGAATTAAAGAGCAGAATGTAAATTGCTGAAATAAAAAGGGAATGGGGATGATTGCAAGAATTAAATTGCAGAATGTAAAGAGAAAGTGGAAATCAGAAATGGGGAATTCATTGGGTTTAGGAGATATTGAAATCTCCGAATCAAAACATGTATATCTCTTCCTCAACCAATGCATTCATTGAATTTTGCTTGGCAATCTTATATGATTGGATCCCAATTCCTTGGTTCACCAATGCTCTCTAAAAACAAACAAATTCCCAATCCCTTGGTTTAAATGTTCATAAGAAGAGATGATGCTTGATCACTGATTATACCACACAATTTCATGAACCACAATTTGGTAGGATTACATGTCACAATATCCATCCAAACCCCAATCCAATCCACTGTGAGAAAGCTTCTCTAGCATGAATCCTCCATTCCTTTCCCAAGGCTCCGAAGGATTCCAAGTATGAGTAGTTTCTTTCCCAAGACAACTACTCAATGGAATTAGATCGAGAAGCTTTCTAACAAAATTCAAGAGAAAAGATTGAAGAAGAAGATAAACTATTATTGATTCATTGAATTACAATAGAGCTCCCTAACCCAATGAAAGGGGGTTTAGTGAATCATAGCTCTGAATTCAATTACAAAGAAAAGGAAAACTAGCTAAAAGTGAAGTAAAAAGTCCTCTCTAACTTAACTTCTATCCTATTTATACACTTTCTATATTGAGCTTCAGTTGTGCTTCTTGGGCTTTGAGGCCTCTCCTTGCTTTCCTTTTGCCTTGGGTTTATGATCCATAACCTTGATGAGGTTGTTGATCCAAATCCTGTAACATTTATTGAGCCAACTTAGTGATAATCAAATAATGACACATGACTCAATAAATTGAGATTTCAAACTCATCAATCCTTCAGGCCCAATCCCATAAACCATGATATTCAATTGGGTTTCATACCAAAGTAAGTTTAAGTTAATATTTGTGCTCAAAGACTAACTTAAATCACAATATTTTTGGCCCAGAAACCTTTTCCAAGAGTGGCGTTTAAGTTGTAGTTTAAGCTTAAACTGCAGCTTAAACGCCAGACACTTCCAGTGAGGCCCTTTTGTAGAAGCACGTTTAAGCTTCAGTTAAGGTTAAACTGAAGCTTAAACGTGGAAATGGAAGAAGGTAGCCCTGGAGAGTCATGTAGTCGAACACGTTTAAGCTTCAGTTTAAGGTTAAACTGAAGCTTAAACGTGGAGATAGGAAAGGCAGCCCTGGAGGTCGAACACGTTTAACCTCCAGTTTGAGGTCAAACTGGAGGTTAAACGTGGAAAAGGGTGGAGGCATACTGGAGGTCGAACACGTTTAACCTCCAGTTTGAGGTCAAACTGGAGGTTAAACATGGAAGCTTGGAATGGTGGGCCCTGGAGGTGTCGAACACGTTTAACCTCCAGTTTGAGGTCAAACTGGAGGTTAAACGTGGAGATGGAGAGAGCAACCCTGGAGTAGAAAAGCTATCGAACACGTTTAAGCTCCAGTTTGAGTCAAACTGGAGCTTAAACGTGGAATGGCTCCCTGGTACTCTTCCTGGTTCTGGCGTTTAACCTCCAGTTTGAGGTCAAACTGGAGGTTAAACGTGGAACTCCTCCCTGGGTGGCATACTCATTCTGGCGTTTAACCTCCAGTTTGAGGTCAAACTGGAGGTTAAACGTGGAATGCTCCTTAAGTGAGGCTTTTCATTCTGGCGTTTAACCTCCAGTTTGAGGTCAAACTGGAGGTTAAACTTCAATCCCAGCATTTCTTATCCTTCATGATTTTGGCGTTTAAGCTTCAGTTTAGGCTTAAACTGGAACTTAAACTCCACATGTGATATTCAAGCTTCCTTTATTGATTTTGTTGCTTCCTTGCTTAGCCTCTTCTTCCCTGAAATCATCCAAACAATTGCATCAAAGTCTTGCAAAATTTCATGAGAAATCTTTCATTCATAGCATTTAAGTAATATAACTAAAACTCATGGAATTTGCATCAAAATCATATTGTTTGGATGGTTCATTACTTTGTTCTTCATTTAACCATTTTTGGTTACTTTAAGCTCAAGAAAATGCATCAAACAACTAAAACTAACAGAAAAATGCTAGTGAAACTAGCCTATGATGCCTTGGCATCATTCTCCTCACTGAAGAATGCAGTGCAATCATTCTGAAAAGCTTCCCAGAAAAGCTTAAAGATCCCGGGAGCTTTATGATACCATGCATATTAGAGGGTAATTGCACCAAGACAGCTTTATGTGATCTTGGGGCAAGCATCAACCTAATCCCTACATCCACTATCAGAAAGCTTGGCTTGACTGAAGAGGTCAAACCAACCCAGATCTGTCTTCAACTTGCTGATGGCTCCATTAAATACCCATCAGGCATAATTGAGGACATGATTGACAAGGTTAGGCCATTTGCCTTCCCTACTGACTTTGTAATGCTGAAAATAGAGGAGCACAAGAGTGCAACTCTCATTCTAGGAAGACAATTCCTAGCAACTGGATGAACCCTCATTGACGTCCAAAAAGGGGAGATAACCCTGAGAGTCAATGAGGATGAGTTTATGTTGAATATTTTCAAAGCTATGCAATGTCCAAACACATCAGAAAACTACCTGAGTGTTGATATTATTGACTCCCTAGTGGAAGAAGTCAATATGACTGAGGGTATTGAATCAGAGCTAGAGGACATTTTTAAAGATGTTCAGCCTGATCTGGAGAACCAGAGGAAATAAAAGAACCTCTGAAAACTCCTCAGGAAGAGGAGAAACCTCCTAAACCCAAGCTCAAACTACTACCACCATCCCTGAAATATGCATTTCTGGGAGAAGGTGACACTTTTCCTGTAATCATAAGCTCTGCTTTAGAGCCACAGGAAGAGAAAGCACTAATTCAGGTGCTAAGGACACACAAGACAGCTCTTGGGTGGTCCATAAGTGATCTTAAGGGCATTAGCCCAGTCAGATGCATGCACAAGATCCTATTGGAGGATGATGCTAAGCCAGTGGTTCAACCACAGAGGCGGCTAAATCCCGCCATGAAGGAGGTGGTACAGAAAGAGGTCACTAAGTTACTAGAGGCTGGGATTATTTATCCTATTTTTGATAGCCCCTGGGTGAGTCTTGTCCTTGTTGTCCTTAAGAAAGGAGGTATGACAGTGGTTCATAATGAAAAAAATGAACTGGTTCCTACAAGAACAGTTACAGGGTGGTGTATGTGTATTGACTACAGAAGGCTCAATACAGCCACCAGGAAGGATCACTTGCCTTTACCATTCATAGACCAGATGCTAGAAAGACTAGCAGGTCATGAATACTACTGCTTTTTGGATGGTTATTCAGGTTACAACGAAATTGCAGTAGATCCTCAGGACCAAGAGAAAACAGCATTCACATGTCCATCTGGAGTATTTGCATACAAAAGAATGCCTTTTGGTCTGTGCAATGCACCTGCAACCTTTCAAAGGTGCATGCTCTCTATCTTCTCTAATATGGTAGAGAAATTTCTGGAAGTCTTCATGGATGACTTCTCAGTATTTGGAGACTTATTTAGCTCCTGTCTTAACCAGCTAGCACTTGTTCTGAAAAGATGCCAAGAGACTAACCTGGTTCTAAATTGGGAAAAATGTCACTTTATGGTGACTGAAGGAATTGTCCTTGGGCATAAAATTTCGAACAAGGGAATAGAGGTGGATCAAGCTAAGGTAGAGGTAATTGAAAAATTACCACCACCCACCAATGTTAAGGCAAGCAGAAGCTTTCTGGGGCATGCATGATTCTATAGGAGGTTCATAAAGGATTTTTCAAAAATCACAAAACCTCTGAGCAATCTGCTAGCTGTTGACACGCCATTTGTGTTTGACACAGAGTGTCTGCAGGCGTTTGAAACCCTGAAAGCTAAGCTGGTCACAGCACCAGTTATTTCTGCACCAGATTGGACATTACCTTTGGAACTAATGTGTGATGCCAGTGACCATGCCATTAGTGCAGTATTGGGACAGAGGCATAACAAGCTTCTGCATGTCATTTATTATGCTAGCCATGTTTTAAATGATGCCCAGAAAAATTACACAACCACAGAAAAAGAGCTGCTTGCAGTGGTTTATGCCATTGACAAGTTTAGATCATACTTAGTAGGATCAAAAGTGATTGTGTACACTGACCATGCTGCTCTTAAATATCTACTCACAAAGCAGGATTTAAAGCCCAGGCTTATAAGATGGGTGTTGCTTCTGCAAGAGTTTGATATAGAAATAAGAGACAGAAAAGGGACAGAGAATCAAGTAGCTGATCACTTGTCCCGGATAGAACCAGTAGCAGGAGCATCCCTCCCTCCTACTGAGATATCTGAAACCTTTCCAGATGAGCAATTGTTTGCTACTCAGGAAGCTCTGTGGTTTGTAGACATTGCAAACTATAAGACACAAGGTTCTCCTTCTGTAACCATGGAGAGGAAGCATGAAAAGCTTCTCTCAATACAGAGTCAAACAAAACCTCACATTCAAACTCTAAGTTTGGTGTTGGGAGGCCACAACCAAACTCTAAGTTTGGTGTTGAGAGGCCCTAACCCTGCTCTGATTATCTGTGAGGCTCCATGAGAGCTCACTGTCAAGCTATTGACAATAAAGAAGCGCTTATTGAGAGGTAACCCAATTTTTACTTATCTATGTTAATTTTCTGTTTTCCATTTTTATTTTATGTTTTCTTTAGGATGATGATCATGTGGAGTCACAGAAATCAAAGCAAAGTCAAAAACAGCATTAAAACAGCTCACCCTGGAGGAAGAGCTTACTAGCATTTAAATGCTAGTAAGAAGCATCAGATTGGCATTTAACGCCAGAAAGAAGTATCAAGCTGGCGTTAAACACCAGAAATAAGCACCAAGTTGGCGTTCAACGCCAAGAAAGGGGAAAAGCTGGCGTTTAACGCCAGAAACAAGTAGCAGTTTGGTGTTAAACGCCAGGATTGCACACTAAGGACGTTTTGCATGCCTCAATGGAGCAGGGATGCTAAGTCCTTGACCCCTCAGGATCTGTGGACCCCACAGGATCCCCACCTACCTCACCATTCCAATTCAAACCATTCCCCTCACATACACACCCATTCACACACCTCCTTCTCCTCCACTTCTCCTTCTACTCCCTTCTATCTTCTTTTGCTCGAGGACGAGCAAACCTTTTAAGTTTGGTGTGGGAAAAAAACATTGCTTTTTGTTTTTCCATAACCATTTATGGCACCTAAGGCTAGAAAAACCTCTAGAAAGAGGAAAAGGAAGGCAGTTGCTTCCACCCCTGAGTCATGAGATATGGAGAGGTTCATCTCAAGGGTCCATAGTTTAGTGGTAGAGCATTTGACAGCAGATCAAAGAGCTATGAGGAAGGAGCAACACAGACAAGGAAGAGACATAGAGGAGCTCAAGAGCACCATTGGTTCTTCAAGAAGAGGAAGACGCCACCCTCACTAAGGTGGACCCGTTCCTTAATCTCCTTGTTCTTATTTCTCTGTTTTTCGTTTACTATGTTTTATGTTTATTTATGTTTGGGTCTTATTACATGATCACTAGTATCTAAGTGTCTATGTCTTAAAGATATGAATGTCCTATGAATCCATCACCTTTCTTAAATGAAAAATATTTTCTGAAAAAGAAAAAGAAGTACATGAATTTCCAATTTTAAAATAGTTTTATTATTTTGAGTGAATCCATCACCTTTCAAATTTGTTTTCTGAATGAATGCTTGAACAGTGCATATGTCTTTTGAATTTGTTGTTTATAAATGTTAAAATTGTTGGCTCTTGAAAGAATGATGAAAAAGGAGAAATGTTATTTGATAATCTGAAAAATCATAAAAATGATTCTTGAAGCAAGAAAAAGCAGTGAAGAACAAAGCTTGCAGAAAAAAATGCAAAAAAAAACAGAGCAAGAAAAAGAAAAAGCAAGCAGAAAAAGCCAAAAGCTCTTTAAACCAAAAGGCAAGAGCAAAAAAGCCAATAGCCCTTAAAACCAAAAGGCAAGGGTAATAAAAAGGATCCAAGGCTTTGAGCATCAGTGGATAGGAGGGCCTAGAGAATAAAATCCTGGCCTAAGCGGCTAAACCAAGCTGTCCCTAACCATGTGCTTGTGGCGTGAAGGTGTCAAGTGAAAACTTGAGACTGAGCGGTTAAAGTCGAGGTCCAAAGCAAAAACAGAGTGTGCTTAAGAACCCTGGACACCTCTAATTGGGGACTTTAGCAAAGCTGAGTCACAATCTGAAAAGGTTCACCCAGTTATGTGTCTGTGGCATGTATGTATCCGGTGGTAATACTAGAAAACAGAGTGCTTAAGGCCACGACCAAGACTCATAAAGTAGCTGTGTTCAAGAATCAACATACTGAACTAGGAGAATCAATAACATTATCTGAATTCTGAGTTCCTATAGATACCAATCATTCTGAACTTCAAAGGACAAAGTGAGATGCCAAAATTGTTCAGAAGCAAAAAGCTAATTGCCCCGCTCATCTAATTAAGACTGATCTTCATAGATATTTTTGGAATTCATTGTATATTCTCTTTTTTTATCCTACTTTGTTTTTAGTTGCTTGGGGACAAGCAACAATTTAAGTTTGGTGTTGTGATGAGCGGATAATTTATACACTCTTTGGCATTGTTTTTAGGTAGTTTTTAATATGTTTTAGTCACTTTTTATTATATTTTTATTAATTTTTAAATAAAAATCACATTTCTAGACTTTACTATGAGTTTGTGTGTTTTTCTGTAATTTCATGTAATTTCTGGCTGAAATTGAGGGAGCTGAGCAAAAATCTGATTCAGGCTGAAAAAGGACTGCTCATGCTGTTGGATTCTGACCTCCCTGCACTCGGAATGGATTTTTTGGAGCTGCAGGATTCCAATTGCCACGCTCTCAATTGCGTTTGAAAGTAGACATCCAGGGCTTTCCAGCAATATATAATAGTTCATACTTTTACCAAAGATAGATGACGTAAACTGGCGTTCAACGCCAGTTCCATGTTGCATTCTGGCGTTAAACGCCAGAAACAGGTTACAAGTTGGAGTTAAACGCCAGAAACAGGTTACAACCTGGCGTTTAACTCTAGAAACAGCCTAGGCACGTGTAAAGCTCAAGTCTCAGCCCCAGAACACACCAAGTGGGCCCCAGAAGTGGATTTCTGCACTATCTATCTTAGTTTACTCATTTTCTGTAAACCTACGTTACTAGTTTAGTATTTAAACAACTTTTAGAGATTTATTTTGTACCTCATGACATTTTTAGATCTGAACTTTGTACTCTCTAACGGCATGAGTCTTTAAACTCCATTATTGGAAGTGAGGAGCTCTGCTGTGTCTCGATGAATTAATGCAATTATTTCTGTTTTCTATTCAAACACGCTTGTTTCTATCTAAGATGTTCATTCGCACTTCAATATGATGAATGTGATGATCTGTGACACTCATCACCATTCTCAATCTATGAACGCGTGCCTGACAACCACTCCCGTTCTACCTTTGATTGAATGAGTATCTCTTGGATTCTTTAATCAGAATCTTCGTGGTATAAGCTAGAATCCATTGGCAGCATTCTTGAGAATCCGGAAAGTCTAAACCTTGTTTGTGGTATTCCGAGTAGGATTCAGGGATTGAATGACTGTGACGAGCTTCAAACTCACAAGGGTTGGGCGTAGTGACAGACGCAAAAGGATCAATGGATCCTATTCCAGCATGAGTGAGAACCGATAGATTATTAGCCGTGTGGTGATAGCACACCTGGACCATTTTCACTGAGAGGACGGATAGTAGCCATTGACAACGGTGATCCACCAACACACAGCTTTCCATAGGAGGAACCTTGCGTGCGTGAAGAAGAAGATAGGGGGAAAGCAGAGATTCAGAAGACAAAGCATCTCCAAAACTCTAACATATTCTCCATTACTGCATAACAAGTTTTATTTCATGCTCTTTTATTTTTCGCAATTCAAAGTGATAATCATAATTAATCTCCTGACTAAGATTTGCAAGGTAACCATAGATTTCTTCAAGCCAACAATCTCCGTGGGATCGACCCTTACTCACGTAAGGTATTACTTGGACGACCCAGTGCATTTCCTGGTTAGTTGTGCGGAGTTATGAAAAGTGTGAATCACAATTTCGTGCACCAGGGTGCCTTGATCGCATAGGCTTAGGCGGGATGAGACCATGTTGCTAATGGCTTCTACCATGATAGCAATTTTTTATCTTAACTCCGCAAACTTTTTTTCATCCTCCCTTGTTGCCTTAAAATATGAGATTCAAGATCTCTCAATTCCAGCATGGGGGCTTCTTCGGGAGGTGATGGTGGAAGAGAAGGTTCATTGTTTGAGGGAAGGTTGTTGTAATTGGAAGGTGGTTTATATTGGTGAAATTCTTGAGGTAGTGTGTATGGACTTTGTGGTTCATGGGAGTATTGGTATTAGAATGGTGGTGGTCCTAGATATGGTTCATATGGTGGTTGGTATGGTGGGTATGGGTTGGGGTCATATGGAGGTAAATGGTGGTTGTAGGCTTGTGAGTAAGGTGGAGAGCTATGTCGAGGAGGGGGTTCATATGCATGTGGTGGTTGTGGTTGACAATCACAATAAGGGTCATCACACACATTGGATTGGTATGCATTAGGAGTAGGATTATACCCATAAGAGTTCCGAGGGGGTTGTTGCCAAGAAAGTTGTTCATAAGCTTGAGGTTCCTCCCATCCTTGATTTCCAAATCCTTGATGCACATCCTCATTGAAGCTTCCATTTCCTACAACATAGTTTGAACCACACTCATAGCCAAAGTGATGAGAAATCATGGTGATAAGAGAAGACAAAAATAAAACTAATAAGAAACAAAGGAAACAAAGTCCTATAACTAGAAAAAGCCAACAAAAAAACCAAAAATCAAGCTATTCACAATATATAGAATAGCCAATAACATAGCACCATCGCAATCCCCGGGAACGGCGCCTTTTTTATTTAGGATAATTGTCGTGTCGGTATAGAATTTCACAGAAAATGAATGAATTCTCGTTGCAAGCATAGTCCTACACCAACAAACAATCCTCCCAATAAAAAATTTATGGTTTTGTCACAAGTACAAACCCCAAATGAAAATTTACCGAAGTATTTAGACTCCAGGTCGTCTCACGAGGATAGCAATGAAGTGGTCAATTATTGGCTATGAAAAAGTAGGGGGGTTTGATTAATAAGAGGGCAAGAAAGTAAATAAGAAAGATGCGTAAATCAAACAAGTAATTAAAGGAAGCAAGATAAAGGACTCTTGGCTAAGACTTAGGTAATCGAGATCACTATCCTTGTCAACAATTCAAACATTGATAATCATGCAGAATCGAGCTTATTAGGTCTACTCACTAAAGCCTTAAGTACGTAATGTCTACTCCTAGGCTTTGAGTACGTCAAATGGCTTGATCAACATCAATCCATAAGTTCCAACCTAGCTACTAATTAACTCAGTAGTAGGCTAGAGTTAATGGTTATCAAATTGATCCCCAAGGGTTCCAAAATTACCAATTCAATGGACCCCAAAGACTCAAGATCACTCAATCCCTTTTGCCTAGGCCAAGGGTCAAGAGAACTACTCAAAAACTATAGGAAACATTATATCAAACACCTAATGTGCAATAAAAGTAAACATCACAAAATGCTAAAATTAAGGAGACCTATAACTTCATAAGCGAGAAATCAATAATAGCAAGCAAAATCAACATGAAAGAAACATCAACATCAAATTGCATTAATTGTAAACCAAATCTAACATGAGTTCATCATCACAAAAGAAAGCAAAATGAGAAATTAATATTGCGACTAGGAAAATCAAGATGTAGATATGAGAGAATATAAAAGAAATAAGATGAAGGCAAGGAACTAAACATGGATCTATGACAATTTAAGCTAATCCTAACCTAATTCTAGAGAGAAAAGGGAGCTTCTCTCTCTAGAAAACTAACTAAAGGTTCATGTTGACTAACTAATTGCTCCCCCTTTACTTGGACTTCAATTCTGCATGAAATACACTCAGAAACAAGTTGGATTTGGGCCTGGGCAGCTCAAAAATCGCCCCCAGCGTTTTGCCTTTAAGTGGGTCACGTGCCAGTATCGGCGCGTACGCGCCATGTGCGCGTGCGCGTCGATTGGCTGTTTCTTCATCCGCGCAGATGCGGCATGTACGCGTGCGCGTCTCTATGAAAAATTACTTCTGTGTGTGCGCGCCTTGTATGCATGCGCGCCCATTGATGCATTCCCAATCATTTGTTTCCTCATGCATTCTCCACTTTGTATGTTTTTCTCCTTATTTCTTCCCTCCAATACTTGCCTTATGAACCTGAAATCACTTAACAAACACATCAAGGCATCGAGTGGGATTAAAGTGAATTAAAATCACCAATTTAAGGGCCTAAAAAGCATGTTTTTACACTTAGGCACAATTCAAGGGAGAATTACAAAACCATGCTATTTCATTGAATAAATGTGGGAAAAGGTGATAAAATCCACTAAAATAAGCACAAGATAAACCACAAAATCGGGGTTTATCAAATTTCCCCACACTTAAACTAAGCATGTCCTCATGCTAAAATCAAGAAAGAAGCAAAGGGTATCAACATTTATTCAATGCAAACTAACTAAATGCAGTCTATCTATGTGCAACCTATTTACATGAATGCAATAGCTTTGTCAAAATAAATCAATCTCCCAGAATACGCATGCAAGCACAAGGGCTAAGGCATTAGCAATCGAAGCAAACCACAATTGGATTGAATCATTGAAAGATTTTTACAAACTTGCAAGAAAAGATAACCATGGGTTGAGACATGTAATTGAGCAATCGAACCTCGCCGGATGTGTATCCGCTCTAGGCACTCAAGTGTATGGGGTTGATTCACTCAATTCTCCCCCAATCATGCTTTCCAAGATTTGTTTTTCATCTAACAATCAACAATTACTTTCTGCATGCTGATGAGCGGATAATTTATACGCTTTTTGGCAATGTTTTTAGTATGTTTTAAGTATATTTTAGTTAGTTTTTATTATGTTTTTATTAGTTTTTAAATAAAAATCACATTTCTGGACTTTACTATGAGTTTGTGTGTTTTTCTATGATTTCAGGTATTTTCTGGCTGAAATTGAGGGACCTGAGCAAAAATCTGATTCAGAGGCCCAATTGGCGCGCTCTCAATTGCGTTGGAAAGTAGACATCCTGGGCTTTCCAGTAATATATAATAGTCCATACTTTGCCCAAGATTTGATGGCCCAAACCGGCGTTCCAATTTAGCTTAAGAATCCTGGTGTCAAAACGCCAGAACTGGCACAAAAGCTGGAGTTAAACGCCCAAACTTGCACAAAAGCTGGCGTTTAACTCCAAGAAAAGTCTCTACACATGGAAGCTTCAATGCTCAGCCCAAGCACACCCCAAGTGGGTCCAGAAGAAGATTTCTGCATTAATTACTTATTTCTGTAAACCCTAGGCTACTAGTTCTCTATAAATAGGACCTTTTACTATTGTATTTGGAAAAATCTTTGAGAAGTCTTATGCTATCTTAGATGCTTTTGGAGGCTGGCCTCACGGCCATGCCTAGACCTTGTTCTTATGTATTTTCAACGGTGGAGTTTCTACACACCATAAATTAAGGTATGGAGCTCTGCTGTTCGTCATGAATTAATGCAAAGTACTGTTGTTTTTCTACTCAACTCAAGTCTATTTCTTCTCCAAGATATTCATTCGCACCCAAGAACATGATGAATGTGATGATTATGTGACACTCATCACCTTTCTCACCTATGAACGTGTGACTGACAACCACTTCCGTTCTACATGCAAACAAGCTTGAATGTGTATCTCTTGGGTTTCTAATCTAAGATTAGAACCTTCGTGGTATAGGCTAGAATTATTGGCGGCCATTCCTGAGATCCGGAATGTCTAAACCTTATCTGTGGTATTCTGAGTAGGATCTGGGAAGGGATGACTGTGAAGAGCTTCAAACTCGCAAGTGTTGGGCGTGTGACAGACGCAAAAGGATCAATGGATCCTATTCCAACATGATCGAGAACCGACAGATGATTAGCCGTGCGGTGACAACGTGCGTAGAACATTTTCACTGAGAGGACGGGAAGCAGCCATTGACAACGGTGATGCCCAACATAAAGCTTGCCATGGAAAGGAGTATGAATGATTGGAAGAAGGCAATAGGAAAGCAGAGGTTCAGGAAGAGCAAAGCATCTTCATAGGCTTATCTGAAATTCCTACCAATGAATTACATAAGTATCTCTATCTCTATCTTTATTTTATGTTTTATTTATCTTTAATTATCAATTTTCCATGACCATTTGAATCTGCCTGACTGAGATTTACAAGATGACCATAGCTTGCTTCAAGCCGACAGTCTCTGTGGGATCGACCCTTACTCATGTAAGGTATTACTTGGACGACCCAGTGCACTTGTTGGTTAGTTGTGCGGAATTGTGACAAAGTGTGATTCACATTTGAGAGCTCCAAGTCTTTGGCACCATTGTTGATGATCACAATTTCGTGTACCACATGCATACAAATATCATGAGGACTTTCCCATAGGTTGTAATGGGGCTAGGGTCAAGGTAGGATGCATATGGTCAAGTGAGCTTAAGATTTGAATCTTTGATTAACTTAAACTTCCTACCTAATATATGACAACCTATACAATTCTAAACAAACCTAGCTATCCATTCTTCACTTTTACACACACTCATATATTCTCTTTTGATTACCACACACATGCATTGATCATTATTAAGCTTTGAACTTTGGGGTATTTTTGTCCCCTTTTTATTGCAGTTCTTTCTCTCTCTCTTTTTTTGAAAGAAACATAAACTATATACAAGAACAACAATGCATAGGGGTTACACATGATTAATACATGAGTATGTACCCAATTCACAAAATTTTCAACATAAATACAAAAACACACTTTTATCTCTACCCAATGTACCCAACTTTCCCAAATTCTAATGATGAACATTCTCACTAGCCTAAGCTAATCAAAGATCCAAACAAAGGACATTTATTGTTTTTCACTTAGGCTTGTAATGTGCTACAATTAAGAACAAATGGGTCAAGCATAGGCTCAAAATTGGCTAGCAATGGAAGATAAAAGGTAAGTGAGCTATTTGAACAATGGCCTCAATCATGTAAATGCATGTATACACAGAATAATGGACATAAAGAATCAAGCAAATCAAAGATTACAATCATAGGAAGAGAATAATACACACAAGAATGAAAATAAGTGGTTATATGATGTAACCACACAGTTAGGCTCAAAACTCTCATGCTTGTGTTCTTAACTCAAAACATGATCCACAAAGTGTGTTAATCCAGCAAGTTCTAAAAAAAAAATTTCAACCAATTAGGGTGGTATTCTAGAAATGGATTTTCTTGGGAGTTTTCATTATATTAACTAAGATTATTCTAATGCAATGTTGTGATTTAGAAATTTAAAAAAAAATTCCCTAGTTTACCCCTTTTTCAATCACAACACAATCCTTATACAAAAAGGGTCAACTTGGTTTTAACAATCCAAAATATTTTTCTAATTACAATCAAAAGCCAAAATGCAACATATATATATATATATATATATATATATATATATATATATAATAAAAGAGTGCAACAACCAAAATAAGGGTATCCACAATAACAAATATGTACAGTAATCCCAAAATGATCTCAAAGATAAAGTGCAAGGATAAAATGCGAAATAAAATAAAATAGCAGAAACTAGAGGATAAATGTCTAAAAATTCACCATATAAATGCTATTCACCGGTCACGAACGGTGACCTCCCCACACTTTAGGATGAAGCATCATCCTCGATGCTACTGCTGAAACTCGGGATGGGGGACAACAATCGTGCCGGGCTGTAGCTCAGGCTGTGGCTGTGGCTCAGGCTGTGGCTGTTGCTCGGGCTCAGGCTGTGGCTCAGGCTGTGGATCCTTAGGAGGCTACTGAACCTCTGTGGCGGCTTGTGTCTCTAGTGGTACCTCTGGTGCACGAAATTGTGATGTCCAGGCTCAAACAATCCCTGGCAACGTGAGCAACTTGGTACGCGCAATCGTGATTACACTTTGATTATGTAAAATTCATGGCTCTTTCTTTCCCTGGCAATGGCGCCAAGAACATGGTGCCAATACCATGGTTCACAACTTCGATACAACTAACCAGCAAGTGCACTGGGTCGTCCAAGTAATACCTTACGTGAGTAAGGGTCGAATCCCACGGAGATTGTTAGTATGAAGCAAGCTATGGTCACCTTGTAAATCTGAGTCAGGCAGATATAAATTGATAATGGTGTTTTCGAATAATAAATAATAGAATAGGGATAGAGGTACTTATGTAAATCATTGGTAGGAATTTCAGATAAGCGAATGGAGATGCTTTTCGTTCCTTTGAACCTCTGCTTTCCTGCTATCTTCATCCAATCAGTCTTACTCCTTTCCATGGCTGGCTTTATGTGATACATCACCACTGTCAATGGCTACTTTCGGTCCTCTCTCGGGAAAATGATCCAATGCCCTGTCACGGCACGGCTAATCGTCTGGAGGCATCACCCTTGTCAATGGCTTCATCTTATCCTCTCAGTGAATAATATGCTCACGCACCCTGTCACGGCACGACTATTCATCTGTCGGTTCTCGATCATGCTGGAATAGGATTTACTATCCTTTTGCGTCTGTCACTAACGCCCTGCAATCATGAGTTTGGAGCTCGTCATAGTCATTCATTCATTGAATCCTACTCGGAATACCATAGACAAGGTTTAGACCTTTCGGATTCTCTTGAATGCCGCCATCATTCTAGCTTACGCTACGAAGATTCTGGTTAGGAGATCTAAGAGATATTCATTCTAGCTTATTTCATGTAGAACGGAGGTGTTTGTCAGGCACGTGTTCATAGGGGAGAATGGTGATGAGCGTCACACATAATCATCACCTTCATCACGTTCTTGGGTGCGAATGGATATCTTAGAAGTGAAATAAGATGAATTGAATAGAAAACAGTAGTACTTTGCATTAATCTTTGAGGAACAGCAGAGCTCCACACCTTAATCTATGGAGTGTAGAAACTCTACCGTTAAAAATACATAAGTGAAAAGTCCAGGCATGGCCGAGATGGCCAGCCCCTTAAAGCGTGATCAATAGTCTCCTAAGATGAATAATGGATTAAAACTGAGACCAAAGATACCTAATACAATAGAAAAAGGTCCTATTTATAATAAACTAGCTACTAGGGTTTACATGAGTAACTAATTGATGCATAAATCCACTTTCTGGGCCCACTTGGTGTGTGTTTGGGCTGAGCTTGAGTGTTGCACGTGTAGAGGTCCTTCTTGGAGTTGAACGCCAGCTTTTGTGCCAGTTTGGGCGTTCAACTCTGGTTTTGGCTCCTTTTCTGGCGCTGGATGCCAGATTTGGGTAGAAAGTTGGCGTTGAACGCCAGTTTACGTCGTCTATTCTTGGCCAACGTATAGACTATTATATATTGCTGGAAAGCCCTGGATGTCTACTTTCCAACGCAATTGGAAGCGCGCCATTTCGAGTTTTGTAGCTCCAGAGAATCCACTTTGAGTGCAGGGAGGTCAGAATCCAACAGCATCAGCAGTCCTTCTTCAACCTCTGAATCTGATTTTTGCTCAAGTCCCTCAATTTCAGTCAGAAAATACCTGAAATCACAGAAAAACACACAAACTCATAGTAAAGTCCAGAAATGTGAATTTAACATAAAAACTAATGAAAACATCCCTAAAAGTAACTAGATCCTACTAAAAACATACTAAAAACAATGTCAAAAAGCGTATAAATTATCCGCTCATCACAACACCAAACTTAAATTGTTGCTTATCCCCAAGCAACTAAAAATCAAATAGGATAAAAAGAAGAGAATATGCTATAAATTCCAAACTACTAGTGAAACATAGCTTCAATCATATGAGCGGGACTTATAGCTTTTTGCCTCTTGAATAGTTTTGGCATCTCACTTTATCCATTGTGGTTCAGAATGATTGGCATCTATAGGAACTTCAGATTTCGAATAGTGTTATTGATTCTCCTAGTTCAGTATGATGATTCTTGAACACAGCTTCTTTATGAGTCTTGGCCGTGGCCCTAAGCACTTTGTTTTCCAGTATTACTACCGGATACATAAATGCCACAGACACATAATTGGGTGAACCTTTTCAGATTGTGACTCAGCTTTGCTAAAGTCCCCAATTAGAGGTGTCCAGGGTTCTTAAGCACACTCTTTTTTTTTGCTTTGGACCTTGACTTTAACCGTTCAGTCTCAAGTTTTCACTTGACACCTACACCCACAAGCACATGGTTAGGGACAACTTGGTTTAGCCGCTTAGACCAGGATTCTATTCCTTTAGGCCTTCCTATCCACTGATGCTCAAAGCCTTGGGATCCTTTTTATTTCCCTTGCCTTTTGGTTTTAAGGGTTATTGGCTTTTTCTTTCTATTTTTTTTTTCGCCTACCTTTTTTTTTTTTCTGCAAGCTTTGTTCTTTGCTGCTAATTCTTGCTTCAAGAATCATTTTTATGATTTTTCAGATTATCAAATAACATGTCTCCTAGTCATCATTCTTTCAAGAGCCAACATATTTAACATTCTTAAACAACAACTTCAAAAGACATATGCACTGTTCAAGCATACATTCAGAAAACAAGAAGCATTGTCACCACATCAATATAATTAAGCTAAGTTCAAGGATAAATTCGAAACTCATGTATTTCTTGTTCTTTTGATTTAAAACATTTTTTTTAAGAGAGGTGATGGATTCATAGAACATTCATAACTTTAAGACATAGTTACTACTATTGATGATCATGTAATGAAGACACAAACATAGATAAGCACATATCATAGAAAACGAAAAACAGAAGAAATAAGAACAAGGAATGAATCCACCTTAGTGATGGTGGCGTTTCCTTCTTGAGGAACCAATGATGTCCTTGAGCTCTTCTATGTCTCTTCCTTGTCTTTGTTGCTCCTCCCTCATTGCTTTTTGATCTTATCTTATTTCATGAAGCATGATGGAGTGCTCTTGATGTTCCACCCTTAGTTGTCCCATATTGGAACTCAATTCTCCTAGGGAGGTGTTGATTTGCTCCCAAAAATTTTGTGGAGGAAAGTGCATTTGAGGCATCTCAGGGATCTCATGGAAATGAGCTTCTTGCGCCTCTTGAGCTCCATGACTGGGCTCTCTTGCTTGCTCCATCTTCTTCTTAGTGATGGGCTTGTCCTCTTTAATGAGGATATCTCCCTCTATGTCAATCCCAGCTGAATTGCATAGGTGGCAAATGAGGTGAGGAAAGGCTAACCTTTCCATAGTGGAAGACTTGTCAGCCACCTTGTAGAGTTCTTGAGGTATAATCTCATGAACTTCCACCTCTTCTCCAATCATGATGCTATGGATCATGATGGCCCGGTCTATATTAACTTCAGACCGGTTGCTAGTGGGAATGATTGAGCATTGAATGAACTCCAACCATCCTCTTGCTACAGGCTTGAGGTCCAATCTTCTTAGTTGAACCGGCTTGCCTTTGGAGTCAGCCTTCCATTGAGCTCCTTCTACACATATGTCCATGAGGACTTGGTCCAACCTTTGATCAAAGTTGACTCTCCTTGTGTAGGGGCGTGCGTTCTCTTCCATGTTTGGCAAGTTGAACGCCAACCTCACATTTTCCGGACTAAAATCTAAGTATTTCCCCCGAACCATTGTAACATAGTTCTTTGGATCCGAGTTCTTACTTTGATCATGGTTCTTGGTGATCCATGCATTGGCATAGAACTCTTGAACCATTAGGATGCCGACTTGTTGGATGGGATTTGTTAGAACTTCCCAACCTCTTCTTTGAATTTCATGTCGGATCTCTGGATACTCATTTCTTTTGAGTTTGAAAGGGACCTCGGGGATCACCTTCTTCTTGGCCATAACATCATAGAAGTGGTCTTGATGGGCTTTGGAGATGAATCTTTCCATCTCCCATGACTCGGAGGTGGAAGCTTTTATCTTCCCCTTCCCCTTTCTAGAGGATTCTCCGGTCTTAGGTGCCATCAATGGTAATGGAAAAAACAAAAAGCTTATGCTTTTACCACACCAAACTTAGAATATTGCTCGCCCTCGAGCAATAAACAAAAGAATAGAAGAAGAAGAAGAAGAAATATGGAGAGGGAGAGGGAGATGTGGTTTCGGCCAAGAGGAGTGTAGAGGGATGTGTTGTGTGAATTTGATGAAGAATGGAGGTCTTTATATAGGGAAGGGAGGGGGGGAAGGTTTCGGCCATATGGGTAGGTTTGGGTGGGAAATTAGTTTTGAATTTTTGAAGGTAGGTGGAGTTTATGAGGTAGGTTTATGGGGAAGAGTGGATGGATGTGAGTGGTGAAGAGGTGATGGGGAAGAGAGTTTGAGGTGATTGGTGAAGGGTTTTTGGGGAAGAGTGTTTATGGGATTGTGTGAAAGAGAGTGGTGAGAAGAAGTGAGTGGAGGTAGGTGGGGATCCTGTGGGGTCCACAGATCCTGAGTGGGTCTTGTGGAGTCCACAGATCCTGAGTGGATCCTGTGGGGTCCACAGATCCTGAGTGGATCCTGTGGGGTCCACAGATCCTGAGGTGTTCAAGGATTTACATCCCTGCACCCATTAGGCATGTAAAAATGCCTTTGCACACAACCCTGGGTGTTCAGCGCCAGGTTGGTGGCCATTTTGGGCGTTCAACGCCCATTTGTGTGCCATTTCTGGCGTTGAACGCCAGAACCATGCCTGTTCTGGCGTTCAGCGCCCAGAAGCTGCCCATTTTGGGCGTTCAGCGCCAGCACCATGCTATGTTCTGGCGCTGAACGCCAGACAGATGCTCCTCCAGGGTGTGATTTTTCTTCTGGTATTTTTGATTCCGTTTTCAATTTTTATATTTATTTTGTGACTCCACATGATCATGAACCTACAAAGACATATAACTAAGGAAAATATAGTTAGATAAATAAAAATTGGGTTGCCTCCCAACAAGCGCTTCTTTAATGTCAATAGCTTGACAGTGGGCTCTCATGGAGCCTCACAGATGTGCAGAGCTTTGTTGAGACTCTCTAACACCAAACTCAGAGTTTGGATATGGGAGTTCAACACCAAACTTAGAGTTTGGTTGTGGCCTCCCAACACCAAACTTAGAGTTTGACTGTGGGGGCTCTGGTTGACTCTGCTTTGAGAGAAGCTTTTTCTGCTTCCTCTCCATGGTTGCAGAGGGAGATCCTTGAGTTTTAAACACAAGGGAGTTCTCATTCCATTGAAGGACTATTTCACCTCTGTCAACATCAATCACAGCTCTTGCTATGGCCAGGAAAGGTCTTCCTAGGATGATGGATTCATCCTCTTCCTTTCCAGTATCCAGGACTATGAAATCAGCAGGGATGAAAGGCCTTCAACCTTTACTAACACGTCCTCTACTTGTCCATAAGCCTGTTTTCTTGAACTGTCTGCCATCTCTAATGAGATTTTAGCAGCTTGCACCCCATAGATTCCCAGTTTCTCTATTACAGAGAGGGGCATGAGGTTTATTCCTGAACCAAGGTCACACAAAGCCTTAAAGATCATGGTGCCTATGGTACAGGGTATTATGAACTTTCCAGGATCCTGTCTCTTCTGAGGCAATGTCAGTTGATCCAGATCACTTAGTTCATTGATGAACAAGGGAGGTTCAACTTCCCAAGTATCAATGCCAAATAATTTGGCATTCAGCTTCATGATTGCACCAAGAAACTTGGCAGTTTGCTCTTCAGTAACATCCTCATTCTCTTCAGAAGAGGAATACTCATCAGAGCTCATGAAGGGCATAAGGAGGTTCAATGGAATCTCTATGGTCTCTAGATGAGCCTTAGAGTCCTTTTGTTCCTCAGAGGGAAGCTCCTTATTAATCACTGGACGTCCCAGGAGGTCTTCCTCCTTGGGATTTGCGTTCTCCACTCCCCTTGTAGGTTCGGCCATGGTGCTTATGTCAATGGCCTTGCACTCTCCTTTTGGGTTCTCTTCTGTATTGCTTGGGAGAGTACTGGGAGGGATTTCAGTGATCCTTTTACTCAGCTGGCCCACTTGTGCTTCCAAATTTCTAATGGAAGACCTTGTTTCATTCATGAAGCTCACAGTGGCCTTGGATAGATCAGAGACTAGATTTGCTAAATTAGAAGCATTTTGTTCAGAGTTCTCTGTCTGTGGCTGAGTGGATGATGGAAAAGGTTTATTATTGTTAAACCTGTTTCTTCCACCATTATTAAAGCCTTGTTGAGGCTTTTGATCCTTCCATGAGAAATTTGGATGATTTCTCCATGATGAGTTATAGGTGTTTCCATAAGGTTCACCTAAGTAATTCACCTCTGCTATTGCAGGGTTCTCAGGATCATAAGCTTCTTCTTCATAAGAAGCCTCTTGAGTACTGTTGGATGCAGCTTGCATTCCATGCAGACTCTGAGAGATCATATTGACTTGCTGAGTCAATATTTTATTCTGAGCCAATATGGCATTCAGAGTATCAACTTCAAGAACTCCCTTTTTCATAGGCGTCCCATTACTCACAGGATTCCTTTCAGAAGTGTACATGAACTGGTTATTAGCAACCATGTCAATGAGTTCTTGAGCTTCTGTAGGCGTTTTCTATAGGTGAATGGATCCACCTGCAGAAGTGTCCAGTGACATCTTTGGTAGCTCAGATAAACCATCATAGAATATATCCAGGATGGTCCATTCTGAAAGCATGTCAGAAGGACACTTTTTGGTCAACTGTTTGTATCTTTCCCAAGCTTCATAGAGGGATTCACCTTCTTTCTGTCTGAAGGTTTGAACATCAGCTCTAAGCTTGCTCAGCTTTTGAGGAGGAAAGTACTTGGCTAAGAAAGCCGTGACCAGCTTATCCCAAGAGTTCAGGCTGTCTTTGGGTTGAGAATCCAACCATAATCTAGCTCTGTCTCTTACAGCAAAAGGGGAAAAGCATGAGCCTGTAGACTTCAGGATCTACTCCATTAGTCTTAACAGTATCACATATCTGCAAGAATTCAGTTAAGAACTGAAAAGGATCTTCAGATGGAAGTCCATGAAACTTGCAGTTCTGCTGCATCAGAGAAACTAATTGAGGTTTCAGCTCAAAGTTTTTTGCTCCAATGGCAGGAATGGAGATGCTTCTTCCATGTAAATTGGAATTAGGTGCAGTAAAGTCACCAAGCATCTTCCTTACATTATTATTATTTTCGGCTGCCATCTCCTCTTCCTGTTTGAAAATTTCTGAAAGGTTATCTCTGGATTGTTGTAATTTAGCTTCTCTTAATTTTCTCTTCAGAGTCCTTTCAGGTTCTGGATCTGCTTCCACAAGAATGTTCTTATCCTTGCTCCTGCTCATATGACAAAGAAGAGGGCACAGAAAAAAAAATAATAATAATATGGATCCTTTATACCACAGTATAGAGATCCCTTTGTGAGTGGAAGGAAAGAGGGAGACAAAGAGTGTGATGTAAAGAAAGAAACACAACTGTGAGGATGGCAGAGATGTGAGATGAGATGTTAGTAGATGAATAAATAAATAAAATGAGATGAGAGAGGGATAATTTCTCGAAAAATATTTTTGAAAAAGAGTTAGTGATTTTCGAAAATGGTTTTTGAATAATGTTAGTATTTTTCGAAAATTTTTAAAATCAAAAATAAAAATAATTAGTTAATTGTTAAGAAATTTTTGAAAAAGAGGGAAGATATTTTCGAAAATGAGAGAGAGAGAGTTGGTTAGGTAGTTTTGAAAAAGTTAAGAAACAAACAAAAAGTTAGTTAGTTAGTTGAAACAAATTTTGAAAAGATAAGAAGTTAGGAAGTTAGAGAAGATATTTTGAAATCAAATTTTTGAAAAAGATAAGAAGATATTTTTGAAAAGATATGATTGAAATTGTTTTTGAAAAAGATTTGATTTTTAAAATCACAATTAATGACTTGATTCACAAGAAATCACAAGATATGATTCTAGAACTTAAAGTTTGAATCTTTCTTAACAAGCAGGTAACAAACTTCAAATTTTTGAATCAAAACATTAATTGATTATGTTATTTTCGAAAATTTGGTATAAATATAACAAAAAGATTTTTGAAAAATATTTTTGAAACTTTCGAAAATAACTAAGAATTTTGAAAAAGATTTGATTTTTGAAAAAGATTTTGAAAAAGATAAGATTTTCAAATTGAAAATTTGATTTGACTCATAAGAAACAATTTGATTTAAAAATTTTTGAAAAAGTCAATCCAAATTTTCGAATTTGATGAGAGAAAAAGGGAAAGATATTTTTCTGATTTTTTGAATTTTTATGATGAGAGAGAAAAATAACAAAAAGACTCAATGCATGAAAATTTTGAATCAAAACCATGAATGCATGCATGAATGATATGAATGTCAAGATGAACACCAAGAACACTTTGAATGTCAAGATGAACATCAAGAACATATTTTTGAAAAATTTTTGATGCAAAGAAAACATGTAAGACACCAAACTTAGAAATCTTTCATGTTTAGACTCTAAAAAACGAAAAATGCACATGTAAAACAAGAAAAGACACAAAACAAAAAATCATCAAGATCAAACAAGAAGACTTACCAAGAACAACTTGAAGATCATGAAGAACACTATGAATGCATGATATTTTTGAAAAATGCAAGATGCACATGCAAATGACACCAAACTTATGACATGACTCATGACTCAAACAAGAAACACAAAAAATGTTTTTGATTTTTATGATTTTCTAATTTTTTTGGATTTTTTCGAAAATTATATGAAAAAGAAAAAATAAGGATTCCAAAATTTTTAACATGAATTCCAGGAATCTTGCATTCTTAGTCTAAAGCTTCAGTCCAGGAATTAGACATGTTTCACTAGCCAGCCAAGCTTTCAATGAAAGCTCCGGTCCAAAACACTAGACATGGCCAATGGCCAGCCAAGCTTCAGCATGTAATTCAGACATGACACGCCTGACATACTCATTCCCAAAGGAATTAGACATGGCTTTACAGCCAGCCAGGCTTCAACATGCTTCATGAAACACTAGAATTCATTCTTAAAAATTTTGAATAAAATTTTTGAAAACATTTTTATATAATTTTTTTTTCAAAAACAAAGGAGAAAATTTTGAAATATTTTTGAAAATTTTTTTGAAAAGAATGCAAAAAGAAAATTACCTAATCTGAGCAACAAGATGAACCGTCAGTTGTCCAAACTCAAACAATCCCCGGCAACGGCGCCAAAAACTTGGTGCACGAAATTGTGATGTCCAGGCTCAAACAATCCCTGGCAACGTGAGCAACTTGGTACGCGCAATCGTGATTACACTTTGATTATGTAAAATTCGTGGCTCTTTCTTTCCCTGGCAATGGCGCCAAGAACATGGTGCCAATACCATGGTTCACAACTTCGATACAACTAACCAGCAAGTGCACTGGGTCGTCCAAGTAATACCTTACGTGAGTAAGGGTCGAATCCCACGGAGATTGTTGGTATGAAGCGAGCTATGGTCACCTTGTAAATCTCAGTCAGGCAGATATAAATTGATAATGGTGTTTTCGAATAATAAATAATAGAATAGGGATAGAGGTACTTATGTAAATCATTGGTAGGAATTTCAGATAAGCGAATGGAGATGCTTTTCGTTCCTCTGAACCTCTGCTTTCCTGCTATCTTCATCCAATCAGTCTTACTCCTTTCCATGGCTGACTTTATGTGATACATCACCACTGTCAATGGCTACTTTCGGTCATCTCTCGGGAAAATGATCCAATGCCCTGTCACGGCACGGCTAATCGTCTGGAGGCATCACCCTTGTCAATGGCTTCATCTTATCCTCTCAGTGAATAATATGCTCACGCACCCTGTCACGGCACGGCTATTCATCTATCGGTTCTCGATCATGCTGGAATAGGATTTACTATCCTTTTGCGTCTGTCACTAACGCCCTGCAATCGCGAGTTTGGAGCTCGTCACAGTCATTCATTCATTGAATCCTACTCGGAATACCACAGACAAGGTTTAGATCTTCCGGATTCTCTTGAATGCCGCCATCATTCTAGCTTACGCCACGAAGATTTTGGTTAGGAGATCTAAGAGATATTCATTCTAGCTTATTTCATGTAGAACGGAGGTGTTTGTCAGGCACGTGTTCATAGGGGAGAATGGTGATGAGCGTCACACATAATCATCACCTTCATCACGTTCTTGGGTGCGAATGGATATCTTAGAAGCAAAATAAGATGAATTGAATAGAAAACAGTAGTACTTTGCATTAATCTTTGAGGAACAGCAGAGCTCCACACCTTAATCTATGGAGTGTAGAAACTCTACCGTTAAAAATACATAAGTGAAAGGTCCAGGCATGGCCGAGATGGCCAGCCCCCTAAAGCGTGATCAATAGTCTCCTAAGATGAATAATGGATTAAAACTGAGACCAAAGATACCTAATACAATAATAAAAGGTCCTATTTATAATAAACTAGCTACTAGGGTTTACATGAGTAAGTAATTGATGCATAAATCCACTTCCTGGGCCCACTTGGTGTGTGTTTGGGCTGAGCTTGAGTGTTGCACGTGTAGAGGTCCTTCTTGGAGTTGAACGCCAGCTTTTGTGCCAGTTTGGGCGTTCAACTCTGGTTTTGGCTCCTTTTCTGGCGCTGGACGCCAGATTTGGGTAGAAAGCTGGTGTTGAACGCCAGTTTACGTCATCTATTCTTGGCCAAAGTATAGACTATTATATATTGCTGGAAATCCCTGGATGTCTACTTTCCAACGCAATTGGAAGCGCGCCATTTCGAGTTCTGTAGCTCCAGAAAATCCACTTTGAGTGCAGGGAGGTCAGAATCCAACAGCATCAGCAGTCCTTCTTCAACCTCTGAATCTGATTTTTGCTCAAGTCCCTCAATTTCAGTCAGAAAATACTTGAAATCACAGAAAAATACACAAACTCATAGTAAAGTCCAGAAATGTGAATTTAACATAAAAACTAATGAAAACATCCCTAAAAGTAACTAGATCCTACTAAAAACATACTAAAAACAATGTCAAAAAGCGTATAAATTATCCGCTCATCAACCTCCTATTGAGTCGGCTCCTCAACATGCTCCTCCTCCGGATCCTGCTCGTCGGAGGCGGGAGAGTCTGGGAGCGGAGGTAGCTCAATGCCCTATGATACGAACACCTAGTCTATGCGGTCGAGACGTCGTATGATATGACGCTCATTGTGCTCCATGAAGTGAAATAGGCACTACACTAATAGGTATGTCGACTCTGGTGCAGGTGGTGGTGGCAAGGATGCTGCGGCTAAAGTAGAAGGGGGTCCTGCTGCTGCTGTTAATGATGAGGGCTGAGCTGCCTCCACCACTCCTCTGGCTCGAGAACGGCGTCAGGGTGGAGGCTTCTCATGCACCCACCCACCCCATGGAATAGTAACCTCCTTGTCGTCGTCATCTGGGGGTGGTGGTGTCACATCATCGTCCTCCCACGGGACATGATGAGCGGATAATTTATATGCTTTTTGGCATTGTTTTTAGTATGTTTTTAGTATATTTTAGTTAGTTTTTATTATGTTTTTATTAGTTTTTATTCAAAAATCACATTTATGGACTTTACTATGAGTTTGTGTATTTTTCTGTGATTTCAGGTATTTTCTGGCTGAAATTGAAGGACCTAAGCAAAAATCTGATTCAGAGGCTGAAAAAGGACTGCAGATGCTTTTGGATTCTGACCTCCCTGCACTCGAAGTGAGTTTTCTGGAGCTACAGAAGCTCAATTGGCGTGGTCTCAATTGCGTTGGAAAGTAGACATCCTGGGCTTTCAAGCAATATATAATAGTTTATACTTTGCCCGAGATTTGATGGCCCAAACCGGCGTTCTAAGTCAGCATAGAAATTCTGGCGTCAAAACGACAGAACTGGCATGAAAGCTGGAGTTAAACGCCCTAACTGGCACAAAAGCTGGCGTTTAACTCCAAGAAAGGTCTCTACACGTGAAAGCCTCAATTCTCAATCCAAACACATACCAAGTGGGCCCCGGAAGTGGATTTTTACACTAACTATTCTAGCTTACTCATTTTCTGTAACCCTAGGTCACTAGTTTATTATAAAAACTACTTTTAGTGATTCATCTTGTACCTCATGACACTTTATACGTTTCATATTGTATTTCTGACGGCATGAGTCTCTAAACCCCATGGTTGGGGGTGAGGAGCTCTGCTGTGTTTCGATGAATTAATGCAATTACTACTGTTTTCCATTCTATCACGCTTGTTTCTATTCTAAGATATTCACTCATACTTCAACTTGATGAATGTGATGATCTGTGACACTCATCACCATTCTCAACCTATGAACGCGTGCCTGACAACCACCTCCGTTCTACCTTAGATTGAGTGCTTATCTCTTAGCCTCCTGATTCAGATCAGAGTCTTCGTGGTATAAGCTAGAATTATTGGCGGCCATTCCTGAGATCCAGAAAGTCTAAACCTTGTCTGTGGTATTCCGAGTAGGATTTGGGAAGGAATGACTGTGACGAGCTTCAAACTCACGAGTGCTGGGCATAGTGACAGACACAAAAGGATCAATGGATCCTATTCCAGGATGAGTGAGAACCGACAGATGATTAGCCGTGCGGTGACAGCGCATTTGGACCAGTTTCGCTGAGAGGACGGATGGTAGCCATTGACAACGGTGATCCACCAACATACATCTTGCCATGGAAGGAGCCTTGCATGTGTGAAGAAGAACACAGTAGGAAAGCAGAGATTCAGAAGGCAGAGCATCTCCAAAACCTCAACCTGTTCTCCATTACTGCAAAACAAGTATTTATTTCATGTTCTTTTACTTTTTACAATCAAATCTGAGAATTATTGATATCCTGACTAAGGGTTACAAGATAACCATAGCTTGCTTCAAGCCGACAATCTCCGTGGGATCGACCCTTACTCACGTAAGGTATTACTTGGACGACCCAGTGCACTTGCTGGTTAGTTGTGTGGAGTTGCAAAAGTGTGATTGTAATTTCGTGCACCAAGTTTTTGGCACTGTTGCCGGGGATTGTTCGAGTTTGGACAACTGACGGTTTATCTTGTTGCTTAGATTAGGAATAATTTATTTTTGTTGGTTTATAGTCAGTAAATTTGAGTCATTTATTTGAGTTTAGTTTCATATTTTACGTTTGGTGTCAATTGCATGCTTTTATTTTCTTTCAATTTTTTGAATTTGCATGTTCTTAGTTCCACTACAAGAAAACACGTTTTTTGCCACGCTTTTAAAGTGTGGTGAAAAGCTAAAAAAAGCGTGGCGATAGCTTTTCGCCACGCTTTTTGAGCTACCGCCACGCTTTTGAAAGGGTGACCTATCAAAGGGTGGCGGTTGCTCTATCGCCACGTTTTTTGCAGCCTATTGCCACGCTTTTTGTTTGCCACGCTTTTTTACAAACTGCCACTTGTAAAAGCGTGGCTATAGGTGGGAAATACGGCCACGCTTTTAAAGCGTGGCGATAGGCAGAGATATGGCCACGCTGTAAAAGCGTGGCGATAGGGTAGATCTGGCCACGCTTTTCAAGCGTGACAGTAGACCAGATATGGCCACGCTGTAAAAGCGTGGCGATAGGGTAGATCTAGCCATGCTTTTTAAGCGTGACAGTAGACCAAATATGGCCACGCTTTTAAAGCGTGGCGAAAGCATGGTAGTAGAGGAGATTTGGCCACGCTTGAAAAACGTGGCGAAAAAGCTTAGATACAGCCACGCTTCCTAAGCGTGGCAATAGACAGAGATATGGCCGTATGGCCACGTTTTTAAAGCGTGGCGAAAATGATGGTCAGTAACCTAATTCCCTTTTTAATCTTCATAAATATATAAAACCTAATATGAATTCATAGATAATTTTATAATTTAGTCAATAACCAATTATCAAGTAATCCAACTTTCATAAAATTGTCACCAAAATAAGTGTGTGATCACATAACAACATACACTAACAAAATACCAAAAGTGAAAATCATAACTACTCATGAATTCCTAATACATGAATTAGAATTCCTAATCAAAGTCATCTTCAAAATACCAAAAGTGTGAAATTCCTAATACATGAATTAGAATTCCTAATCAAAGTCTTCTTGTACTTCATGCATCATCATTGCAAGGTAAATTGTTTTGACTTGTGCCCTGCAAAATATAAAACACAAATGAACAACTACAAATTGATTTGGCTTTCCTGGCCAGAGCACCCCAAAATCCATTCTCGGACTCATTCAGGTTCTTCATGGAAGTATATTCATAGGCTCTTGAATCCTATATTTACAAGTAATACCATTTTGAATATTCAGAATGGTGCACTAAAAAGAATGCGAGTTTAAGAGAAGCAAAGAGAATGTAGGCATATGCTAAACAAGCATCTTCAATCTTCAATGCATTGATATAACATATTCAAAAAAACAGAAAATGCATAATATTTTCAGTAGATGTACGTTATTTTCATCTGCTTTTTGAGCATGACAAGCTTGGAACTATAATTATGTGGACATCATCAAAGCAACTAAACAGCAGGCAGAAGCTTTAACATGTAGACTAATATCTAAATGGAAGAAGTCATCAAATGTATTACAGACATAAACAATCATAGTAGAAAAATACAGACATACACAAAAATATTACACTCTAAAAGACCAGAGACATTACTGGTAATAAAGTCTTTTAAGGAGTCAAAATAACAGAGTTCATATCCACAGTCCACTGCACTTTAACTTATCTCCTCTAGGTCCAGGCTGATCTCCATTTTCACATTGCCACTATTTATTTAGAGTTTCAGACCATATTGCAAGCTTTTTTATTTCTAATCCAGCGGTTTTAGTCACTGAATCTCCATTTACTAGCAGGATATTTTTCTTTCTTCACTTACAATCCTAAATTAGTTCTATCCTTAGTCAACTAGAGATCAACTAACCTGGTCAAGCTAAGTAGGACTTCTATAGATAAAACTCCTCCAGCTAGTAAATACAAGACTTGAATAGACTTTATCAAAGTGAAATAGCACTCACCTTTTTTGAAATTGAAGCCTACTATTTGACTATTTCTCTCTCAATTTTATCTCTTTTTTAACAAAATAAAGAATGTGAATCATGCCACAATTCAAATGGCTGTTCAGAATTTCAGATTATATTAGATAATGGCAACACAATGCAAGCATCAGAAACCACATCAAAGTAGGCACACAATGTTTTCTATCACAAACAAATGAATAACCTCAATCTCTCAGAATTAGCAGAAATCCTTCTCACTGAAAACATCAATTAATTTCTATTTACTTTTAGATATCCAATGTTTTAGGCCACAGTCCCATGTGCTTTTGTACAATGTGAAATTAATTTAATTATTTACTTAATAGTGAAAGAAAATGAAAAATAAGATCCATGAATAATTGTTGCAAAAGAATCCAAGTGCAATTGCATGATCACACAACAATTTCCCAATGCCAAGCAAATTTAGGCAAACCCCCCCCCCCCAAAAGAATCCAAGAATGAACATCATATATGCATGCATAGAAAGTGAGCAGAAGAGGAAATGCAAATTGAGAAATCAGCAGCAGCCAATGATTAAGGATGTAATGAGCATGAATGCATAATAAGCACAAAGAATCTCAACAAGGAAACGAGTTGCTAACACATGGCACAAAGCAGCAACACTTAATAAACAGCAACAGTAAATAGCATGTTTCCCAGGTTCAAGCAAGCACCAAACAGAATTCATATGACTTAACCAGTTCCACAAACTGAAATCATTGCAGTTCATATAATATGGACCAAGAAACAAGCAGAGCAGAACTCAGCAACAACAAACCAAGAAAAATTAATGAAACAGTAACACTTCCACAGCATCTATTTTGGACAATGAAAAAAAATACAACAAACAGCAATCACAGGTCCAGAATTCAACACCAAAACAATACAATAAACAAGATCATCCAGGACAACTTTCAGAGGAAAGACAAATTCATTCCGAACAGCAGCAGTAAACAAAACAAAACCTACATCCACTAACCAGTCCAGATTCTCTAACCACCTAATTCAACTAAACTAAATTAGTTGAACTAAACAAGCTAAACAGAATGAGCTAAACCAGATTAATCAAACAGAAATAAAATCAAATGAGATAAAAGGGGAACCTGGAAAGCAGAGAATTGGAGCAGGGGAAGGGAAGGGAAAACAGTAAAACAGGGTCTCGTAGTGGCTCTTAACAGAATCTTGGACAAGTGCCCCGAGAGTGCCATGCTGAAAAAGAATAAAGGTAACTAATTAGTTCAAATAAACGACATCATATCAAGTATTGATAAGTAAGACGATTGTATGAATATCTTAATATTCATTCACAAAGTCACAATCCACCAATAGAAATGACATCATATAAAGTCAGTAACTTAAAATCTCTTTAGGGGAAAGCTAATAATAAATAAGGCCATTAGAGGTGAAAATACTGTTTAGGCAAAAGGCAACAAACAGTGAGAATTAATGGAATACCAAAACCAGCAAGAAAACACACTTTTTATGTGACTTCAGCATCTTTCATCAGAAGCGAGTTTTTATGCAAAGTGGAGAGAAGAATCCAAAACAAAATACAATTGACGCTAATAAGTAACGTTAAATAGTCCTTAAAACGGGACAGAAAGTTTGAACCATGTTAGATAACATTTATATTTAATAGAAATGAGTGACGTTAGTCCCTTTAAATGAGCACGGGAGTTTCAACCATATCATCTCACAGACGCACACACATACTGGCACATATAATCACTTAACAAGCATCAAGCGGAGAATTAAAAAGAAATAAAAAAAATGCTAAGATGCTGGTCTTAACAATGCAACTGTTTTAGGCTCCCAGGCCACCATTGTATTATTCAAGACACACAAACAAAGTGATGATGAAATAATGCTCACTCATCATCGTCCATACAAATTAAGTAATACTCTTAACTTAAAAAACACCGATCCACCAAATAAAATTAAAATAAAAAAAAAAACTAGTATAAAATTAATGTTTGGTTCTAGTCAACTTCTATAATTCGATTTATCAGCATAAAACATGGTTTTGACTTCAATCATTCACAACTGCACAAGGAAGAAGATAGATTTCACTCTTTCTGACACCAACACGAGTAAATTACAGAAGCCTTGTGTCTCACGTGGCTGAGACATTTCATTCATCATCATCAGCATTCATCATAGTAGGAAAAAGTCCATGGAATCCATTATTACCCGCGAACAACATATATTAACAGTCAACATAAGATATCGAAAATCAAAGGAGAATATAGTGAATAGAGTGCACCTTTGTGGCTTTCTCATTCCAGAAAAAAATCACGTACGTCCACAGCATCGCAAGCAACGCGTCTTCAGCATTATCATTTAACTAGGGACATGAAAATGAAAATGAAAAGGAACATGGAATCAGAGAGAACGAATCAGGGGAAAATGAAAATGAAAAGGGAAAGCCCTAAACGTAAAAACAACGGAAAAATCGAGAAAATAAAAAGAGGAAAATCGATCATACCTATGGAATTCGAGGGCTTGGAGGAGAAGAAGAGGGAGGAGCTTGCCGTCGCCCATGTTTGCTGGAGCTTGAAGGTGAATAGAGAGATCCTCACTGATTCGAAGAAGAACAAGAAAGAGAAGAAGGGCATGAAGATTACCAAGATGAAGAAGAAGTGGTTTCCATCAGTGACGAAGGCGAAGGCGAAGGGCGACGGGCGAAGGGCGAAGGGCGAAGGGCGAAGGGCGAAGGGAGGAGCTCGGACGGCGAAGGGCGAAGGGCGAAGGGAGGAGCTCGGACGGCGAAGGGCGAAGGGCGAAGGGAGGAGCTCGGACGGCGAAGGGCGACGGGCGAAGGGAGGAGCTCTTTGATACAGGCGAGTAGGGTTAGTGGCTTCAGAGGGGAAAGAGAGATTAGGGTTGGGGACCGGGTTGGGGGCCGGGTTTGGGCCGGGTTGGGAGCCGAGTTTGGGAGCCGGGTTTGGGTCAACCGGTTTGGCCCATCTCGCCACGCTTTTAAAACGTTATTCTTTCTCTCTACGGCCACGCTTTTGAAGCGTGGCAAAAAAGAAACTTTTGGCCACGCTTTTAAAGCGTGGCAAAAGTGTACCAGCATATAGCCACGTTTTCTAAGTGTGGCCGTAATGAAACCCTGTGACCACGCTTTTAAAACGTCCTTGTTTCTATCTACGGCCACGCTTTTGAAGCGTGGCAGAAAAAAAACGTAGCCTTTTCTGTAATCAATTGCCACCCTCACAAAAGCGTGGCCGTTGATCCTTTTCGCCACGCTTTTGAAGCGTGGCAAAAAAAATGTGGCCAAATCTCTAATCTATCGCCACCCTCATAAAAGCGTGGCCATAGACCACTTATGGCCACGCTTTTGAAGCGTGGCAAGAAAAAAGCGTGGCCATAGGCCTTTTTTCTTGTAGTGTTCTTTCTTGATCTTTAAAAAATTCTAAGTTTTGTGTCTTCTTTGTGTCTTCCTTTAAATTTTCGAAAATTTGTGATTGATTTTCTAAAAATTTTAAGTTTGGTGTCCCTTGTGCTTTTATTTACTTAAAAATTTTTCAAAAATTTGTTCTTGGTGTTCATCTTGATCTTCAAAGTGTTCCTGGTGTTCATCTTGACATTCAAAGTTTTCTTGTTTGTTCTCTTTGTTTTGATCTAAAATTTCTAGGTTTAGTTTTATGTTGTTGTTTTTCTCTTTCCTCATTAAAATTCAAAAATCAAAAAAATATCTTTTCCTTATTTTACTCATAAATTTCAAAATTTTGCATTAAATTAGTCAAAGATTTTCAAAATCATATCTTTTTTTTAGTCAAGTCAAAATTCTAATTTCAAAAATTGATCTTTTCAAATCTTTTTCAAAAATCAAATCTTTTTAATTTCTTCAATCATATCTTTTCAATCATATCTTTTTTTTATAAATTGGAATCATATCTTCTCAATCATATGTTTTTCAAAATAATTTTCAATCATATCTTTTTGATTGCTAATTTCAAAATCTTTTTCAAAAAAAAATCACCTAACTACTTTTCTCTTTCATATTTCAAAATTAACTAATCATTCTTTTTCCAAAATCTTTTTTATTAATTAATTAATTTAGTTTTCAATTTGCTTTTATTTCATTTTCTTCTAGTTTTCGAAAATCATATCCAGAATTTTTCAAATCTTTTTAATTAATTAGCCATTTTAGCATTCGAATTATTTATTTATCTTTTTACTTTCTCTCTTAATTTTTGAAACTTTTATTTTATTTTTCATTTATTTCGTTTTATTTTATTCGGTTAATTTTAATTAAAATAAAATAAAAACAAAAATATATTTTATTTGCAATCCACATCATCTCCCTTTCTCTATCATGGACCTAAGTAGAAATGAGCAGTCCAGAAGGACTCTGGGGTCATATGCTAACCCCATTACAGTTGCATATAGGAGTAGCATCTATATACCTCCCATCAAAGCAAGCAGTTTTGAGCTAAATCCTCAACTCATTATCATGGTGCAGCAAAATTGTCAGTATTCCGGTCTTCCACAGGAAGAACCTACTGAGTTTCTGGCACAGTTCTTACAAATTACTGACATAGTACATGTTAAAGAAGTGGATTAGGATGTCTACAGATTATTATTGTTTCCATTTGCTTTAAAAGATCAAGCTAAGAGGTGGTTAAATAACCAACCCACATCAAGCATAAAAACATGGAGACAGTTATCAGACAAATTCCTAAATCAATTTTACCCTCCAACAAGGATGACACAGCTAAGGCTGGACATCCAAGGCTTTAAAAAAGAGGATCATGAATCCCTTTATAATGTCTGGGAGAGGTATAAATGGATGCTAAGGAAATGCCCCTCTCGAACTAATGTGTGATGCCAGTGACCATGCCATTGGTGCAGTGTTGGGACAGAGACATAACAAGCTTCTGCACGTCATTTACTATGCTAGCCATGTTTTAAATGATGCACAGAAGAATTACACAACCACAGAAAAAGAGTTACTTGCAGTGGTTTATGCCATTAACAAGTTTAGATCCTATTTAGTAGGTTCAAAAGTGATTGTGTGTACTGACCATCCTGCTCTTAAACACCTACTCACAAAGTAGGATTCAAAACCCAGGCTCATAAGATGGGTGTTGCTTCTGCAAGAGTTTGATATAGAAATAAGAGACAGAAAAGGGACAGAGAACCAGGTAGCTGATCACCTGTCCCGGATAGAACCAGTAGCAAGGGCGTCCCTCCCTCCTACTGAGATCTCTAAAACCTTTCCGGATGAGCAACTCTTCGCCATTCAGGAAGCACCATGGTTTCCAAACATTGCGAATTATAAAGCTGTGAGGTTCATACCCAAAGAGTACAACAGGGTGCAGACGAAAAAACTAATTTCAGATGCAAAGTACTACTTATGGGACGAACCATATCTCTTTAAGAGATGTGCAGACGGAATGATCTGCAGATGCGTACCCAGAGAAGAGGCACAGAAGATCCTATGGCACTACCATGGATCACAGTTTGGAGGACATTTCAGAGGTGAGCGAATAGCCACTAAGGTCCTCCAATGTGGCTTCTACTGGCCTACTCTCTATAGAGATGCCCGAGAGTTTGTGCGTAACTGTGACAGTTGCCAAAGAGCTGGCAACTTGCCTCATGGTTATGCCATGCCTCAACAAGGGATCTTAGAGATTGAGTTGTTTGATGTATGGGGTATTGACTTCATGGGTCCCTTCCCACCATCATACTCAAACACCTACATTCTGGTGGCAGTAGACTATGTATCTAAATGGGTAGAAGCAATTGCCACACCCACTAATGATACCAAGACCGTACTGAAATTCCTCCAGAAACATATCTTCAGCAGAGTTGGCATCCCCAGAGTACTAATAAGTGATGGGGGCACTCATTTCTGCAATAAACAGCTTTACTCTACTATGGTCCGATATGGAATTAGCCACAAAGTAGCAACTCCATATCATCCACAGACAAATAGGCAGGCTGAAGTCTCTAATAGAGAACTAAAAAGAATCCTGGAACGGACTGTAATTGCCCGTAGAAAGGATTGGGCAAAAAGCTTGGATGATGCTCTGTGGGCATACAGAGCATTCAAGACTCCTATAGGAACCTCTCTATACCAGCTTGTGTATGGCAAGGCCTGTCATCTGCCCGTGGAACTGGAACATATGGCCTACTGGGCAACCAGATTCCTAAACCTGGATGCTAAGTTAGCTAGAGAGAAAAGATTGCTCTAGCTGAATGAGCTAGATGAATTCAGACTCAATGCTTTTGAAAATGCAAAAAGGTGGCATGACAAGAAGCTGTCATCTAGAGTCTTTGAACCAGGACAGAAGGTTCTGCTCTTTAACTCTAGGCTCAGACTATTCTCCGGGAAATTGAAATCCCGGTGGAGGGGACCATATATGATTACAAGTGTGTCACCATATGGATATGTTGAGCTTCAGGATATTGACTCTGACAAAAAGTTCATTGTTAATGGACAGAGAATCAAACACTATCTTGAAAATAATTTTGAGCAAGAATGCTCAAAACTGAGACTAGAATAAAACTCAGTCATGGTCTAGCTAAAGACAATAAAGAAGCGCTTGTTGGGAGGCAACCCAATTTTATTATATCTATTTATTTTCTATTGTCATTTTATGTTTTCTGTAGGTTGATGATCATGTGAAGTCACAAAAACAACTGAAAAAGCAAAAATAGAATGAAAAACAGTATTAAAAATAGCACACCCTGGAGGAGAAGCTTACTGGCGTTTAAACGCCAGTAAGGGTAGTAGAATGGGCGTTAAACGCCCAGTCTGGCACCATTCTAGGCGTTTAACTCCAGAAAGGGGCACAGAGCTGGCGTTAAACACCAGAAATGGGCAGCAACCTGGTGTTTAACGCCAGGATTGGCAAGCAAGAGGCATTTACATGCCAATATGGTGGAGGGATGAGAAATCCTTGACACCTCAGGATCTGTGGTCCCTACAGGATCCCCACCAACCTCATCTCTCTCTCCACTTCACACCTTCCCATAACACCCTTTCCCAAATACTCTTCCCCATCACCTCTTAACCACTCACACATCTCCATCTCCTCTATTTTCTTCCTCTTCTCCTCCCTTCTTTCTTCTTTTACTCGAGTACGAGCAAACATTCTAAGTCTGGTGTGGAAAAAGCATTGCTTTTTGTGTTTTCATAACCATTTATGACACCTAAGGCCGGAGAAACCTCTAGAAAGAGGAAAGGGAAGGCAAAAGCTTCCACCTCCGAGTCATGGGAGATGGAGAGAATGATAAACCACTATTTCATGGTTTATCTTGTGCTCAATTGAGTGGTTTTTATCAACTCTCTACCGACTTATTCATACTATTTGCATGGTTTTACATTTGCCTTCCTAATTATGTGCTTTGACTGAAAACATGCTTCTTTGGCCTTAAGATCCCTATGTTTAATCCTCTCTTATTACCATTAGATGCCTTGATATGTGCGTTAAGTGATTTCAGAGATTACAGGGCAGGAATGACTTGGAGGATGGAAAGGAAGCATGCAAAAGTGGAAGGAATACAAGAAGTTGAAGGAACTGCAAAGCTGTCCAGTCTGACCTCTACGCACTAAAACAGTCATAACTTGAGCTACATAGGTCTAAACGACGCGGTTCCAGTTGCGTTGAAAAGCTAACGTTTGGGGCTTCGATTTGATATATAATATGCCATAGTTTTCTGGACGCTAGGTGACGTGAACATGCGCTCCACGTGGATGCGTCGCAGTGACGAAAATCAGCATGGCAGATTTCTTCTCCAGCGATTTCTGGGCTGTTTTCAACCCAGTTTGCGGCCCAGAAAACACAGATTAGAGGCTATAAAGCGGGGAAATCCATTCATTCATAATCATCAGCTCACAATTCATAATCTTAGGTTTAGATGTAGTTTCAGAGAGAGAGGTTCTGTCCTCTCTCTTAGGATTAGTATTTAGGATTTCTCTTAATTTTAGGATTGCTTCTCAATCCCAGGTTCAATGTTCTTCTACTTTTATTTATTCTATTATTTTATTTTAGTTTGTTAATGTTGGTTTATGAACTCCATGTTAGATTTGAATATTCTATTTAATATAATTTGAGGTATTTCAGTTATAAGATTGTTTTATTTATGCTATGAATGCTTTTGATTTATCCAAATTATTTTCATTCGAGTAGATTCTCTTCCCTTTTGGCTCTGGTGAAGTAATTGGTGACGCTTGAGTTATTAAATAAAGCAGTGGTTGAAATTGGCAGATTACTAATTGATCTAGATCGCTCTAAAGCTAGTCTTCCCACAGGGATTGACTAGGACTTGAGGATCAAGCTAATTAGTCCACTTGACTTAACTAAGTGGGATTAAAACCCAATTCTCATCACTGTTGATAAGGATAACTAGGATAGGACTTCCAGTTCTTATACCTTGCCAAGAGTTTTATTTTATAGTTATTTATTTATTTTACTTGTCATACTTCTTTCTTACTTTCAAAACCTCCAATTTACAAGACTCATAACCAATAATAAGAACACCTCCCTGCAGTTCCTTGAGAAGACAACCGGAGGTATAAATACTTCAGTTATCAATTTTTAAGGGGTTTGTTACTTGTGACAACCAAAACTTTTGTAAGAAAGGTTGATTGCTTGGTTTAGAAACTATACTTTCAACGAGAATTTATTCTAACTTCTAAATCATTAACTTCAGTTCTTCTTATAACATTTTTCATGCATAAAAGAAAAACACACACGCAACGCGGCAGCGTCGCTGACGCGTCCGCGTCACCAGTGCGTTTTGAAGAAAAGAGAATTGAACAGAGAGTCACGCGAAAGCGCGGCTGGAGGCCTGCCTTTGGCAAAAATTGATCCACGCGACCGCGTCGCTGACGCGTCCGCGTCATGTGGGAAAAATGCCTGCCACGCATCCGCGTCACCCACGCGAACGCGTGGCTCTGTAGAATCGACGTAAATGGGTGTATGGCAGTAAGTTGGGCTGGAATGGGGCTGGACTCGTGCTAGAAGCCCAAGCCCTCCCACGTGAACCCGTTCCGCACGCGGCTGCGTCGTTTTCCAAAAATGGCCATCCACGCGATTGCGTCAACCACGCGACCGCGTCACCCAGATTTTTGGCAAAAATGCATTTCAAACAGAGAGTTGTGCGAATGCAAGGCTGCACTCGCGCCACTACCACAAATCAAGTCACGCGATCGCGTGACCCACGCGTCCGCGTCACTTGACCTTATCGCGCACCACGCGACCGCGTCACCCACGCGTCCGCATCGCCTGCGCCGCACAACTTATCCGGATTAGCGCCAATTATCTTGTCTTTTCTTTTCTAATCCTAATCTCTTCTATCTTTTCTTTTTTTTCTTCTTTCTTTCTTACTTTATTTCTTTCACTTCTCATTCTTTTTCACCTTCATTCTATTTTACTTAATTTATTTGTATATTTCATTCATTGCATTTTAATTTTGTGCATATTTTTATTTTCTTTTCTAAATTTATTATTTTTCCATTGGTGTTACTTGTTCATCTTCAACTGTTATATCTTTTCTGATATTATTTTGGTGCTTAGTGACTTGTATTACACTATTGGATGATATTAATTATCTGTCAATGCCAATCTTTTATGATACATGTATTCCTTTTGCATTGACATGAATTTATATTGTCTTTCATTATCTTCTGTTTCTTCCCCTTTGTTGCAAATTTTTTGCACTCTTGATTTGCCATGTGCTTCTACTATTTTCTCACTTGCATGTTGTAGCTACCATGTAATTGAGACTCTCATTATTTGGCATTAACCCAACCCTATTTTAATTATTTTCTATCTTTGTTTTTGGGTTACTTTCTTCCTTTTTTCTCTTCTTTCAGGATGGCCACCGGGAAAGAGAACCGGAAAACGTTCACATGGGGAGACAAACAAGTCCACCTGCACATTCTTTAGAGAAAAGCATCAGTTAGAGAAACCCGTCCACTTGCACCTCTCAGCATGCACCGAGGACGGTGCAATCTTTAAGTGTGGGGAGGTCGATACCGATCTCCGTGGGTTAGTACCTTCCTATCTCAACACCAATGTTTAAATTTTCTTTGTTGCATTTGCATGTTTTTTTTTATTTTGTACATATTTTACCACTTGCTTGAAGTAATATTTTCTTTTTCAAGAAATTTTTATAGTATTTCACTAATTTAAATTGAAAAAATTTTTGTGTTAAATTTGTTTGAAGTTTTATTTGGAACATGGTTTTTGAGCCAAGAACACACAACCTATGAGATTTTGAGCTTATTTACATGGTTACATTATTTAACCATAAATTTTTATTCTTGTGTGTTTTCTTCTCTATAATTACAATCTTTGCTTTGTTCCATTCTATATATCCATTATTTAGTGTATTTACATGCTTGCATATGATTGAGGCCATTATTTGTTATTAGCTCACTTATCCCAAATAAGCCTACCTTTTACATGACCCTTATTAACCACTTTGAACTTTTTAACCCCCTTCTATTTCATAACCACATTACTAGCCTTAAGCAGAAAAACAAAATAAAAATCCCAACTTGAATCCTTGGTTAGCTTAAGATAGATGTTGTGTATAATTTAAGTGTGGGGAATTTTATGGGAACATGGAATGATATGAAAAAGTAGGGAATTAAATTGAATAAGTTATTTGAAAATTTGGGAAGCATGCTCATATGAAATCAAAATAATTATATTACCATGTGCATTGAAAAAAAAATATTAAGTAATTAAATAAGGGGATACAAAAAAAAGGAGAAGAAAAAAAAAGAGAAGAAAAATAATATTACCCCAAATGCAAAATAAAAAGAATCAATGCACATGGGACAAAATTCAAAAATAAGCTTGATACTTGAGCATGAAATACAAAAGTGGAAAAAATTTGGGTGGCTAGGTAAATTATTTTAAATTATATAAAGTATGTATATGTTAGGTGAGATCTTAGACTAATCAAGAATTCACTTTATAAAGCTCACTTGGCCATACATATATCCTTACCTTTACCTCAGCCCCATTACAACCCTAAAAAGACCTCATGATGTTTGCATTGATATGCTAAATATTTGTTGATTGGTTAGATGAAGAACAAAGTTTTAGAAAGCATGACTAGAGAAGAGTAGAGTGAATTACCCTATACACTTAAGAGACTAGAGTGATATATACTACCAGTGAGGGTTCAATGCTTGATTCTATGTTCCCTGCTTTTATGAGCTATCTTCTCACAAGTTTACTTGTCTTTTATTATATGATTTGAATTAGTGAAATCTGATTTATGTTTGTCTTGAAGAGCTTATTTACTTTTAACCAAGTAGGTAGAAACATTTTGCATGTAGTTGAATTCATACAGATAGGTTGCATTTCATACATTCTACCATTCCTCTTCACTCTCTTATAGCTTCTCTTGAGCTTAGCATGAGGACATGCTAATGTTTAAGTGTGGGGAGGTTGATAAACCACTATTTCATGGTTTATCTTGTGCTCAATTGAGTGGTTTTTATCAACTCTCTACCCACTTATTCAAACTATTTGCATGGTTTTACATTTCCCTTCCTAATTATGTGTTTTGATTGAAAATATGCTTCTTTGGCCTTAAGTTCCCTATGTTTAATCCTCTCTTATTACTTTTAGATTCCTTGATATGTGCGTTAAGTGATTTCAGAGATTACAGGGCAGGAATGACTTGGAGGATGGAAAGGAAGCATGCAAAAGTGGAAGGAATACAAGAAGTTGAAGGAACTGCAAAGCTGTCCAGTCTGACCTCTACGCACTAAAATAGTCATAACTTGAGCTACAGAGGTCTAAACGATGCGGTTCTAGTTGCGTTAGAAAGCTAACGTCTGGGGCTTCAATTTGATATATAATATGCCATAGTTGCCCTGAAGCTATGCGACACGAACGCACGCTCCACGCGGACGCGTCGTAGTGACGAAAATCAGCGTGGCAGATTTCTTCTCCAGCAATTTCTGGGCTGTTTTCGACCTAGTTTGCGGCCCAGAAAACCTAGATTAGAGGCTATAAAGCGGGGGAATCCATTCATTCATAATCATCAGCTCAGAATTTATAATCTTAGGTTTAGATGTAGTTTCAGAGAGAGAGGTTCTCTCCTCTCTCTTAGGATTAGTATTTAGGATTTCTCTTAATTTTAGGATTGCTTCTCAATCCCAGGTTCAATGTTCTTCTACTTTTATTTATTCTATTATTTTATTTTAGTTTGTTAATGTTGGTTTATGAACTCCATGTTAGATTTGAATATTCTATTTAATATAATTTGAGGTATTTCAGTTATAAGATTGTTTTATTTATGCTATGAATGCTTTCAATTTATCCAAATTATTTTCATTCGAGTAGATTCTCTTCCCTTTTGGCTCTGGTGAAGTAATTGGTGACGCTTGAGTTATCAAATAAAGCAGTGGTTGAAATTGGTAGATTACTAATTGATCTAGATCGCTCTAAAGCTAGTCTTCCCATAGGGATTGACTAGGACTTGAGGATCAAGCTAATTAGTCCACTTGACTTAACTAAGTGGGATTAAAACCCAATTCTCATCACCGTTGATAAGGATAACTAGGATAGGACTTCCAGTTCTTATACCTTGCCAAGAGTTTTATTTTATAGTTATTTATTTATTTTACTTGTCATACTTCTTTCTTACTTTCAAACCCCCAATTTACAAGACTCATAACCGATAATAAGAACACCTCCCTACAGTTCCTTGAGAAGATGACCCTAGGTTTAAATACTTCGGTTATCAATTTTTAAGGGGTTTGTTACTTGTAACAACCAAAACTTTTGTAAGAAAGGTTGATTGCTTGGTTTAGAAACTATACTTGCAACGAGAATTTATTCTAACTTCTAAACCATCAATCTTCAGTTCTTTAGAGATCCATCTCAAAAGCCCATCACTAAGAAAGAATGGAGCAAACAAGAGAGCCCACTCATGGACCTCAACAAGAGCATTTCACTATCCTCCATGAAATTAGAGAGGACCAAAAGGCCATGAGAGAGAAGCAACAAAGGCAGGGAAGAGACATAGAGGAGCTAAAGTACGCCATAAGATCTTCAAGAAGAAGAACAAGCCACCATCAATAAGGTGGACTCGTTCTTTAATTTTCTTGCTCTTATTTTTCTGTTTTTCGATTTCTATGCTTGATGTTCTATCTATGTTTGTGTCTTCACTACATGATCATTAGTATCTTAGCATCTATGCCTTAAAGCAATGAATGTCCTATGAATCCATCACCTTTCTTAAATGAAAAATGTTTTTAATTGCAAAAGAAAAAGAAGTAAATAAATTTCGAATTTTAAAACAGTTTAATTATTTTGATGTGGTGGCAATACTTTTTGTTTTCTGAATGAATGCTTGAACAGTGCATATTTTTTAATTTGTTGTTTATGAATGTTAAAATTGTTGGCTCTTGAAAGAAAAATGGAAAAGGAGAAATGTTATTGATAATCTGAAAAATCATAAAAATTATTCTTTAAGCAAGAAAAAGTAGTGAATACAAAGCTTGCAAAAAAAAAGAAAGAGAAAAAAAAAAGAAAAAGAAAGAAAAAGAAAAAGCAAGCAGAAAAAGCCAATAGCCCTTTAAACCAAAAGGCAAGGGTAAATATAAAAGGATACAAGGCTTTGAGCATCAGTGGATAGGAGGGCCTACAGGAATAAAATCGTGGCCTAAGCGGCTAAACCAAGTTGTCTCTAACCATGTGCTTGTGGCGTGAAGGTGTCAAGTGAGAAGCTTAAGACTGAGCGGTTAAAGTCGTGGTCCAAAGCAAAAAGAGTGTGCTTAAGAGCTCTGGACACCTCTAATTGGGGACTTGGTGCACGAAATTGTGATGTCCAGGCTCAAACAATCCCTGGCAACGTGAGCAACTTGGTACGCACAATCGTGATTACACTTTGATTATGTAAAATTCATGGCTCTTTGTTTCCCTGGCAATGGCGCCAAGAACATGGTGCCAATACCATGGTTTACAACTTCGATACAACTAACCAGCAAGTGCACTGGGTCGTCCAAGTAATACCTTACGTGAGTAAGGGTTGAATCCCACGGAGATTGTTGGTATGAAGCAAGCTATGGTCACCTTGTAAATCTCAGTCAGGCAGATATAAATTGATAATGGTGTTTTTGAATAATAAATAATAGAATAGGGATAGAGGTACTTATGTAAATCATTGGTAGGAATTTCAGATAAGCGAATGGAGATGCTTTTCGTTCCTCTGAACCTCTGCTTTCCTGCTATCTTCATCCAATCAGTCTTACTCCTTTCCATGGCTGGCTTTATGTGATACATCACCACTGTCAATGGCTACTTTCGGTCATCTCTCGGGAAAATGATCCAATGCCCTGTCACGGCACGGCTAATCGTCTGGAGGCATCACCCTTGTCAATGGCTTCATCTTATCCTCTCAGTGAATAATATGCTCACGCACCCTGTCACGGCACGGCTATTCATCTGTCGGTTCTCGATCATGCTGGAATAGGATTTACTATCCTTTTGCGTCTGTCACTAACGCCCTGCAATCGCGAGTTTGGAGCTCGTCACAGTCATTCATTCATTGAATCCTACTCGGAATACCACAGACAAGGTTTAGACCTTCCGGATTCTCTTGAATGCCGCCATCATTCTAGCTTACGCCACGAAGATTCTGGTTAGGAGATCTAAGAGATATTCATTCTAGCTTATTTCATGTAGAACGGAGGTGTTTGTCAGGCACGTGTTCATAGGGGAGAATGGTGATGAGCGTCACACATAATCATCACCTTCATCATGTTCTTGGGTGCGAATGGATATCTTAGAAGCGAAATAAGATGAATTGAATAAAAAACAGTAGTACTTTGCATTAATCTTTGAGGAACAACAGAGCTCCACACCTTAATCTATGGAGTGTAGAAACTCTACCGTTAAAAATACATAAGTGAAGGTCCAGGCATGGCCGAGATGGCCAGCCCCCTAAAACGTGATCAATAGTCTCCTAAGATGAACAATGGATTAAAACTGAGACCAAAGATGTCAAAAAGACTAGTAAAAGGTCCTATTTATAATAAACTAGTCACTAGGGTTTACATGAGTAAGTAATTGATGCATAAATCCACTTCCTGGGCCCACTTGGTGTGTGTTTAGGCTGAGCTTGAGTGTTGCACGTGCAGAGGCCATTTGTGGAGTTGAACGCCAGCTTTTGTGCCAGTTTGGGCGTTCAACTCTGGTTTTGGCTCCTTTTCTGGCGCTGGACGCCAGATTTGGGCAGAGAGCTGGCGTTGAACGCCAGTTTACGTCCTCTATTCTTGGCCAAAGTATGGACTATTATATATTTCTGGAAAGCCCTGGCTGTCTACTTTCCAACGCAATTGGAAGCGCGCCATTTCGAGTTCTGTAGCTCCAGAAAATCTACTTTGAGTGCAGGGAGGTCAGAATCCAACAGCATCAGCAGTCCTTCTTCAACCTCTGAATCTGATTTCTGCTCAAGTCCCTCAATTTCAGCCAGAAAATACCTGAAATCACAGAAAAACACACAAACTCATAGTAAAGTCCATAAATGTGAATTTAACATAAAAACTAATGAAAACATCCCTAAAAGTAACTAGATTCTACTAAAAACATACTAAAAACAATGCCAAAACGCGTATAAATTATCCGCTCATCACAACACCAAACTTAAATTGTTGCTTGTCCCCAAGTAACTGAAAATCAAATAGGATAAAAAAGAAGAGAATATACTATAAATTCCAAACTATCAATGAAACATAGCTACAATCATATGAGCGGGACTTATAGCTTTTTGCTTCTTGAATAGTTTTGGCATCTCACTTTATCCATGGAGGTTCAGAATGATGCCTATAGGAACTCAGAGTTCAGATAGTGTTATTGATTCTCCTAGTTCAGTATGATGATTCTAGAACACAGCTTCTTTATGAGTCTTGGCTGTGGCCCTAAGCACCTTGTTTTCCAGTATTACCACCGGATACATAAATGCCACAGACACATAATTGGGTGAACCTTTTCAGATTGTGACTCAGCTTTGCTAAAGTCCCCAATTAGAGGTGTCCAGGGTTCTTAAGCACACTCTATTTTTGCTTTGGACCTTGACTTTAACCGCTCAGTCTCAAGTTTTTACTTGACACCTACACGCCACAAGCACATGGTTAGGGACAGCTTGGTTTAGCCGCTTAGACCAGGATTTTATTCCTTTAGGCCCTCCTATCCACTGATGCTCAAAGCCTTGGGATCTTTTTTATTTGCCCTTGCCTTTTGGTTTTAAGGGTTATTGGCTTTTTGCTCTTGCCTCTTGGTTTTAAGAGCTTTTGGCTTTTTCTGCTTGCTTTTTCTTTTTCTTTCTATTTTTTTTCGCCTACTTTTTTTTTTCTGCAAGCTTTGTTCTTTGCTGCTTTTTCTTGCTTCAAGAATCAATTTTATGATTTTTCAGATTATCAAATAACATGTCTCCTAGTCATCATTCTTTCAAGACCCAACATATTTAACATTCTTAAACAACAACTTCAAAAGACATATGCACTGTTCAAGCATTCATTCAGAAAACAAGAAGCATTGCCACCACATCAATATAATTAAGCTAAGTTCAAGGATAAATTCGAAACTCATGTACTTCTTGTTCTTTTGAATTAAAACATTTTTTCATTTAAGAGAGGTGATGGATTCATAGGACATTCATAACTTTAAGACATAGTTACTAACTACTAATGATCATGTAATGAAGACACAAACATAGATAGGCACATAACATAGAAAACGAAAAACAGAAGAAAGAAGAACAAGGAATGAATCCACCTTGGTGATGGTGGCGTTTCCTTCTTGAGGAACCAATGATGTCCTTGAGCTCTTCTATGTCTCTTCCTTGTCTTTGCTGCTCCTCCTTCATTGCTTTTAGATTTTCTCTGATTTCATGAAGGATGATGGAGTGCTCTTGATGTTCCACCCTTAGTTGCTTCCAATAATTGTGTGGAAGAAAATGTATCCCCTGAGGTATCTCAGGGATTTCTTGATTTGCAGTCAAATGTTCTTCCACTGAGCTATAGACCCTTGATGGAAGCTTTTGTCTTCCCTTTCCTCTTTCTAGAGGCTTCTCTGGCCTTAGGTGCCATCAATGGTTATGGAAAAAAAACAAAAAAGCTATGCTTTTTACCACGCCAAACTTAGAATGTTGCTCGCCCTCGAGCAAAAGAAGAAGGAATAGAAGAAGAAGAAGATATGGAGGAGATGGAGGGATGTGTGTATGGATGTGAGTGGTGGATGGAAAACAGAAGGGATGGTCATGAATGAAGAGATAGAGGGTGAGGTGGGTGGGGATCCTGTGAGATTCACAGATCCTGAGATGATCCTGTGGGTCCACAGATCCTGAGATGATCCTGTGGGGTCCACAGATCTTGAGGTGTCAAGGCATTTACATCCCTGCACCAATTTAGGCATGCAAAATGCCCTTGCACACAACTCTGGGCGTTCAGCGCCAGGTTGGTGCCCATTTTGGGCGTTCAACGCCCATTTGTTGCCATTTCTGGCGTTGAACACCAGAACCATGCTTGTTCTGGGCATTCAGCGCCAGGATGTTGCCCATTTTGGGTGTTCAGCGCCAGAACCATGCTCTGTTCTGGCGTTTGAACGCCAAGCAGATGCTCCTCCAGGGTGTGATTTTTCTTCTGCTGTTTTTGATTCCGTTTTCAATTTTTATATTTATTTTGTGACTCCACATGATCATGAACCTACAAAGACATATAACTAAGAAAAATATAGTTAGATAAATAAAAATTGGGTTGCCTCCCAACAAGCGCTTCTTTAATGTCAATAGCTTGACAGTGGGCTCTCATGGAGCCTCACAGATGTGCAGAGCTTTGTTGAGACTCTCCAACACCAAACTTAGAGTTTGGATATGGGAGTTCAACACCAAACTTAGAATTTGGTTGTGGCCTCCCAACACCAAACTTAAAGTTTGACTGTGGGGGCTTTGGTTGACTCTGCTTTGAGAGAAGCTTTTCATGCTTCCTCTCCATGGTTGCAGAGAGAGATCCTTGAGTTTTAAACACCAGGGAGTCCTCATTCATTTGGAGGACTAATTCTCCTCTGTCAACATCAATCACAGCTCTTGCTGTGGCCAGGAAAGGTCTTCCTAGGATGATGGATTCATCCTCTTCCTTTCCAGTATCCAGGACTATGAAATCAGCAGGGATGTAAAGGCCTTCAACCTTTACTAACACGTCCTCTACTTGTCCATAAGCCTGTTTTCTTGAATTGTCTGCCATCTCTAATGAGATTTTAGCAGCTTGCACCCCATAGATTCCCAGTTTCTCTATTACAGAGAGGGGCATGAGGTTTATTCCTGAACCAAGGTCACACAGAGCCTTAAAGATCATGGTGCCTATGGTACAGGGTATTATGAACTTTCCAGGATCCTGTCTCTTCTGAGGCAATGTCAGTTGATCCAGATCACTTAGTTCATTGATGAACAAGGGAGGTTCAACTTCCCAAGTATCAATGCCAAATAATTTGGCATTCAGTTTCATGATTGCACCAAGAAACTTGGCAGTTTGCTCTTCAGTAACATCCTCATTCTCTTCAGAAGAGGAATACTCATCAGAGCTCATGAAGGGCATAAGGAGGTTCAATGGAATCTCTATGGTCTCTAGATGAGCCTCAGAGTCCTTTGGTTCCTCAGAGGGAAGCTCCTTATTGATCACTGGACGTCTCAGGAGGTCTTCCTCCTGAGGATTCACGTCCTCTCCTCTCCTCACAGGTTCGGCCATGATGCTTATGTCAATGGCCTTGCACTCTCCTTTTGGATTCTCTTCTGTATTACTTGGGAGAGTACTAGGAGGGATTTCAGTGATCCTCTTACTCAGCTGGCCCACTTGTGCTTCCAGATTTCAAATGGAAGATCTTGTTTCATTCATGAAACTTACAGTGGCCTTAGACAGATCAGAGACTAAGTTTGCCAAATTAGAAGTGTTTTGTTCAGAGTTCTCTGTCTGTTGCTGAGTGGATGATGTAAAGGGTTTATTATTGTTAAACTTGTTTCTTCCACCATTATTAAAGCCTTGTTGAGGCTTTTGATCCTTCCATGAGAAATTTGGATGATTTCTCCATGATGAGTTATAGGTGTTTCCATAAGGTTCACCTAAGTAATTTACCTCTGCTATTGTAGGGTTCTCAGGATCATAAGCTTCTTCTTCATAAGAAGCCTCTTGAGTACTGTTGGATGCAGCTTGCATTCCATGCAGACTCTGAGAGATCATATTGACTTGCTGAGTCAATATTTTATTCTGAGCCAATATGGCATTCAGAGTATCAACTTCAAGAACTCCCTTCTTCATAGGCGTCCCATTACTCACAGGATTCCTCTCAGAAGTGTACATGAACTGGTTATTAGCAACCATGTCAATGAGTTCTTGAGCTTCTGCAGGCGTTTTCTTTAGGTGAATGGATCCTCCTGCAGAAGTGTCCAGTGACATCTTTGATAGCTTAGATGAACCATCATAGAATATATCCAGGATGGTCCATTCTGAAAGTATGTCAGAAGGACACTTTTTGGTCAACTGTTTGTATCTTTCCCAAGCTTCATAGAGGGATTCACCTTCTTTCTGTCTGAAGGTTTGAACATCAGCTCTAAGCTTGCTCAGCTTTTGAGGAGGAAAGTACTTGGCTAAGAAAGCCGTGACCAGCTTATCCCAAGAGTTCAGGCTGTCTTTGGGTTGAGAATCCAACCATAATCTAGCTCTGTCTCTTACAGCAAAAGGGAAAAGCATGAGCCTGTAGACTTCAGGATCTACTCCATTAGTCTTAACAGTATCACATATCTGCAAGAATTCAGTTAAGAACTGAAAAGGATCTTCTGATGGAAGTCCATGAAACTTGCAGTTCTGCTGCATCAGAGAAACTAATTGAGGTTTCAGCTCAAAGTTGTTTGCTCCAATGGCAGGAATGGAGATGTTTCTTCCATGTAAATTAGAATTAGGTGCAGTAAAGTCACCAAGCATCTTCCTTACATTATTATTATTTTCGGCTGCCATCTCCTTCTCCTGTTCGAAAATTTCTGAAAGGTTATCTCTGGATTGTTGTATTTTAGCTTCTCTTAATTTTCTCTTCAGAGTCCTTTCAGGTTCTGGATCTGCTTCCACAAGAATGTTCTTATCCTTGCTCCTGCTCATATGACAAAGAAGAAGGCACAGAAAAATAATAATAATAATAGAGATCCTTTATACCATAGTATAGGGATCCCTGTGTGAGTAGAAGAAGAGGGGGAGACAAAGAATGTAATATAATGGAAGAAACACAACTGTGAGGATGGCAGAGATGTGAGATGAGATGTTAGGATATGAATGAATAAATAGAATAAGATAGGGGAGGGATAATTTTTGAAAATTATTTTGAAAAAGAGTTAGTGATTTTCGAAAATGGTTTTTGAAAATTGTTAGTATTTTTTTCGAAAAATTTTTTTAAAATTAAAAATAAAAATAAGAATAATTAGTTAATTAAAAAGAAATTTTTGAAAAAGAGGGAAGATATTTTCGAAAATTAGAGAGAGAGAGTTAGTTAGGTAGTTTTGAAAAACTTAAGAAACAAACAAAAAGTTAGTTAGTTAGTTGAAACAAATTTTGAAAAGATAAGAAGTTAGGAAGTTAGAAAAGAAATTTTGAAAAGATATTTTTGAAAAAGATAAGATAAGAAGATATTTTTGAAAAGATATGATTGAAATTATTTTTGAAAAAGATTTGATTTTTAAAATCACAAGATATGATTCTAGAACTTAAAGTTTGAATCTTTCTTAACAAGTAAGTAACAAACTTGAAATTTTTGAATCAAAATATTAATTGCTATTGTTATTTTCGAAAATTTGGTATAAAAATAAGAAAAATATTTTTGGATTTTTCGAAAATAACTAAGAAATTTGAAAATGATTTGATTTTTGAAAAAAAGATTTTGAAAAAGATAAGATTTTCAAATTGAAAATTTGATTTGACTCATAGGAAACAACTTGATTTTAAAAAATTTTGAAAAAGTCAATCCAAATTTTCGAATTTGATGAGAGAAAAAAGGGAAAGATATTTTTTTTTTTGATTTTTTTGTATTTTTATGATGAGAGAGAAAAACAAGAAAAATGATGCAATGCATGGCAATTTTAGATCAAAACTATGAATGTGTGCAAGAATGCTATGAATGTCAAGATGAACACCAAGAACACCGTGAATGTCATGATGAACATCAAGAACATATTTTTGAAAAATTTTTAATGCAAAGAAAACATGCAAGACACCAAACTTAGAATTCTTTAATCCTTAGACACTAAGAATTTAAGAATGCATATGATAAATATGAAAAGACACAAAACAAAAAATCATCAAGATCAAACAAGAAGACTTACCAAGAACAACTTGAAGATCATGAAGAACACTATGAATGCATGAAATTTTCGAAAAATGCAAGATGCACATGCAATTGACACCAAACTTATGACATGACTCATGACTCAATCAAGAAGCACAAAAATTGTTTTTGATTTTTATGATTTTCTAATTTTTTTGGATTTTTCGAAAAATTAATTGAAAGAGAAAAATAAGGATTCCAAAATTTTTAATATGAATTCCAGGAATCTTGCATTCTTAGTCTAAAGCTTCAGTCCAGGAATTAGACATGGCTCACTAGCGAGCCAAGCTTTCAATGAAAGCTCCGGTCCAAAACACTAGACATGGCCAATGGCCAGCCAAGCTTCAGCATGTAATTCTGACATGACACGCCTGACATACTCATTCCCAAAGGAATAGGACATGGCTTTACAGCCAGCCAGGCTTCAACGTGCTTCATGAAACACTAGAATTCATTCTTAAAAATTTTGAATAAAATTTTTGAAAACATTTTTATATTATTTTCGAAAACAGATGAGAATATTTTAGAAATATTTTTTTTTTTGAAAAATTTTTGAAAAGAAAACAAAAAGAAAATTACCTAATCTGAGCAACAAGATGAACTGTCAGTTGTCCAAACTCAAACAATCCCCGGCAACGGCGCCAAAAACTTGGTGTTGTTGCCGGGATTGGGATCTCAGACGATTCTTGGCGCCAAACAGGAACAATTAAGTCCCCGGCAACGGCGCCAAAAACTTGGTGCCAATACCATGGTTCACAACTTCGATACAACTAACCAGCAAGTGCACTGGGTCGTCCAAGTAATACCTTACGTGAGTAAGGGTCGAATCCCACGGAGATTGTTGGTATGAAGCTAGCTATGGTCACCTTGTAAATCTCAGTCAGGCAGATATAAATTGATAATGGTGTTTTTGAATAATAAATAATAGAATAGGGATAGAGGTACTTATGTAAATCATTGGTAGGAATTTCAGATAAGCGAATGGAGATGCTTTTCGTTCCTCTGAACCTCTGCTTTCCTGCTATCTTCATCCAATCAGTCTTACTCCTTTCCATGGCTGGGTTTATGTGATACATCACCACTGTCAATGGCTACTTTCGGTCATCTCTCGGGAAAATGATCCAATGCCCTGTCACGGCACGGCTAATCGTCTGGAGGCATCACCCTTGTCAATGGCTTCATCTTATCCTCTCAGTGAATAATATGCTCACGCACCCTGTCACGGCACGGCTATTCATCTGTCGGTTCTCGATCATGCTGGAATAGGATTTACTATCCTTTTGCGTCTGTCACTAACGCCCTGCAATCGCGAGTTTGGAGCTCGTCACAGTCATTCATTCATTGAATCCTACTCGGAATACCACAGACAAGGTTTAGACCTTCTGGATTCTCTTGAATGCCGCCATCATTCTAGCTTACGCCACGAAGATTCTGGTTAGGAGATCTAAGAGATATTCATTCTAGCTTATTTCATGTAGAACGGAGGTGTTTGTCAGGCACGTGTTCATAGGGGAGAATGGTGATGAGTGTCACACATAACCATCACCTTCATCACGTTCTTGGGTGCGAATGGATATCTTAGAAGCAAAATAAGATGAATTGAATAGAAAACAGTAGTACTTTGCATTAATCTTTGAGGAACAGCAGAGCTCCACACCTTAATCTATGGAGTGTAGAAACTCTACCGTTAAAAATACATAAGTGAAGGTCCAGGCATGGCCGAGATGGCCAGCCCCCTAAAACGTGATCAATAGTCTCCTAAGATGAACAATGGATTAAAACTGAGACCAAAGATGTCAAAAAGACTAGTAAAAGGTCCTATTTATAATAAACTAGTCACTAGGGTTTACATGAGTAAGTAATTGATGCATAAATCCACTTCCTGGGCCCACTTGGTGTGTGTTTGGGCTGAGCTTGAGTGTTGCACGTGCAGAGGCCATTTGTGGAGTTGAACGCCAGCTTTTGTGCCAGTTTGGGCGTTCAACTCTGGTTTTGGCTCCTTTTTTGGCGCTGGACGCCAGATTTGGGCAGAGAGCTGGCGTTGAACACCAGTTTACGTTGTCTATTTTTGGCTAAAGTATGGAATATTATATATTTCTGGAAAGCCCTGGATGTCTACTTTCCAACAAAATTGGAAGCGTGCCATTTCGAGTTCTGTAGCTCCAGAAAATCCACTTTGAGTGCAGGGAGGTCAAAATCCAACAGCATCAGCAGTCCTTCTTCAACCTCTGAATCTGATTTCTGCTCAAGTCCCTCAATTTTAGCCAGAAAATACCTAGAATCATAGAAAAACACACAAACTCATAGTAAAGTCCAGAAATGTGAATTTAACATAAAAACTAATGAAAACATCCCTAAAAGTAACTAGATTCTACTAAAAACATACTAAAAACAATGCCAAAAAGCGTATAAATTATCCGCTCATCAGGACTCTAGTAAAGCTGAGTCACAATCTAAAAAGGTTCACCCAGTTATGTGTCTGTGGCATTTATGTATCCGGTGGTAATACTGGAAAACAAAATGCTTAGGGTCACGGCCAAGACTCATAAAGTAGCTGTGTTCAAGAATCAACATACTGAACTAGGAGAATCAATAACACTATCTGAATTTTGAGTTCCTATAGATGCCAATCATTCTGAACTTCAAAGGATAAGGTGAGATGCCAAAACTGTTCAGAAGCGAAAAGCTAATAGCCCCGCTCATCTAATTAAGACTGATCTTCATAGATGTTTTTGGAATTCATTGTATATTCTATTCTTTTTATCCTACTTTGTTTTTAGTTGCTTGGGGACAAGCAACAATTTAAGTTTGGTGTTGTGATGAGCGGATAATTTATACGCTTTTTGGCATTGTTTTTAGTATGTTTTTAGTATATTTTAGTTAGTTTTTATTATGTTTTTATTAGTTTTTATTCAAAAATCACATTTCTGGACTTTACTATGATTTTGTGTGTTTTTCTGTGATTTCAGGTATTTTCTGGCTGAAATTGAGGGACCTGAGCAAAAATCTGATTCAGAGGCTGAAAAAGGACTCAGATGCTGTTGGATTCTGACCTCCCTGCACTCGAAGTGGATTTTCTGGAGCTACAAAAGCCCAATTGGTGCGCTCTTAATTGCGTTGGAAAGTAGATATCCTGGGCTTTTCAGCAATATTTAATAGTCCATACTTTGCCCGAGATTTGATGGCCCAAACCGGCGTTCCAAGTCAGCATAGAAATTCTGGCGTTTTGGCAAGAAAGCTGGAGTTAAACGCCCAAACTGGCACAAAAGCTGGCGTTTAACTCCAAGAAAGGTCTCTACACGTGAAAGCTTCAACGCTCAGCCCAAGCACACACCAAGTGGGCCCCGGAAGTGGATTTTTACACTAGGTCACTAGTTTATTATAAAAACTACTTTTAGTGATTCAACTTGTACCTCATGACACTTTACACGTTTCATATTGTATTTCTGACGGCATGAGTCTCTAAACCCCATGGTTGGGGGTGAGGAGCTCTGCTGTGTTTCGATGAATTAATGCAATTACTACTGTTTTCCATTCTATTACGCTTGTTTCTATTCTAAGATATTCACTCGTACTTCAACTTGATGAATGTGATGATCTGTGACACTCATCACCATTCTCAACCTATGAACACGTGCCTGACAACCACCTCTGTTCTACCATAGATTGAGTGCTTATCTCTTAGCCTCCTGATTCAGATCAGAGTCTTCGTGGTATAAGCTAGAATTATTGGCGGCCATTCCTGAGATCCGGAAAGTCTAAACCTTGTCTGTGGTATTCCGAGTAGGATCTGGGAAGGGATGACTGTGACGAGCTTCAAACTCACGAGTGCTGGGCATAGTGACAGACGCAAAAGGATCAATGGATCCTATTCCAGTATGAGTGAGAACCAACAGATGATTAGCCGTGTGGTGATAGCGCATTTGGACCATTTTCACTGAGAGGACAGACGGTAGCCATTGACAACGGTAATCCACCAACATACAGCTTGCCATAGAAGAAGCCTTGCGTGTGTGAAGAAGAAGACAGTAGGAAAGCAGAGATTCAGAAGACAGAGCATATCCAAAACCTCAACCTGTTCTCTATTACTGCAAAACAAGTATTTATTTCATGTTCTTTTACTTTTTACAATCAAATTCTGAGAATTATTGATATACTGACTAAGAGTTACAAGATAACCATAGCTTGCTTCAAGCCAACAATCTCCATGGGATCGACCCTTACTCACGTAAGGTATTACTTGGACGACCCAGTGCACTTGCTGGTTAGTTGTGCGGAGTTGCAAAAGTGTGATTGTAATTTCGTGCACCAGGACATCAGCCAGCTCAATCATGCTGGTAACCAGTGTAAGAAATGGCAGTAGACCATGAATGTGAGGGCGCCACATACTCTGCCTAATCAGCCGGGGAAAGTCTACCTCCTTCCCTTCCATCACACACCCAATCAGAACTAGCATATCCATCAGGATATTTGAGAAATGAGTGGTGGGCAGGACATTATGGGCGAATATATGCTGCCAAGTCTTAGCCTCTCTCGACAGATAAGTGAAGAGCATCCCTTCGGGCTTCTTGTTCCCATAATCCATCACCCAGGGGGCGTCAGGTGTGGCAATCACGTGCTTCAGTGCCTCATAATAAAAAGTCATGCAATGGATAGCTACCTCTGCCTGCTAACAGGCACATGAGTCACTAGTACGAGGTCGGCAAAGCAATGCCTCCCCAATAGCAACCTCAGTGATCAAAATCTCTCTACCTCGCAAATAGACTGAATCAAGAGTGGCACGGAAGAAGTTACAGTAAAATTCTCTCCCCCATGAAATGTTTATCCTCCCCAGATCTCTATCAACAAAGTCCAAGCCCAACTCCAGAATACGGCTGTTAATGGCGCGTCTCACATCATTGGGAAGGACCAGCTTCTTCTCAATGTTCAGGTTCGTCTTCCGGAATTTAGGGAAGCGAAGCTCACAGTAGAGGTTGAGGAATTTGATTGGGTCAGTGGATGGGAGTAGCTGATTCTCTATGTCCACGTCATTCAGCGGATTCTTAGCATAATTAGCATAAGGAGAAGGGGTAGAGGCTTTAGAGCGCTTTCTCTTCTTAGAAGTAGTGTCTATAGCTTTCCCTTTGTCTAACATCCTGAAAAACAGTTATGATATGATATAAGCAATTAGCCAAGTAGATATAAAGCACTCAAGGTAAGACATATTCATGAAGTGAGTGAAGAAAAGAGAATTCTTAGAATGCAAGTAACAAAACTTAGAATTCAACCCAAGTCACAAACCAAATATTCAAACCACAATTGCACATTGCTTATTCATTGAGCCTAAGAAATGCCATATTCAAAATAATGATTAAAAAGGGTTATGTTTAAAAGAAAATGAAGAAATCAGTTGGTTAATCAAGTTAGAGTTAGAAATTAGTTCAAAAATCAGTGATATGACAGTTATCGGCTCAATTAAAAGAAGTGTACAAAGTATGGATGCAAGCATACTCACAACCATGAAATGCATATAGTCATTGATGATGAAATATAATATTGCCAAAAAGCAACCAATTATGAAAACAAGTCATCAATCAATGTGAAGATCACTAGAATTATATGACTTGGTGTTTGTAAAATCAGAACATTGAGGAACAAGAAAATTAAGAAACATTCAACACTAATTCCAAAGAGGCATAAAATTCACAAGTTGAAACTAGAATGGAAAATCTCATGATCTATGCGACTTGATGCAAATTAGTCATGAATAGAATGAATCAATTAGTCACACAGATTAAAAACCTTCAAACTTGTGAGTTTATGCAAAAGAGGCACAAAATCTCAAAAGAGTTTCAAGTTATGGTTAATCTGAAAGCTTACTTAACTATGCAATGCATATAAGCAAACAAAGAGTACTACAAGCATGACCAAAACCTGTAAGCATGTTCTTGAGGAGTTTCCAAAACCATTTAGCAAACAAAATCCTATTGACACAGAAATCGTTTAATAGAAGCTTGTTGAACTAATTAGAACAATGTTAATTTCATGAAACATGGTTAGGAAAAATCCGGCAGCATTTCAGCAGTAAATTGGCTATTTCTAAAATTCAAACAATCAGTCCAGATGCCATATGAATTCATTAACAATTAAAACACAAAAAACCATATGCGAGTTTATATGAATGGAACAAATAAGCAAACTTTTCAGCAGCAAAACATCAAAAGGCAATTTAAACCGAACTAGCCAGCAACAAAGAACATTCTTTTTTTGAATAATGAACAGAAATACTGGCTTAAAATACAGCACTAAATATGCCTAATGAACAAGGACAATGAATTCAGGCAGCATGCTATTTATTGAATTCAACTTGCAAATAACATTCTAAAATAGTAATCATTCCACTTGCAAGCAGTATGAATTCAAGTAATTAAGCATGTTTGAATCCAACAATGAAGTGCAAATTTAATTAGGAATTCAGCCAACAGTACTCAGCAAAAGCAAATAACCAGCCAACAACATTCTTTTCTTTTATTAGACAAATAACATAAAATAATGCCCTGAGAACATAGCACTAAAATAGCACAAGGAACAACAGTAATTGCTTCAGTCAGCATTCTTTTCAATAATCATTCACAAGTAGGCAGCATCAACAGATCAAATGAGCACATAGCAAATCAATGAAACAGAATAATTAGCAGCATAAATTTAAACAAGCCTAAATCCACTATTCAGCCCAGATTCTCTAACCACCTAATCAAACTAAACTAACTAAACTAATCTAACTAAACAAGCTAAACAGAATAAGCTAAACCAGATTAATCAAACAAAAATAAAATGAAAATGAGAAGAAGGGGAACCTGGGAAGCAGGGGGCAGAGGGTAAGAAAAATTGAAGACGGGAAAGAAGAAGAGGTGGCAAAACGGTGGTGGCTCTCAGGACTGGTGGCCGTGCAGTGGAGCTCGTGGCGGCTCTCAGGCAGCGTCGGAACAGAGCAGGGAGATAGAGCAGGGGCGAAGTGAGAAAGAGAGGGCGAGGAAGAAGGAGCGAGGGAAGAAGAGAGGGGGGCATTGGCGGCGGCCATGGTGTCGCTGGAGGTGGCTGGTCGGTTGTTGGTTGCAGAGGCGATGGTGGTAGTTGTGCGTGATAGAAGAGGGAGAGACGTTGGGAAGAGGAGTGAAGGGGTTGCGCAAATGCGCTAGGGCTTCGCGTCCCAGGGGTAAGTGGAAATTTAAATCCACGCGAGCACGTACCGTGCGCGTCCGCAGGGGTGGGAGAATTTAGGATCGGCGCAGAAGCGCCATCCGCGCTTGCGCGTAGATAGGAGAGTTGGCCATGGACGCGGATGCATATGGTGCGCGTCCGTGTGGGTGAGCTGGGCCAGGGGCACAAAACTGGCCCATAGTTGGCATAACTCTCGGATCTTTTGGCCTGAGTGATGCAAAAACGCATCGATGCACGTGCACTGTGCGCTTGCGCGTGGATGAGTTGAATGATGAAAGGACGCGGAGGCGCCAGGTGCGCCTACGTGTAGGTAAGGAAAAGTAAAGGGGCGCAGGAGCGTACAGCGTGGGTCTGCGTGGGTTGATGTGTGGAAAACGATCCAACACAAAACTCACCGGCAAGTGTACTGGGTCGCATCAAGTAATAATAACTCACATGAGTGAGGTCGATCCCACAAGGATTGAAGGATTGAGCAATTTTTGTTTAGTGGTTGATTTAGTCAAGCGAATCAAGTATTGGTTGAGTGGTTTATAATTGACAGAAGCTAAATTGCTTGAATTGTAAAGGGAGAGGGAAGAATTGCAGTAAATTAAAGAGAACAAGAAGTAAGAGTGCTGAATCTTAAAGAACAAGTAAATTAAATTGCAGAAGCTTAGATTGCAAGACATGTAAATAACTAAATCTTAAAGTGCAAGAAATGTAAATTGCTTGAATTATAAAAGGGTTCAGGGAGCTGGGATTGCAGAAATTAAACAAGCGGAAGTAAATTTCAACAAAACAGAAGAGGAGAAGGTGAATTGAAGTAAAGTAGATTTAAACAGAAAAGTAGAAATGCTTGAGAAATTAAAACAGGAAGTGATGCTTAATTTGCAGCAATTAAAAGGATGTTGAAGATCTCAGGAGTGGAAGAGACTAGAAAACAAGTCTAGATCTCAAATCCTTCCTTGATCCAACAAGAACAATTGCAAAATGAAAATATAAAAGTAAATTGCAGAAGAAAAGAAAGTTGGAAGCAGTAAACAGAATTTGAATTATGCAGAAAAGTAAACAAGAGATCTCAAGGTGAGATTGAAACAGAAGTTCTTGAATTCTCCACCCAAGATCAAAAGCAAGAAAACTAAAGTGTGCTCAAGCAAGAACAAGGAAGAAGAGAGATCAATTCCCCTTCCCAATTCTCTAAGATCTAAATTCAAAAATAAAAGCCCAAAATTACAAAAATGGAAATTCAAAGAAGCAAAAGAGAATTTTAAAGTAAGTCAAAAGGTTCTCGCTAAATCAAACTAACACCTATTTATACACTTCCTAAATTGGATCTAAGTATTTGGGTGGGCTCTAAAATTTGGTGAAGAAATGAATTAATTTGAATTTTTGATGAATTTTTGGCGCATGGTGCACCTCCCAGGGGAAGGTTCGGCTCTTGGCAAGAGCTTTGGCGAAGAGCTTTGGTCCCCTTTCTTACCAAAATCTTGCGCACGGTCCTTCCCTTGTGACAAGAGAACAAAGCTCTTTGCAAGAGCTTTTGAGCTCTTGGCAAGAGCTTGACTTGTCCTTGAGGTCCCTGGTTCAAATCTTGGGTGGAGCACTTGTGGAGCTAATTTCCTTGGCACAAGAGTAGCGCCCAAAGTCTTGCTTCCTTGAGGTGCCCGGTTCAATCCTTGGTGAAGGAAGTTGCTGGCCATTTTCCTTGGCTTGTTTTTCCTTGTGGAATAGCGCTGACCTCCTCCCCTTGGTCATGGGTTCAAGTCTTGGTGAGTGCATAGTTGAGCTTTTCTTCCTTGATTTCCTTCAAAGCATGCTCGAAAAAGCTCTTAGCAAGAGCTTTTGAGCTCTTGGCAAGAGCTTGGCTCTTGCTTCCTTCTTCCATTTGCTTTTTGATAAAGCTCTTGGCAAGAGCTTGGCTTCTGATTATTTGAAGGAAAGCTCTCCACAAGAGCTTTAAAGCGCTTGGCAAGAGCTTTATGCTCTTGTTTCTTGACTGCACCCACACTTCTCCTTGTTTGAGCCACGCTTCTCTTCCTTGTACCACGCTTTCTTTCTTTGCTTAGATCATTCTCCTTAGGCTACGCTTTTCTTATTTTTTTCTTTTCTTCACCTACAAGTAATCAAAACAACCAATCAAAGTATCACAAAATTCACAAAGCTTAAAATTCATTTAAAACCAATTAATTTTAGTTTAAACTTCATGATTTTGTATCAATTAAAGGGTGGTTGATTGATTCAAAGAGATCATGCAATTCCATTCCAAACTACTTACTTACAATGCAAGAAAGTGCATAAAACCTAATAAAAATAAAGAAAAAGACTAGTGAAACTAGGCTAAGATGACTTGTCATCACAACACCAAACTTAAAACTTGCTTGTCCCCAAGCAAGCATTAAACACAAGAGAAGATAAAATGAAATAGAGTAGCATACATGTCCTTATTAAGCAGATAGTTGAACTAAGTTCATGGGATTTCATGCAGATCAATAGTAGCTCATTTATTCTTTGCTGTTACATAAGATATGTTTCTTCAAAGATTCACTATGGTTGCTGCTACAATGCCTTAATTTTTGCTTACTCCCTTGCTAGCTTTTTCCTTCTTTCTTTTGCTTAGAGAGCTTATTACTTATTGAAGGCTTGGTGGCAAATGTTGCAGTAGCCTTTGGCTTTATTGCACTCAACATTCCTTCACCACAGACACATGGCTCACCTTTTTCCTCCTAGGATCATTGATGCCCAGCATCTCTTTGGATAACTAAGTATTTTGTAGCTAAGTTGCTCTTTATTGTGGACTTTCAGTTGGCAATCCCAAATCAGTTGATTTAAGTGGCCAAGTTTTGAAATACTCCTTAGAACTTACTTGTCCAAGCATATCCTAGTACACAAACACCACAGGCATATGTCCTAGGGTCCAACCTATTGGTGTCTATCCTTATTATTTGTTTCTTTGCCACTTTTTGGCTTTTTTTCTATTTCTTTTTCTTTCTGTTTTGATCTATTTTCAAGGGGCTTTCATTAATTGAAGGATCATAACAGCAAACTAGCTTAGGCTTCAAAGAACATGTCATTAGGCAGCATTTATTTTGTGAGCTATCAATTGAATCAAACACATACCACCACTAACTTTCATTCTAACTTTTGCAACATTGAACAATTACTTTTCTAAATCAAACATCTCTCTTTTATTCAGACAGCTTGGGGGACAAAACAAAATTTAAGTAAATGAAGCATGACAAGATTTTAATGCAAGCAATCTATTAAAGCATTAAAATGTAAAACATAAAAGCATTGAAATGCAAACACAAAAGCATTGAAGGCATGTCATGTTTCAGACATACATCTTTCTTATTTAAGTAAAAGTAAAAAGAACTTCACCACCTCTATTTTTCAGGCATTTCCATTCTAATGGATTCTCCCCTCTTCTTTTTCCTCTTCTTTGTATAATCTTGAGCTTCTTCACCAGGGCATCTTCTGTCCCAGACAGAGTCTAGCAGGCCTGAGAGTCCAACATCCTCCAATCTGTTTTGCATACGTGCTGCGTATCTATCTGTTCTTGCTCTCTGCTGGTTCACTAATTCAGTGCACATCCCGAATGGTTTAATCTGTGGATTTATTGCTGGCATGCTGTGAGTTAAGTAATCCAGCTTGGCTTGGGTATCTTCATCATATTCTATCCTATCCACGTGCCTACACTCACCAATGGTATGATGTATGTTCTTCCATTGATACAAGTTGTGAGTGTACTCCCCATATTTGGCTTGAGTCAAGAACATTTTGTCGTAGGATTCTTTGAGATTTGTTGTTTGCTCTCTTTGCCCTTCAAAAATCTTTGTTTGAAATTCTTGTTGTTGGGCCATTATTTGTTGCTGCCAGCTCTCTTGTCTCTCCTCCGTTTTGTGCTGCCAAGTTTTATTTTGCTCCTTATCTCTCAAATATTGCTCCCGGTGCTCTAGATATTGCTCTTGTTGCCTTGAATACTATTCTTGTGCTTTTTCATTTTGTTGTGATATTTCCTCAAGAGCCCTCTGCAATTGACTTAGGTTTATGGCACCAAGAGTTTGCTCTCCTTCCCTTTGAGGTCTTCTTCTCCTTTGGGGTTCTTCTTCTTGCTCATCCTCTTCATTAATGCCTTCCATGCTTCTCTTTATGATTCCCTTCCCCTTCTTTACTTTCTTCATGTCCTCATCTTCAAAGATCACTCCAGCTTTGTTGCAGAGCCTTAGGATGGTGCTTGGATGACCAAGCCTACTTGAAGTGCTTGTGCTTTCAGCCATCTCTTGGATACTGTCGGTAATAAGTTGTGCCAGATTGATTTTTCCTCCATGTAGGATACAATTTACTAAGAGTGCATGCTTGATTATAACAGATGAGGTGTTCCCAGTGGGAAGTATGGATCTTTTTACTACCTCGTACCACCCCTTGGCTTCAGGGGTAAGATTCATTCTTTTCAAGTGGCTTGGAACTCCTATTAAATCTCTTTCCCAGTCTGTGCCTTCCAAGCATATCCCCTGTAGGATCTCATCGGGATCATTCTCCCTTCACAGTCTGGCTTCATAGCTGGGCTCTTCATAATTTATGGTTCTCAATTTCATGGACCTTATAATGGATGCTGGACTGAAATCCACTTCAACTCCTCTAACATAACTCTTGTAAGAGATACTGTCTTCGCTTTCTCTCACCGCGTTTGCATAGAATTCCCTGATCAGCACTGCACTAATGTCAGTGAGAGGATCGCATAGAAGCTCCCATCTTCTTTCCTTAGTGATTTGCTTCATTATGGGGTACTCCCCTTCCCTTAGCTCAAAGCCCATCTCATGAATAATACGCTTTGATTTCATGAGCCTATGATATCTTCCTTCATGAAATTGAGATCTGAATTTCCTTGCATCGTAAGCTGGAGGTTCGGTCACCATTGGTTCCTTTCCTGGTCTTCTCCTTGAACTTGATGAGGCCATGGGTTTAGAGAAAACAGAGAAGTACGGATGGACTTGGGGATTGGTTGAGACACGACTTTGTACTGCACAGAGGATGTAGAGAGGAATATTGCTATTGAATAGAGAATGGGATGTGTTTTGGGTGTACACAAGATAGAACGGAGGCTTATAAGTGTGAAGAAGGCTTGTAGAAATGTGTGATGCAAGAAATGTCCTACCTATTTATAGGCAGGGTATTAAAATCTTAGACAAAGATCATACTTGAAGAAGGATTTGGTTATGACTTATGAAGGGTGGAGATTGAGCTGAGCAGCATAGTGACTTCATGAGATGAACGGTTTGCATGTTCTCTTGAGGATTGACAAGGATTCTCCTCCCATTAGTTGCATGAGGTTCGTCCTCCAAGGTGGTTAACATGCAGATTTTTGCTTTCCAAGGTAGGCACACCTCTCTAGACACATGTGACCCTCCTCTTTTGGCCTTTCCTAGCCGTGTCTTCTTCTTGTCTTTGCCTCAACCTTTTTTGTCCTGGTTAAGTCAAAATGGTAAGCATTAGGATACAAATGTAGCATGGTGATGAAGTGGTGAGTGCTTTAGATTATTTATTATATTTCTTATTCATAAAGGATCAATTATCTTTTTATTAGTGAACCAAGGTTTGGTGAACACCAAACTTTTCCCTTGCTATGGGATTAATGTAAAATGCAAGCAATTCATCACAATTGATACCTTCATTATAAGATATAGTTCATTTTCTATCATAAATTCCTGAAATGAAACAATGTATGATCCATCTATGCATGACTTTGATTCTGTGAACAAAAATGATTTTCTTCTAAAAATTTGTACATATGCAGATACCAAACTTAATGTTTGGTCATATACTTTATCGAAATGACTAAGTACATGGTCTAAGAATGCTTGAAAGGCTATTCTTGTGTGCTGTTAAGCACACCAAACTTAGACGTATGGCATGTGTTTCAAAGCAGTGTATGCATCGTCAAGTGTGTCCAATAGAGTTCAAAAATCATGCTAAGGTGATCATAGTTTATTGAATTTAAAACGAACAAGAATCTTAAATCATGGGTTGCCTCCCATGGAGCACTCTTTTATTGTCATTAGCTTGACATTGGGCCCCCTTTTAGGGTGTTTGATGACTGTAATGTCTCAGCTTGTCCCCCCTCACTGTGAGCTTCTTCTTTGTTCCTTGATGCTCAATTTCGGCATGCTCAAGTGAGAGTATTTTGCAAATAGTGTAGTAGTCATTAACTTGTTGGTTTGTCCCCAACTGTTGATAGATCAACTGTACTTCATCACCCTTGGAGAACCCCTCTGTTGGAATATTTTTGTTCTTCCAACCCTTTTTAGTCCTGTTCTTGTTTTTCTTCCTTCTCTTTGTTGATCTTTCTTCTTTGACAGTAGGCTTCACTTTGAGATTTTTTTTCTTATTTGCTAACACTTCATGTCTTCTTGAATTTCTTCATTACTCTGCACGGTCTCTTTCTCTTTTTCAATGAGCTGTATTTCTGGAAATACATTCAGGGTGACGCTTTCATCATGCATTCTGAGGGTTAACTCTCCTTGTTCTACGTCTATAATGGCTCTAGCAGTGGCTAAAAATGGTCTCCCCATTATAATGGAATCACCTTCATCCTCATCTGAGTCTAAGACCACAAAATTTGTAGGGAATATGAATTTGTCTACTTTGACTAGAAGGTTCTCAATCACACCCCTGGGACATATCACTGACTTGTCCACCAGTTCTAAAGACATCTGTACTGGTTTCTCTTTTTTTATGCACAGCTTTTTCACTAGAGAGGAAGGCATCAAATTGATACTAGCTCCTAAGTCACACATTGCCTTGTTGATGGTCATATTACCAAGGGCACACGGTAGAAAGAAGATTCCAGGATTTTCAACTTAAGGGGGAAGTCCTTTCTGGATTAATGCTCTGCATTCTTCAGTGAGCAGTATAGTTTTATTCTCTTGCCAACTTCTCTTCTTGTTGATAAGTTCTTTCAAGAACTTTGTATACAGGGGCATCTGTTCTAATGCTTCGGCCAGTGGAATGTTTATCTCTAATTTCTTGAAGACTTCAAGAAATTTAGGGAAGTGTTGGTCCTTAGTCTCTTTGCTGAACTTTTGAGGATATGGCAATGGACGTGTGAAGTTCACTCCCTGCCTTTGGTCCTTTGGTGATTCTTTCATTGCTTCTTTCCCTTTTCTTGATATTTGTGGCTGGCCTTCCTTTTCTTGAGCCTGATTTTGAGTTTGCTTGCTTGCTGTTACATCCTCCTCATTGGCTTTCTCTTCTTCAGCTTGTTTCTTATCACTTTCCCTTGACTTCTTGGTTACTTCTTCATTCTTTACCAAGATCTTTCCACTCCTTAGTTGTATAGCTTTGCATTCCTCCTTTGGATTAGGGATGGTGTCACTTGGTAGTGAGCTTGATGGTCTTTCCATGGCAATTCGCTTGGAGATCTGTCCAATCTGCCTCTCCATATTTTTCATGGATGCTTCCTGGTTCTTTGTTGTCATCTCTTGGTGCTTCATCATTTTATCCATTAAGAGTTCCAAGTTGGTGATCCTCTGAGAGTCTTGTGAGATTGGTTGGTTGTGGGGTATTGAGGATTGAGGATAAGTGTTTTGGTTGATGGTTTGGTTATTGGATGGATGATGGTTAGAGTTGGGATAAGTATTTTGTGGTTTTCTGTATGTGTTTTGGTTATTGGTTTTCTGGTTGTTGTGGTTGATGTTTTTCCAACTGTTTTGGTTTGAGTTCCTTTGCCGTGGCTGTTGAGTTTGATTGTGGTTATCTCCCCATATGAGGTTTGGGTGGTTCTTCCAGGATGGGTTATAAGTATCACCATAAACTTCATTTGATCCAGAATTTTGGTTGTGCATATACTGGACTTGTTCCTGCTGTTGGTCCTCTTGAATTTCTTCATTTGTCCCCCATGTGGTTGATGGTTGGCTTGTGGTTACTGCTGCAACTTGGAGGCTATCAATCCTCTTGGCCATTTGCTCAAATTGTTGTTGAATTTGCTGCTGCATCATTTTGTTTTGAGCTAGAATTGAGTCCACTCCTTCCAACTCCATCACTCCTTTCCTTTGTGATGGTTGGTGTTGCCTTTGGTGAGCAAAAAAATACTGGTTGTTGGCCACCATATCAATGAGATTTTGAGCTTCTTCTGTAGTTTTCATGAGTTGCAAAGAGCCTCCAGCTGAATGATCCAACACTTCCTGGGATTTCAAAGTCAAGCATTCATAAAAGTTCTGCATCTTATCCCACTTAGTGAATATTTCAGGAGGGCACTTCCTGATTAGGGCCTTGTATCTCTCCCATGCCTCATAGATGGGTTCAGCTTCCATTTGTGTGAATGTTTGTACCTCAGTCTTCAACCTAATGATCCTTTGAGGTGGGTAAAATTTAGCGAGGAACTTGGTTACTAGATCATCTCAATTGTTGATGCTGTCTCTTGGGAATGATTCCAACCATTGAGTGGCTTTGTCCCTGAGGGAGAATGGAAATAGCAGTAACTTGTAGCTGTCAGGATGCACTCCATTAGTTTTGACAGTGTCACAAATCCTCAAGAAGGTAGACAAGTGTTGGTTAGGGTCTTCAAGTGGTCCTCCCCCATAGGAACAATTATTTTGGACCAAGGTGATGAGTTGTGGCTTCAGTTCAAAGTTATTTGCATTAACATTTGGGGTAAGAATGCTACTCCCATAATGTCTAGGATTTGCAAAAGTGTAGGAAGCCAAAACTCTCCTCTGTGGTGGATTGTTGTTGTTATGGGCTGCTCCTTCTGGTGGATTTGGTGGATTTGTTAAGTGTTCCTCCATGTCCTGGAATTCTTCTTCTGAATCCTCTTTGCCAACAATGTTTTTCCCTCTTTCAGCTCTCCTTAATCTCCTAAGAGTTCTTTCGTCTTGTTCACAAAAAGTGGGTATAATTCTCCTTGTACCTGACATACAACCAAAGCATAAGAATCACACAACACCAGAAAGGTAATAACACTTCAATCCATTGCTAAAGTAAAATGTTAATTGGCTTAAGCAAAAATTCAAACAGTTAGTGTGTTAGTCAAAAATTAAAGAAACAGAAAAGAAAATCTGCTTGATCTAGATCTCCACTTCACTTAATCATTATCAATCTAATTCAATCCCGGGCAACGGCGCCAAAAACTTGATGTGTGGAAAACGATCCAACACAAAACTCACCGGCAAGTGTACCGGGTCGCATCAAGTAATAATAACTCACATGAGTGAGGTCGATCCCATAGGGATTGAAGGATTGAGAAATTTTTGTTTAGTGATTGATTTAGTCAAGCGAATCAAGTATTGGTTGAGTAGTTTATAATTGAGAGAAGCTAAATTGCATGAATTGTAAAGGGAGAGGGAAGAATTGTAGTAAATTAAAGAGAACAAGAAGTAAGAGTGCTGAATCTTAAAGAACAAGTAAATTAAATTACAGAAGCTTAGATTACAAGAAATGTAAATAACTGAATCTTAAAGTGAAAAAAATATAAATTGCTAGAATTATAAAAGGGTTTAGGGAGCTGGGATTACAGAAATTAAACAAGCAGAAGTAAATTTCAACAAAACAGAAGAGTAGAAGGTGAATTGAAGTAAAGTAGGTTTAAACAGAAAAGTAGAAATGCTTGAGAAATTAAAACAGGAAGTGATGCTTAATTTGCAGCAATTAAAAGGATGTTGAAGATCTCAGGAGTGGAAGAGACTAGAAAATAAGTCTAGATCTCAAATCCTTCCTTGATCCAACAAGATTAATTGCAAAATAAAATTATAAAAGTAAATTACAGAAGAAAAGAAAGTTGGAAGCAGTAAACAGAATTTGAATTATGCAGAAAAGTAAACAAGAGATCTCAAGGTGAGATTGAAACAGAAGTTCTTCAATTCTACACACAAGATCAAAAGCAAGAAAACTAAAGATTGCTCAAGCAAGAACAAGGAAGAAGAGAGATCAATTCCCCTTCCCAATTCTCTAAGATCTAAATTCAAAAATAAAAGCTGAAAATTACAAAAATGGAAATTCAAAGAAGCAAAAGAGAATTTTAAAGTAAGTCAAAAGGTTCTCCCTAAATCAAACTAACACCTATTTATACACTTCCTAAATTGGATCTAAGAATTTGGGTGGGCTCTAAAATTTGGTGAAAAAATGAATTAATTTGAATTTTTGAAGAACTTTTGGCCCATGGTGCACCTCCCAGGGGAAGGTTCGGCTCTTGGTAAGAGCTTTTGCCAAGAGCTTTGGTCCCCTTTCTTGCCAAAGTGTTGCGCACGGTCCTTCCCTTGTGACAAGAGAACAAAGCTCTTTGCAAGAGCTTTTTAGCTCTTGGCAAGAGCTTTACTTGTCTTTGGGGTCCCTGGTTCAAATCTTGGGTGGAGCACTTGTGGAGCTAATTTCCTTGGCACAAGAGTAGCGCCCAAAGTCTTGCTTCCTTGAGGTGCCCGGTTCAATCCTTGGTGAAGGAAGTTGCTGGCCATTTTCCTTGGCAAATGAGTGGCGCACAAGGCCTTGCTTCCTTGATGCTCCCTATTCGAACCTTGCTGAATAAAAATAAACCAATTTTGGCTTGTTTTTCCTTGTGGAATAACGCTGACCTCCTCCCCTTGGTCATGGGTTCAAGTCTTGGTGAGTGCATAGTTGAGCTTTTCTTCCTTGATTTCCTTCAAAGCATGCTCGAAAAAGCTCTTAGCAAGAGCTTGGCTCTTGCTTCCTTCTTCCATTTGCTTTTGATAATGCTCTTGGCAAGAGCTTCTAAGCTCTTGGCAAGAGCTTGGCTTCTGATTATTTGAAGGAAAGCTCTCCACAAGAGCTTTAAAGCTCTTGGCAAGAGCTTCATGCTCTTGTTTCATGACTGCACCCACGCTTCTCCTTGTTTGAGCCACGCTTCTCTTCCTTGTGCCATGCTTTCTTTCTTTGCTTAGATCATGCTCCTTAGGCTACGCTTTTCTTATTTTTTTCTTTTCTTCACCTACAAGTAATCAAAACAACCAATCAAAGTATCACAAAATTCACAAAGTTTAAAATTCATTTAAAACCAATTAATTTTAGTTTAAACTTCATGATTTTGTATCAATTAAAGGGTAGTTGATCGATTCAAAGAGATCATGCAATTCCATTCCAAACTACTTACTTACAATGCAAGAAAGTGCATAAAACCTAATAAAAACAAAGAAAAAGACTAGTGAAACTAGGCTAAGATGACTTGTCATCATGGGTTAGAGCACAGAGTTGGCCCAAAAGTGGCACAACTCTCTGGTCCTTAGCCCAGAAAGCTTAAATGCGCAACCAACGCGCGCGCGCACTATGCGCTTGGAGGTGGCTGGTGTTTTTTTTTTTTAAGAGCATCAAGAAGGGCTCATAATCCTTCCAACCTCCTCTTAGACTCTAAAACTAGTTAAGATGCAAAAATCAAACATATTTTGAATTTTTTTGGATTTTTCAAACAAATTGAGAAAACTTGCAATCCAAGCAAAAACTCAAATTTAAAGAATCATCCCTAATTAAGGCCTAGAATCTATAAACACCTTAGCAAGCACAAGCAAAACAAAATATACTAAGAAGTAAAAAGAGATTATATACAATGGAACCCAATTTATTCATTCATTATATTTACAAGAGAATGGAAAGAGTTTACCATGGTGGGGTGTCTCCCACCAAGCACTTTTGATTTAAGTCCTTAAGTTAGACATTTGGAAGGTTCCTTGTCAAGGTGGTTTATGCTTGTATTCATCCTTGAACCTCCAAGAGTGCTTGACCTTCAATCGGTTGTCAGAAGTCCCAACCATCTTTACCAAGCCTGGGTGAGGTTCTCTCCAAGATATGAGCTCCCAAAATTGGCTTCCATGGTATGATCCAGGATCCCATATCTTATCTTCGCACCCATCTTCTAATTGATCGCCTTGATTCTATCCGGGTGACAAGAAAGTTGAATTCTCGTGAAAGCACCAAACTATCCTCCTAGACCCATTCAATTGAGTACGAAACCAATCCACGTTCTTCAATTTTGAGCTTCCAACCATAATTAATCTAGATTTAGAATGCCAACCACTAAACATCCTCCTCTTTTGCTTGATTCCACAAAGTGTCCTAAGTTGGCCATCCGTCTCAAGCAAACCATACTCAAGTGGGATAATAAAGCTGAGAGTTGGAAGTTTTACCCACTCAAATGAAAGATTGGATGATAACCTAGGTGGAAGAGTTTCCAAAGATCTTGATAAAGCACGCTCTACTCCCGTCCACCCTCTTTTAGAGGCTTCCACCACTTGGCAAGGTTCTTCGAGCTTTACTTCTCGCCAAGCTTCTTCAGGCACACACTCTTTTTCAACAATTTCTTCTATCTCTTCCCAATCACTCTCATCATAGACAGGGGGTTTAGTCAAGTCTACCTTGTCATCAATTCCAAGCATAGTGGGGAAGGACTCATCAAACTCAAAAGGATCATATGTTGATTTGGAATCATCATAAATAGGAGGGCTTGTTGCTTGGGACACTTCTTCGATTTCTTCATTCACAATGTGCCTTGGAGGTTGCACGTCCTCCTCAACATTGCTTTCCAATTCACTGGAAGAAGGTTCAACAACATCATCAAGGGGATTGACCAATGCGGACAAAAAATCACTAATGATGGAATCCACTTCCTCATCAATTTCCTTTGACTCTCTATCCGCTTCTTCAACATTACTCTCGTCTTTAACATCTCTTCCAAACTTCGTGGAAGATGGCTTTTCAACTTGAGGTTCGATTATGTGCTCAACATATCCTAAACATCCAACCACTGCTTCCTTTTGTTCACTAATTTCTACCTCCTCCTCTCGTTGTACTTCTTGTTTTAATTCCTCCTCCTTACCATGGAGCCTCATGTTCACTCCCTCACTAAGCTCTTTGGTTGCTTCTCCACATTCAACAATGGGGGTGCCTTGATTGCATAGGCTTAGGCGGGATGAGACCATGTTGTTAATGGCTTCTACCATGATAGCCGTTTTTGATCTTAACTCCGCAAACTTTTTTTCATCCTCCTCTTGTCGCCTTAAGATATAAGATTCAAGATCTCTCAATTCCAACATGGGGGCTTCATCAGGAGGTGATGGTGGAAGAGAAGGTTCATTGTTTGAGGGAAGGTTGTTGTAATTGGAAGGTGGTTCATATTGGTGAATGGTGCACTGGGTTGTCCAAGTAATACCTTACGTGAGTAAGGGTCGATCCCACGGAGATTGTCGGCTTGAAGCAAGCAATGGTTATCTTGTAACTTTTAGTCAGGATATCAATAATTCTTAGATTTAATTGTAAAAAGTAAAAGAACATGAAATAAATACTTGTTATGCAGTAATGGAGAACAGGTTGAGGTTTTGGAGATGCTCTGTCTTTTGAATTTCTGCTTTTCTACTGTCTTCTTTTTCCTGCACGCAAGGTTCCTTCCATGGCAAGCTGTATGTTGGTGGATCACCGTTGTCAATGGCTACCATCCGTCCTGTAACAACCCTAGTTTTTGAAAATCAAAGAAATAGTTATTTGTGATTTATTTTATTTGTTGATAATTTTATTTTAAGAAAATTATTTTACTAAAGGTAATTAAATAGAGTTTCATGATAATTGAAGTTTAAATTAATTAGAATTTTTATATAATCTTTATCAGATATTTAGTATAATTAAAATTATAATTTTGATAATTGAAAAATAAGAAGAATTGTATAATTTAATTCTATTTTGAATAAATTATGTTATTAATTTGAACTCCTAGAAAATGATTTTATTAAAAATGATTAGATTGATATTTATAAATACTTTAAGTTTAAGTCAATTAATATTTTTGTACAATTTTTATTATTAGTTATTTTACAATTTGAAATTAATGTTCCGGTGATAGAAAAATAATGAAATATTATACCATTTGATTTGAATAATTAATATTGAGTTTAAAACTAGATTTTATAAAAATATGATTAATATGTTCATTTTATATTTTAAATTAGAAATAATTGATTGAACTTAGCAATATGTTGAAAAATAATGTTCCTAAATATTTTTAATTGAGTACATTTGATTTTAAAATTATTCTACCCTTCAATTTTATCAAAATATCTATCCATATCTATCTATATTCTTTTATAAAATCCTAATTTCTAACCCTAATTCCCAAATTGAATCAGAAACCCTAATTCCCAAATCCTAGAAACCCTAACCCCTTTACCTCACCACACTCATCCGTACCCCACCCGCTTTCTTCCTAAACACACCACACACAAAAAAAGAAAGAAACGCAGAAATGAGAAGGGAGAACTGAGGGCTTGGAATCGGAGAAGAGGGAGCCGCACTCTGCGCCGTCCAGCTCGCCACCGCCGCATCTCGCCTGTGCCGTTATTCATGCACATTGCCGTGCAGCCGTTGCTAGCTTGCCTTGCCATCGCCGCCGCTGGAGCAAGGTCACGTCGCCGTCAGTTCTGAAGCCGCTGAGGAGCCGAACACCGTCGAAGTTGCACCGTCGCGTCACCGTCGCTATGACTCCGTCGAACCCGTCACACCCAGCTGTGTCTTGCTTGCTGTCGTGACATCCATGCGTGTCGAGAAGGAAGAGAGAAACAGAGGAGAGTAGCGTCGCGCCTTGCTGTCATCCCATTTCCTGAGAAGAACCACCAAGAGGAGGAACTGGGAGCGTTGCTGTCGCCACTGCTGCTGAAGACCAGCCACCGCGCCGAGCTTTTACCGTCACCGTTCTGTCCGGCGTCGCCAGCACTGAAGTCGGCCGCTACCACCGTCGAGCCTTGTTGGAACTGGTGTTGCTTCTGGAGTTTTGGAAGGGAGGCTTGCTCGGATCTGCTTCTAGTCCTGGTTCTCGCAGCTGCCGGAGCCTTTGCTGCCATCAGAGCTGCCATTGAAGCTATTGATTTGGTTCCAATTCCTCCATTTTTGAGACCATGAGCTTTAATCCTTGCTCTGCTTCTATCCTATTCCTATGTCTTTCACCTGTTCTAACTAAGGAAACCTATGTTTTTGTTCAGTGTTGCTACCTATTTTCCCTGTTTACTGTTAGAACTATCATAGGGGATACTGTTGATGCCATCAGGAAACTGTTAGAGCTGCTGTTGTTGCTGATGCGAGTTAGAACGAAATTGGAGTCACGTTTAATTTTGTGGGTTTCGACTAACTGAGGTAGGGGATTTATTTTTAAAGTTAAACATTTTTAATTTAGAATGCCTACAAAGTTATTAGATAAGTACAAATTGTTAACAATGGTTAAGAATTTCTTAATTAACATGAATGACTTGAAATGCATTTGAAATTAGTTAGTCGTTGTGATTATTCTGAGCTGTGATTGAACTTAGATGCTGTTGTGAATAATGATTAAATTAGTGTAACTTATTAAACTGAAATATGCCAAGTTAATTGTTGAACAGCTGTTGTATGGATAATTGATAAGTTGAGTTTGGATTGCTGCTGTGAATATAATTGGTTTTGTTGTTATGAGAGACTAATTGATAGAAATAAGCTTGGTTTGAGGTTATGAAATTTGGAATAAGTTTGATGATGTTTTAGTGCTTCAATTGGATTATTGAATTCAGGTTAAGGCTGCGAATGTCTTTGGGCTTTGTTGTGAGTGTTTGAAGTTGTAATTGATATTGTTTTCTCTGATGTGGATGGAATTGAGTTGAATTATAACTGTAGTTGGTGATTGATTTGATGATTGTGCGTACTGAATGTTGTAAGGGATAGAATAAATGGTGTTACTTTTGTTGCTGAGCTTGCTGGTGTGAATTGATGAGTTATTGTGTGTTTGAATGATGATGAGTGTATATGGAAAATTATGCTTGGCATAGTGTAGAAAAGAAAAGGTTTGATGATGCTTAAGTACTTGACATCGTGTGAATTATTGATTCTGGGTTCTTGGGCTGTGTTTGCAATGAAGACAATTTTGAATAACTGGAAAGAGGTTAAACGTGTGATTTTGGAAGGGTTATAAGTTCAAATGTGATTTTTTGATAAGTAAGGTTCTTGAAAAATGCTTAAGGCAGAATTTCTGCATACATGACAGTAGAAAGAATCGATTTCTGGGAGCATCCCAGGTCATATACTTGAATGAAAATATTTTTTCATGAAACGTTACTGTGTTTTGAGCATCTCATAAAAAATTCAGAATTTATTGATGAGTATTTTCGGAGAAATGAATTTTTGAAGATTGATGGTTTCTGCAGAAAATTCTGTTTCTTTACTGCAGAAGCACCAACTTCCAACTCACTTAACTTTCAATTCTGGTAAGTATTTGAGCTGAAACCAACGGCATTTTCAAGCTTCCTGTGTCCACAATCTTCATTTTATATTTCATGTCAATATTCTATTTAACCAATTAGATATGTTGAAAAGAGTATGGATAACTCACTGGATTTTGGAAACCGAATTCTAAAAGGCCTGGCTGTGTTTCTCACTTCATAACCTTTTCATATGACATGGTATTAATCTGGAAATTGATTCAATAAAAAGCTAAAAGAGTCTTGTTTGAGGTCGTGAATTTTGAAAGGCATTGGGTGAAAACTGGATTTTTAAGAAATTTATCAAACTTACTACTTGCTGCTGTTTTTCTGCATTTTATTAGGAAACAATAACAGAATTATAAGAGAGATGGTACAAGTTTTTATTGTGACCAAATTACCTCAACACCAAGTTTCTTGGAATACTAGTTTATTGAGTTTAATTTTGAAAGAATCCTATGATAAGTGAAAGTTAGTTACGAATTGATGAGGTGAAAGTTGAATTGATGGGTTATGTGGGAATTGTGGGTTATGACCGAACTGTTGGCTATTGTAAATTGTGAATTTTCTGACTGATTTGAGAACCTCTTATTTGGTAGTTGTTGAGGAAAGGGGGAGACTTGTTGAGAAAGAGGGAACCCGTAAGTGTGGCTAAGTCCGAGTTTTAGGGGAGGTGCTGCCGAAATTTTATAAAATTTGAGGTTTTATTTGAGAAGTTATTTTAGAAGATTTGGATTTGAAAAATGATTATTTAAGTTTTATTTGATTACTTCTAATGAGAGGTTATGTTTTGAAAGGTGTTTAATGAAATTAAAATAAATGATTTTCTTGAGTCTTTTGATAGAGGACTAAACTGAAAAATAGTTTTAAAGTTGGCTTGACTCAAGGTTGCTAAAGCAGAGATTATAAACTGAATTGATGATTGAGATTTTTGCGAATGAATGCTTGAGAAAGTTAAGAAAGGTTTAAGAAAATATGTTAAGGATTCAAAGGGAAAAGAGAATGGGGAACTGATATATGGATTGTTGAGTTTTAGAAAGGAAGATGAAAAGTGATAAAAGGCAGGAAATCCCACGAACTGTTAGTTGTTTAACTACGAGGAAAAACCCATGAGTTGATAATTGGTTAAAATTGGGACGTACCCACGAACTGAATGATCATTGATCTCGGGGAAACCTATAGATTGTTATTTATTTTATATGCGGGAAAAACCCACGGATTGATAATCATTGATTACGGGAATAACCCATGAATTGTTGTATATTGATCTCGGGTAAAACCCATGAACTGAAGATCGCTATGTTAGTGTGTATTGATCTCGGGTACAACCCACGAACTGAAGATCTCTGTTTTGTTTGTGAAATGATCTCGGGGACGCCCACGAACTGAGGATCACTGTTTTCCCTTGTGCGTATATTATGGGGTCGGGCTTTGCGCCGACTGCCGATAGTCACAAAGGAGTGGTATTCTTACCACCGACACATATGCACGAAGGACACAAAGGGAAGCCATATCTGGGACTTGTTCCTAGGTAATGTCGGGCTGTAGGGTGTAAACCGACACGTGAGCTCATGGCCTGCTTAGGACAGACATGCATCATATTGGTTGTGCATTTGCATTTGGTTGTGTTTGCTTATATTACTTCTCTATGATTGTGTTGTTTGTTTTATTGTGATTTGTTTGTGTGTTTAATTGAGTTTCTTACTTGTGCTAGTAGTCTGTGAATGTATAGAGATGATTGATAATTGTTTGTTGTGACTGAGAATCAATTATGTGGCTGAAAGATATTTAATATGTCAAATTTTGTGATTGAAATATATTTTGGGTTTAGGAATCTAAAGAAAGTAACTATTTATCTAAAGTAAGATTAAAAAGTATTTCAAAGGGTTGACAAAGAATGTTTATTACGCAAAGTTAATTATTTGCATGTTAATCATTACTTTTATGGCATTCCCATTCCCTACTGAGAACGTGTGGTTTGTTCTCACCCCGAAATCTTCCACCCTTTCAGTGACACAGGTACGAAGATTCAGTTTGAAGCTGCGGGCGATTCTAGAATTTACTTATGAGTTAAGTTTATGACTTGAGTTTCTTTCATAGAATTCCCTCGCCCTTACTGCTTAAGGTTTTATTTTATGCAGAGGGATAGGAGTTGTACCTGAATTTTATTTAAATTCTTTTGTATAATATTACTATTATTAATAATTATGTGATTATTACTACTTGGTGATGTTTGCTATATGATTTTAATTAATAAAAACAAAAATTTTTGGTATTTTTACTAAAATTGAATCGCGATATCGAACTAAAGGCTTAATAGTAAATAGTTAATAAGGAAAACAGGTCAGTAACGCCTTACTTTTGGTACGATCATGACGTGTTGGAAGTTGGGTCGTTACATTATGGTATTAGAGCAGTTCGTTCCTGTTAGAGCCTTGGGAATGGACTGACTATGCTTCATTGCATACTCTGAGTGTCTGTCATGCTTTGTGACTTGTTCTAATAACAAGAGTTTGAGGTTTATATGCATGACTGTCTGATGATCAACGCTGTTAGTTTACCATTGCATTCCTCATGGTATTAGGTCTGGCCAACTTAATACTAATGATTTATGTATATGGGAACACTAATTGGTTATCATAGACGAAATAGAAGAATAGGTAATGCGATTCACGGGGTTTGGGAGCGTTAGAAGTTATAAAGTTAGTTTCGTTTTGACGTGTAATCTTTATTCGTGCCATGCAAACTCGTGCCATCTTTTTCTTCATTGCTTTCATTGGAATTCTCTAGTTTGAATTTCCTTCTTAGGATGTGATTTACTTGTTTCCCAACCATACTTTGTCATTCTTGTATACCTTTGATTGCCTATGAATCTGATTGCTTACATAATTCTTTGAATATTCATCCTTGACAATGCCTATGTTTCTGTTCATATATTCTATTTTCTTTTATTTAAGTTTTAATTTATTTTATTCTAGCAATTTTCGAGGGCGAAAATTTTTCTAAGGTGGGTAGAATGTAACAACCCTAGTTTTTGAAAATCAAATAAATAGTTATTTGTGATTTATTTTATTTGTCGATAATTTTATTTTAAGAAAATTATTTTACTAAAGGTAATTAAATAGAGTTTCATGATAATTGAAGTTTAAATTAATTAGAATTTATATAATCTTTATCAGATATTTAGTATAATTAAAATTATAATTTTGATAATTGAAAAATAAGAAGAATTGTATAATTTAATTCTATTTTGAATAAATTATGTTATTAATTTGAACTCCTAGAAAATGATTTTATTAAAAATGATTAGATTGATATTTATAAATACTTTAAGTTTAAGTCAATTAATATTTTTGTACAATTTTTATTATTAGTTATTTTACAATTTGAAATTAATGTTTCGGTGATAGAAAATAATGAAAAATTATACCATTTGATTTGAATAATCAATATTGAGTTTAAAACTATATTTTATAAAAATATGATTAATATGTTCATTTTATATTTTAAATTAGAAATAATTGATTGAACTTAGCAATATGTTGATAAATAATGTTCCTAAATATTTTTAATAGAGTACATTTGATTTTAAAATTATTCTACCCTTCAATTTTATCAAAATATCTATCCATATTCTTTTATAAAATCCTAATTTCTAACCCTAATTCCCAAATTGAATCAGAAACCCTAATTCCCAAATCCTAGAAACCCTAACCCCTTTACCTCACCACACTCAGTCGTACCCCACCCCCTTTCTTCCTAAACACACCACACACAAAAAAAAGAAAGAAACGCAAAAATGAGAAGGGAGAACTGAGGGCTTGGAATCGGAGAAGAGGGAGCCGCACTCTGCGCCGTCTAGCTCACCGCCGCCGCATCTCGCCTGTGCCGTTATTCATGCCCATCGCCGTGCAGCCGTTGCTAGCTTGCCTTGCCAACGCCGCCGCTGGAGCAAGGTCACGTCGCCGTCAGTTTTGAAGCCGCTGAGGAGCCGAACACCGTCGAAGTTGCACCGCCGCGTCACCATCGCTGTGACTCCGTCGAACCCGTCACACCCAGCTGTGTCTTGCTTGCTGTCGTGCCATCCACGCTTGTCGAGAAGGAAGAGAGAAATAGGGGAGAGTAGCGTCGCGCCTTGCTGTCGTCCCGTCGCCTGAGAAGAACCACGAAGAGGAGGAACTGGGAGCGTTGCTGTCGCCACCGCTGCTGAAGACCAGCCACCGCGCCGAGCTTTTACCGTCACCGTTCTACCCGGCGTCGCCAGCACTGAAGTCGGCCGCTACCACCGTCGAGCCTTGTTGGAACTGGTGTTGCTTCTGGAGTTTTGGAAGGGAGGCTTGCTCGGATCTGCTTCTGGTTCTGGTTCTCGCAACTGTCGGAGCTTCTGCTGCCATCAGAGCTACTATTGAACTATTGATTTGGTTCCAATTCCTCCATTTTTGAGACCGTGAGATTTAATCCTTGCTCTGCTTCTATCCTATTCCTATGTCTTTCACCTGTTCTAACTAAGGAAACCTATGTTTTTGTTCAGTGTTGCTACTCTATTTTCCCTGTTTACTGTTAGAACTATCATAGGGGATACTGTTAATGCCATCAGGAAACTGTTAGAGCTGCTGTTGTTGCTGATGCGAGTTAGAACGAAATTGGAGTCACGTTTAATTTTGTGGGTTTCGACTAACTGAGGTAGGGGATTTATTTTTAAAGTTAAACATTTTTAATTTAGAATGCCTATAAAGTTATTGGATAAGTGCAAATTGTTAACAATGGTTAAGAATTTCTTAATTAACATGAATGACTTGAAATGCATTTGAAATTAGTTAGTCGTTATGATTATTCTGAGCTGTGATTGAACTTAGATGCTGTTGTGAATAATGATTAATTTAGTGTAACTTATTAAACTGAAATATGCCGAGTTAATTGTTGAACAGCTGTTGTATGGATAATTGATAAATTGAGTTTGGATTGCTACTGTGAATATAATTGGTTTTGTTATTATGAGAGACTAATTGATAGAAATAAGCTTGGTTTGAGGTTGTGAAATTTGGAATAAGTTTGATGATGTTTTAGTGCTTCAATTGGATTATTGAATTCAGGTTAAGGCTGCAAATGTCTTTGGGCTTTGTTGTGAGTGTTTGAAGTTGTAATTGATATTGTTTTCTCTGATGTGGATGGAATTGAGTTGAATTATAACTGTAGTTGGTGATTGATTTGATAATTGTGCGTACTGAATGTTGTAAAGGATAGAATAACTGTAGTTTGGTGTTGGAAGGCCTCAGCCAAACTCTACGTTTGGTGTTGAACTCCCATATCCAAACTCTAAGTTTGGTGTTGGGAGTCTATAAAATTGACCTGATCACCTGTGTGGCTCCATGAGAGCCCACTGTCAAGCTATTGACATTAAAGAAGCGCTTGTTGGGAGGCAACCCAATTTTTATTTATCTAATTTTATTTTTATTTTATTGTTCTTTCATGTTTTATTAGGTTCATGATCATGTGGAGTCACAAAATAAATAGAAAAATCAAAAACAGAATAAAAAACAGCAGAAGAAAAATCACACCCTGGAGGAAGGGCTTACTGGCATTTAAACGCCAGTAAGGAGCATCTGGCTGGCGTTCAACGCCAGAACAGAGCATGGATTTGGCGTTGAACGCCCAAAACAAGCAGCATCCTGGCGTTCAAATGCCAGGAATGCACACTAAGGAAAGCTGGCGCTGAACGCCAGAAACAAGCATAGAACTGGCGTTCAATGCCAGAAACATGCTGCATCTGGGCGCTGAACGCCCAGAACAAGTATCAATTCGGCGTTTAAACACCAGCATTGCATGCAAAGGCATTTTACATGCCTAATTGGTGCAGGGTTGTAAATCCTTGACACCTCAGGATCTGTGGATCCCACAGAATCATCTCAGCATCTGTGGACCCCACAGGATCCCTACCTACCTCCACTCATACTCTTCCCTCTTCTCAATGTTCATCCTCTCTTCCCAATAAACACCTTTCCCCAAAACCCTTCACCAATCACATCAAGCTCTCTTCCCTACTACCCCTTCACCACTCACATCCATCCACTCTTCCCCATAAACCTACCTCATAAACCCCACCTACCTTCAAAAATTCAAAATCACTTTCCCACCCAAACCCACCCTAAATGGCCGAACCTAACCCCTCTCCCTCCACTATATAAACCACTCCATTCTTCTTCATTTTTCACACAACAAAACCCTCTCATCCCCTTCTTAGCCGAGACACAACCTTCTCTCCCTCTCTTCCATTTCTTCTTCTTCTTCTTTTCTTTCTTCTCTTGCTCGAGGGCGAGCAATATTCTAAGTTTGGTGTGGTAAAAGCATAAAGCTTTTTGTTTATCCATTACCATTGATGGCACCTAAGACTGGAGAATCCTCTAGAACAGGGAAAGGGAAGAAAAAAGCTTCCACCTCCGAGTCATGGGAGATGGAAAGATTCATCTCCAAAGCCCATCAAGACCACTTCTATGATCTTGTGGCTAAGAAGAAGGTGATCCCCGAGGTCCCTTTCAAACTCAAGAAAAATGAGTATCTGGAGATCCGACATGAGATCCAAAGAAGAGGTTGGGAAGTTCTAACAAATCCCATCCAACAAGTCAGAATTCTAATGGTTCAAGAGTTCTATGCTAATGCATGGATCACTAGGAACCATGATCAAAGTAAGAACCCGAACCCAAAGAATTATCTCATCATGGTTCAGGGGAATTACTTAGATTTTAGTCCGGAAAATGTGAGGTTGGCGTTCAACTTGCCAATTATGGAAGAGAACGCATGCCCCTACACAAGGAGAGTCAACTTTGATAAAAGGTTGGATCAAGTCCTCATGGACATATGTGTGGAAGGAGCTCAATGGAAGATTGACTCAAAAGGCAAACCGGTTCAACTGAGAAGACTGGACCTTAAGCCTGTAGGTAGAGGATGGTTGGAGTTCATTCAACGCTCAATCATTCCCACTAGCAACCGATCTGAAGTTACTATATACTGGGCCATCATGATCCATAGCATCATGATTGGAGAAGAGGTGGAGGTTCATGAGATTATACCTCAAGAACTCTACAAGGTGGCTGACAAGTCCGCCACTATGGCAAGGTTAGCTTTTCCTCACCTCATTTGACATCTATGCAATTCGGCTGGGATTGACATAGAGGGAGATATCCTCATTGATGAGGACAAGCCCATCACTAAGAAAAGGATGGAGCAAACAAGAGAGCCTATTCATGGATCTCAAGAGACGCATGAAGAAGCTCATCACCAAGAAATCCCTGAGATGCCTCAAGGGATGCACTTTCCTCCATAGAACTTTTGGGAGCAAATCAACACCTCCCTAGGAGAACTGAGTTCCAACATGGGACAACTAAGGGTGGAACATCAAGAGCATTCAATCATCCTCCATGAAATTAGAGAAGATCAAAGAGCAATGAGGGAGGAGCAACAAAGACAAGGAAGAGACATAGAAGAGATTAAGGACATCATTGGTTCCTCAAGAAGGAAACGCCACCATCACTAAGGTGGACTCATTCCTTGTTCTCAAATTTTCTGTTTTTCATTTTCTTTATGTTAAGTGCTTATCTATGTTAGTGTCTTATTACATGATCATTAGTATTTAGTAACTTTGTCTTAAAGTTATGAATGTCCTATGAATCCATCACCTTTCTTAAATGAAAAATGTTTTTAATTCAAAAGAACAAGAAGTACATGAGTTTCGAATTTATCCTTGAACTTAGTTTAATTATATTGATGTGGTGACAATACTTTTTGTTTTCTGAATGAATGCTTGAACAGTGCATATGTCTTTTGAAGTTGTTGTTTATGAATGTTAAATATGTTGGCTCTTGAAAGAATGATGACAAGGAGACATGTTATTTGATAATCTGAAAAATCATAAAAATGATTCTTGAAGCAAGAAAAAGTAGTGAATACAAAGCTTGCAGAAAAAAAATGGCAAAAAAAAAAGAGAAAGAAAAAGAAAAAGCAAGCAGAAAAAGCCAAAAGCTCTTAAAACCAAAAGGCAAGAGCAAAAAGCCAATAGCCCTTAAAACCAAAAGGCAAGGGTAATAAAAAGGATCCCAAGGCTTTGAGCATCAGTGGATAGGAGGGCCTAAAGGAATAAAATCCCGGCCTAAGCGGCTAAACCAAGCTGTCCCTAACCATGTGCTTGTGGCGTGAATGTGTCAAGTGAAAACTTGAGACTGAGCGGTTAAAGTCAAGGTCCAAAGCAAAAGAAGAGTGTGCTTAAGAACCCTGGACACCTCTAATTGGGGACTTTAGCAAAGCTGAGTCACAATCTGAAAAGGTTCACCCAGTTATGTGTTTGTGGCATTTATGTATCCGGTGGTAATACTGGAAAACAAAGTGATTAGGGCCACGGCCAAGACTCATAAAGTAGCTGTGTTCAAGAATCAACATACTGAACTAGGAGAATCACTAACACTATCTGAACTCTGAGTTCCTATAGATGCCAATCATTCTGAACCTCAATGGATAAAGTGAGATGCCAAAACTATTCAAGAGGCAAAAAGCTACAAGTCCCGCTCATCTGATTGGAGCTATATTTCATTGATAGTTTGGAATTTATAGTATATTCTCTTCTTTTTATCCTATTTGATTTTCAGTTGCTTGGGGACAAGCAACAATTTAAGTTTGGTGTTGTGATGAGCGGATAATTTATACGCTTTTTGGCATTGTTTTTAGTATGTTTTTAGTAGGATCTAGTTACTTTTAGGGATGTTTTTATTAGTTTTTATGTTAAATTCACATTTCTGGACTTTACTATGAGTTTGTGTGTTTTTCTGTGATTTCATGTATTTTCTGGCAGAAATTGAGGGACTTGAGCAAAGATCAGATTCAGAGGTTGAAGAAGGACTGCTGATGCTGTTGGATTCTAACCTCCCTGCACTCAAAGTAGATTTTCTGGAGCTACTAAACTCCAAATGGCGCGCTCTCAATGGCGTTGGAAAGTAGACATCCAGGGCTTTCCAGCAATATATAATAGTCCATACTTTTCCCGAGTTTAGACGACGCAAAAGGGCGTTGAATGCCAGTTCTACGCTGCAGTCTGGAGTTAATTCACTACAAGAAAAACACACATTCAAGTACATTTGAAAAGTGTAGTCAAAAGTAAAAAAAAATGATGCCTTAGGCTACGGCTACGCTTTTTGGAGTGATTCCTATTCGGCCGTTGCCTATTCTCAAAGGTTACGCTTTTCTGCACCAAGGGCTACGCTTTTGGCCTTTGTGAATAGGCTACGCTTTTCAAGTGATGCTGTCCAGAACCAAAGGCTACGCTTTTCAGCTTTCATTTTTCCAGAATAGGCTACGCTTTTCAACACTACTGCATCACTTGTAAAGCGTAGCCACATTGTATACCATAGCTACTTTTTATAAGCGTAGCCTTAGGTCCCTCTTTTTTTTTTTTTTGTATACTATAGCTACTGTATATAAGTGTAGCCTTAGGTCTCGTTTTTTTTTTTTGTATACTATAACTACTGTATATAAGTGTAGCTTTAGGTATTTTTTTTTCTATATATATATATAATAATTATTAATACAACATAATAGTTAATATGATTACATGTATAATAATTTTGTATTTTTATTTAAATGAGTTGAATATTACAAAATAAAAATAAATACATAATTATACTAAATAATTTCTTTATATAATAAAAATTATCTCTAACAAAAATATATTTATAATATTGATCCAAAAGTACAAGAATGAAGTTAACTGGAAAAATTCATACATCTCAAACTAAAGTAAGCATAGCCATATCAAAACCATAATATCACTTAACCAATAAAAGTATCTTCTAATAAAAATCATTAGTCAGCCTGATAATCCATACTTCTTCAAGAGTTCTAATTTCTCCTTGCAGGATTGATCAGATTTCTTGAGTACTTCTTCAAGAGTTCTAATTTCTCCTTGTAGGATTGATCAAATTTCTTGAGTGACACTGACAACTCAACTGAATCACAAGGATTGGCGCCTTCCCTTGGAACAAACCCATACAACAATAGAAGCTCCCCATTTGATTTTTTTCCATATGAAATGAACACCTAGGTAGTATGATACAAGCAGTCAAATCTAATCTTTGGACTTAACGCTTAAACTACTCCGATGATGCCATACTGGTGAAAAATATCATGATCAAATAAAGCTTTAATCAATTAATAGCTTATCATTTTGTTTGGAACTTGTTTGCTTTGTGCTAACTTTATCCTAGATAACAAATTCCAATCTTTCAATCTATGTTTACCTACTCACCTGGTTGATACGGCCGATCTGTAGTAAAGACAATTCCCTTTGATAAATTATCATAATCCAAAAAGGTATCCACCTAAACCAGTGAAAAGAAACTGGAGTTAGAAAATTTTTCATGGGCAAAATCATAAACACCAAGCAACCCTCAATACTAAACAGTTAAACAGAGCAGGTAGAACAACCCTCAATACTAAACCACCAAGCAACCCCATTTATTAGGATGACCAACCAAAAGACAGATCCAAGCTAACACTTGTGCATTTTAAGTAATTCAGAAAAAAGGAAAAAAAGTCACACACAGACACACATATCCTTCAGAAGACCAGAAAATCAGAACCCAGATTTCATAACCATAATAAAAAAAACTATACGAGAATTATATGGGAGCATAACAACAATAAAAAAATGTCTATGTATAGATTCTGTTTACCCTGGTTGATTGGCTTGTTTCTGAAATGCTACATATATCTCAGTTAATAAAACATATCACGTTCTAAATAATCATCACCCTAATCAAAAGAAAGTACAGACCTCAATGAGAAAATAAAGATAGGTACCTAATGGTAACTTCATCCCAGCCTTAGTGATTTCATAAGGGATAGTAGATGGATTTTTTGTTACAAACAATTGCCGGGGAACTCCAACCTTGCCTAAAATCAAAAGTTAAGGAGTAGTTCAACCACTAATCCAATTTACCATAATAGAAATAGTTTCACTCTAAAACATTGCAAGAAAATAACTTCTTGTTATATTAGCTAAAATGACTTAATAGTTAATACTTGTGCATTAGGATGACCAACCAAAAGACAAAGATCCAAGCTAACACTTGTGCATTTTAAGTAATTCAGAAAAAAGGGAAAAAAACCACACACACATATCCTTCAGAAGACCAGAAAATCAGAACCCAGATTTCATAACCATAATAAAAAAACTATTATTATTATTATATTAATATAAGAAAAATAAATAAATTAATCAAATTGAAATACCCAGTCCGGGGTACAGATTAAAATTGGAAAAACCACCAGAAATATCTTCACTTGAGGTGATTTAAGTGGGAAAAATTTAAAAAAAAAAGGTTTACCAGAATGAGCAAGTTTATTGACACAGGTGTGCCTACTCAAACGCTGCGTTTCCTGTTGATATCAAAGAGCCAGAGAGAGAGTGATCAAAATAATCTAAAGCTCATGGCAGCCACCAAATTTTGCTCCTGAAAAGGAAATACAATTTCGGACGAAGAAAATTATTAATCCTCAACATGCATTTGGATTCAGTATCAATGAATAAGCTAATGAAAAAACCAACCACGAACAAAAGGAGAAATGATACATATTGATATTCCTAGATATTGTAGTATAAAAAAACCTAAAAACAATCAAATTTCAATAAACTAAGTTGGCAAAGTATTGGCAAAGTTTAGGGAAATGTTAAAAGAAAGCAGTTGACTTATGAATGATGGAATAACTCGCCCATCATTACTCAAAAAAGCAAAACAAGTACAAGAGTAGCAGTAGCAATTAACAGAAACGGAAGAGAAGATGAAGATGAATCTGGTTTTTCATTTTGGAGTTTAGGATTTTATATTGGAGAAATGAAATTGAGCCTTGTAAAGGATAGTAGTGTAGAGAATGGTTAGTTAGCTTGTGACTTAATAAAACTGTTAAGGCAATTAAGAATCTAATAGATTTTTCATATTAGGCAAAGCTGTTAGTTACTCATATTATTAATGTATAAATAGGAGTGCAAGTCTTGTTCCTAAAACACAATCAATAATATTGCTACTTGATATGAAAAATCAAATGTTTCTTCACTATATAGTAGTAGAGAAATACTAATCTACCACTTTATAGACACAAACACACTCAAAAGGTAGCTTATCTTTAAGCAATCTAAAGAACATAAAAATACATTGAAACAAATAAATTGCTTGTCTTTTAAGCACCAAAATTTTTAAAAAGCAGAGATGCACAAGTTTCTTGTCTTTCAAGTACTAAAAATTCTAATATGCAGTATTTACAAAGGCCTGGGAGAAACCTTCATTACTTTGTTCAACCCCACAAAATTTATGGTTATTCTTTGCATACAAGTGAAATATGAGTGATTTTGAAATTTTAATTATGAAGGCTACAGCATAACTAGTGAGTTGCTTTTCAGTGCATGTAATTCCTAACATTTGTAGGTGAACTAAATTGAAATCTCAACTCTTAGCATTGCTTAGAAATTGTGCAAGACTGCAAATTACCATTTTCACCAACAATAACGACTCAGAAATTCCCTTTGTTAACCACATGCTACTTAACAGTTAAATCTTATACGTATACTCCATATTAGTAACCATAGAAACATAAGGTTCAAGTCTACAATTGACTGAGTATGAAAGAAACTATCCTCACTATATGTAGTAAAAGGCTTAATGTGATAGAAATTATAGCACACAACTAACTAAAGGTACTTCCCTCAGAAGTAAGGGCTGGAAGATCAATAAGATAAGAAAAGCATAACCAACTTACTATACAAGTGAAAGATAATAATAAGAATCTATTAAAATTGCAGAAGTTTGGGGCAGGCCCCAAACCATTCAAGAAGAAAAAGAAAATTACCTTTCTGAAGCATGATCCCATCATCAACTGAACTATCAACTTCATTACCACTGATACCAGTACCATATCCTAAACCAGTCAAGCTTGATGAGTAACTAGGCATTGGAAACTCTTCCAGAATTCTAAAGTGTGACCAGTGAATCCCATCAAAGTCATCATCTTTTCCAAATTCCTGAGAAGGGTACTGCTCAAAAAGTGATTATCGTGAATTCAGAAAGAGACGAAACGATGGGTTAAGATATGGTGGCATCAACAAAGAGTATAGCAGATCAATCAAGTAAAGTTAATTATCGTGAATTCAGAAATTACTAAAAATGACAAAACTTGAAACAGTATAAAATAACAAAGTCACCCAAGTATTTCTCTCCATAAGTCGATCAAGGAAAAAAATCATATTTTTAAATAAATATCAGTCAAACTAACATTAACCAATTTGTTATTTTTTACTAAAAATATATAAAAAAATGTTTATGGATGAAAAACTGATTCTTGATGTGTTGATCAATCACTCACAGACCATAAATATAAAATATTTAAGTATATAACCTATTATAAACCATCACAACAATGGAATAGCAGGTGGACTAGTTGAAACTCAGACCAAGATACACAACAAAAGCAAGAAAGTATAAGATAAATTGAAACTCAGACCAAGATACACAACAAAAGCAAGAAAGTACAAGATACACAACTCGGACCAACGGGTCACGCACAAAACCTAACTTACATGGAATTTAGGTGATTCAAGGGCTTCAAATCTAGTATTTTTATAGCAAAAAGCTCAAATTTCCAAACCCAGAATCAATTTCCCGAACCAACAATGAGCTAGGATCAAGCAAAAATGAAAATTAACATAGCAACAGCACCAAAACTCATTTCAATTAATCCATAAAGATTGGAACTTTTAACAGTAAGACAATAATTTTGCATGCAGAATTGGGTATTGGATGGAATCAAAACTATGCAGAATTGGCCTAAGATGCCGTGAACAAAACACCAAACAAATTACTCGAATCTAATTAACTAAATACAGTTCAATACAAATGTCACACATTATTTAACGGATCAGACTTTCACAGCCATATTTTATTTTATTTGAGTTCATCAAGAATCCAACAAATTTAGCTTGAGACCTAATAATAAGAATTGAAACTACACAATACTTGAAACTATTAATTAGTAGAATTGAAAGAAAAAGAAAACCAATAATAAGCAACAAACATAATAAGCAACTCATCTTGGTATTCCTGCGCAGCAACTAATCATGGACAAACTCACCTGTGTTAATGGAATAAAACCCCTAAATTCACGAGTTCTCCTGCGCTGCAACAATAGCATGCATGTTCATCAATTCACGATGTCACAGATTATTGTACCAAAACCCCCAAATTGAAACCTAAAATCAGAACCCTAACCTCACGAATGAAGAAAGCTTTCAGTTGAGCGCAGAGTCTTCGTGATGTGACCGCGCAGCGAAGAGAAGCGACGATGAAGATGAGTGGGGAAGATGAGTGAGCGCAGAGTCTTCCTGGAGTGGTGAGTGGTGTCGCCGTCAGTGGTGAGTGGTGATGACAAACGCTTTTCTCCGATTTGGGGGTGATGACGGTGGTGAGGGCGGCGCAGCGACGATGGTGAGGGCGGCGCAGCGACGGTCAGTAGTGCAGCAATGTGGAGAGTGGTGAGTGCGGGTGAGTGGTGCGTGGGGGCGACGACGGTCAATGGCGAGAGTGAGAGGGTCAATGGCGAGACTGAAGAGAGTGAATGGGGGGCGACGATGGTGAGCTTTGGAGGCAGGGTTTCTTCCTTGCGACGGTGCCTGAGTGACCTTTCCAGGGTTTCTGAAAGGGGACGATGAAGGTGCTTTGGCTTGAGTGAGATTTGGAGGGAATAATGGATAAAAAATTTTACTTAGTAAAAATTTTACTAAGTGTCATCATCAGTTTGCTTTCAGGAAAAAGAGGGAAAAAATTTACTAAGTGTTAAGTTTTTGGCTCTAGATACATTAGGCATCACTTTTAAAACGCACCCAAAACTTAACAAATAGGCTACTCTTTAAAAGCGTCTCCTTTGATACGAAAAGTGAACCTATAGATATCAACCTACGGCTACGCTTTATAAGTGATTTCTATAATACCTAAGGCTACGCTTTTTAAATGATGCCGCATTTGTGTATCCTTTTCTCTTATAAAAAGGCAACACGGAGAAAAGCATAGCCTATTCTAAGCCTATTCTATGAATAGGCTACGCTTTTCAAATGTAGCTTAAAAAAAGTGTGGCTGAATGGGTATTTTTCTTGTAGTGTAAACGCCAGAAACACGTCACAAACCAGAGTTGAACGCCAGAAACACGTTACAAACTGGCGTTCAACTCCAAGAATGACCTCTCCACGTGTATACTTCAAGTTCAGCCCAAGCACACACCAAGTGGGCCCCGGAAGTGGATTTATGCATCAATTACTTACTTTTGTAAACCCTAGTAGCTAGTCTAGTATAAATAGGACTTTTTACTATTGTATTGACATCTTCGGATCAACTTAAGTCTTGGTTACTCCGGTTCCCCTCTGGGGCTGAGACCAATGAACTCCATTATCACTTATGTATTTTCAACGGTAGAGTTTCTTCACTCCATAGATTAAGGTGTGGAGCTTTGCTGTTCCTCATGATTTAATGCAAAGTGCTACTATTTTATATTCAATTCAACTTATCCCGCTTCTAAGATATCCATTCGCACCCAAGAACATGATGAATGTGATGATTATGTGACGCTCATCATCATTCTCACTTATGAACGCGTGCCTGACAAACACTTCCATTTTACATGCAAATAAGCTAGAATGAGTATCTCTTAGATATCTAATACAGAGGACCGAGTCTGAGATATTAGAAACTTCATGGTATAAGTTAGAACCCATGGATGGCCATTTCTGATATCCGAAAAGTCTAAACCTTGTCTGTGGTATTCCGAGTCGGATCTGGGAAGGGATGGCTGTGACGAACTTCAAACTCGCGAGTGCTGGGCGTAGTGACAGACGCAAAAGGAGGGTGAACCCTATTCCAGTATGATCGAGAACCTCCAGATAATTAGCCGTGCCGTGACAGAGCATTTGGACCTTTTTCACAGAGAGGATGGGATGTAGCCATTGATAACGGTGATGCCCTATATAAAGCTTGCCATGGAAAGGAGTAGGAAGGATTGGATGAAGATAGCAGGAAAGCAGAGGTTCAGAGGAACGAAAGTATCTCTATACACTTATCTGAAATTCTCACCAATGAATTACATAAGTATTTCTATCTTTATTTTCTGTTTATTTATTATTATTATTCGAAAACTCCATAACCATTTGATATCCGCCTGACAGAGATTTACAAGATGACCAAAGCTTGCTTCATACCAACAATCTCCGTGGGATCGACCCTTACTCACGTAAGGTTTTATTACTTGGACGACCCAGTGCACTTGCTGGTTAGTTGTATCAAAGTTTTGACAAATTATGAATTAAGATTAGAGCACCAAGTTTTTGGAGCCATTACCAGGGATCACAATTTTGTGCACCACCCATCCTAGTACTACTCTCGCCCAAGCACGTTTAACTGCGGAATTCTATTTGGATCCGGTGCATTAGGGCTAGTATGATCATACCTATTAAAGCAAGCACACACAATTATTAAAAGCGTGTCTTGCAACTTAGGGTAAGTCGAGCTACGATGCCCTGCGGGGCCCGTGGGAGCTAGCTGAAAATCAGTTCATTAAGGCCCGCTTTAGCTAAACTATTCGAGATAACGTCGTTTAAAGAACGAGGGTAAGCACGACGTTAAAAAAAAAAAAAAAGAGGTACAATACGAGGACTTCCCAGGAGGTCACCCATCCTAGTACTACTCTTACCCAAGCACGCTTAACTACGGAGTTCTAATGGGATCCGCTGCATTAGTGTTGGTATCATCGAACCTATTAAAGTACGCGAACACAATTATCATAAGCATGTCTCGCGACATAGGGTAAGTCGATCTGCGAAGCCATGCAGGGCCCGTGGGAGCTTGCCGAAAATCAGTTCATTAAGGCTCGCTTTAGCTAAACTATTTGAGATAGCATCATTTAAAGAACGTGGGTAAGCACGATCTAAAAAAAGAGGTGCAACACGAGGACTTCTCTGGAGGTCACCCATCCTAGTACTAGTCTCGCCCAAGCACGCTTAACTGCGGAGTTTTGATGGGATCCGGTGCATTAGTGTTGGTATGATCGCACCTATTAAAGTATGCGCACACAATTATCATAAGCATGTCTCGTGACAAGTCGAGCTGCGAAGCCCTGCAGGGCCCGTGGGAGGTTGCCGAAAATCAGTTCACTAAGGCTCGCTATAGCTAAACTATTCGAGATAGCGTCGTTTAAAGAATGAGGCTAAGCACGACGTAAAAAAAAAAAAAGAGGTGCAACACGAGGACTTCCTTGGAGGTCACCCATCCTAGTACTACTCTAGCCCAAGCATGCTTAACTGCGGAGTTCTAATGGGATCCGGTGCATTAGTGTTAGTATGATCGCACTTATTAAAGTATGCGCACACAATTATCAAAAGCATGTCTCGCAACGTAGGGTAAGTCGAGCTGTGAAGCCCTGCGGGGCCCGTGGGAGCTTAACGAAAATTAGTTCATTACGGCTCGCTTTAGCTAAACTATTCGAGATAGCGTCGTTTAAAGAACGAGGGTAAGCACAATGTTAAAAAAAAAGAGGTGCAACATGAGGACTTCCCAGGAGGTCACCCATCCTATTACTACTCTTTCCCATGCACGCTTAACTGCGGAGTTCTGATGGGATCCGGTGCATTAGTGCTAGTATGATCGCACCTATTAAGGTAGGCGCACAAAATTATCATAAGCCTGTGTAACGACGTAGGGTAAGTCAAGCAGCGAAGCCTTGGGGGCCCATGGAAGCCTGCCGAAAATCAGGTCATTAAAGCTCGCTTTAGCTAAACTATTCAAGATAGCGTCGTTTAAAGAACGAGGGTAAGCACGACGTAAAAAAAAAAAAAAAGAAAACTGGCGCAACACGAGGTATTCCAAGGAGGTCACCCATCCTAATTCTACTCTCGCCCAAGCACGCTTAACTGCGGAGCTCTGATGGGATCCGGTGCATTAGTGCTGGTATGAACGCACCTATTAAATTAAGCGCACACAATTATCATAAGCATGTCTCGCGATGTAGGGTAGGTCGAGCTGCGAAGCCCTGCGGGTCCCGTGGGAGCTTGCCGAAATTCAGTTCACTAAGGCTTGCTTTAGCTAAACTATTCGAGATAGTGTCGTTTAAAGATTGAGGGTAAGCACGACATAAAAAAAAGAAAAAAAAAGGTGCAACACGAGGACTTCCCAGGAGATCACCCATCGTAGTACTACTCTGGCCCAAGCACGCTTAACTGCGGAGTTCTGATGTGATCCGGTGCATTAGTGCTGTTATGATCGCACCTATTAAAGTATTCGCACACAATTATCATAAGCATGTCTCGCGACGAAGGATAAATCGAGCTGCGAAGCCTTGCGGGGCCCGTGGGAGCTTGCTGAAAATCAGTTCATTAAGGCTCGCTTTAGCTAAACTATTCGAGATAGCGTCGTTTAAAGAACGAGGGTAAGCACGACGTTAAAAAAAAAGGTACAACACGAGGACTGGTGCACGAAATTGTGATTACACTTTTCACAACTCCGCACAACTAACTAGCAAGTGCACTAGGTCGTCCAAGTAATACCTTACGTGAGTAAGGGTCGATCCCATAGAGATTGTCGGCTTGAAGCAAGCTATGGTTATTTCGTAAATCTTAGTCAGGAGATTAATGATAAGAGTGATTATATTTATGAAAAATAAATAACATGAAATAAATAGTACTTGAGATTCAGTGATGAGAAACAGGCTGAGGTTTCGGAGATGCTCTGTCATCTGAATCTTTGCTTTCCTACTGTCTTCTTCTCCAAACACGCATGGCTTCCTTCAATGGCAAGCTGTATGATCCTCTCGGATGAAAATAAATCCATATGCGCTGTCACCGCACGGCTAATCATCTGTCAGTTCCCACTAGCGTCAGAATAGGACCCTTGTCTTTTTGCACACTGTCACTGCTCCCAACATTTGCAGGTTTGAAGCTCATCACAGTCATCCCTTCCCGGATCCTACTCGGAATATCACAGACAAGGTTTAGACATTCCGGATCCCAGGAATGCTGCCAATTGGTTCTAGCCTATACCACGAAGGTTCTAACCTCCGGACTCAGTTCGTAGATTAGAAACCCAAGAGAAACGCACTCAAGCTGCCGCCTAATGACTACGTTGAGCTTAGATAGAACGGGAGTGGTTGTTAGGCACGCGTTCATAGGTTGAGGATAATGATGAGTGTCACGGATCATCATATTCTCCATATTGAAGTACAAGTGAGTATCTTAGAATAGAATCAAGCGTGATTGAATAGAAAACAGTAGTAATTGCATTAATCCATTGAAACACAGCAGAGTTTCTCACCCCCACCGATGGGGTTTAGAGACTCATGCCGTCAAAGATACAATATGGAATGTAAAAATGTCATAAGTTACAAAAATGAATCTCTAAAAGTAGTTTTTATACTAAACTAGTAAGTTAGGTTTACAGAAAATGAGTAACTAAGTGTAGATAGTGTAGAATTTCACTTATGGAACCCACTTGGTGTGTGCCTGGGCTGAGCTTTCAAGCTTTCACGTTCATATGCCCAAAGTTGGCGTTAAACGCCACGATGGGTGCCAGAATAGGAGTTTAACGCCGAAAAAGGTGCCAGTTCTGGTGTTTTACGCCAGAAAGGTTTAGGCTGACTTTGGGCGCCGGTTTGGGCCATTAAATCTCGAGCAAAATATAGACTATTATATATTTCTGGAAAGCCCAAAATGTCTACTTTCCAACGCAATTGAGAACGTGCCAATTTGACTTCTTCAGCTCGAGAAAATTCATTTTAAGTGCAGGAGGGTCAGAATCCAACAGCATCTGCAGTCCTTTTTCAGCCTCTGAATCAGATTTTTGCTCAGATCCCTCAATTTCAGTCAGAAAATACCTGAAATTACAGAGAAACACACAAACTCATAGAAAAGTCCAGAAATGTGACTTTTGAATAAAAACTAATAAAAATATAATAAAAAGTAACAAAAACATACTAAAAACTATATAAAAACAATGCCAAAAAGGGTATAAATTATCCGCTCATCACACACCAAACTTAAATTGTTGCTTGTCCCCAAGCAACTGAAAACAAAATAGGATAAAAAGAAGAGAATATACAATGAATCCCAAACTTATCAATGAAAATTAGCTTTAGTTAGATGAGCGGGACTTGTAGCCTTTTTGCTTCTGAACAGTTTTGGCATCTCACTTCATCCTTTGAAGTTCAGAATGATTGGCATCTATAGGAACTTAGAATTCAGATATTGTTATTGATTCTCTTAGTTCAGTATGTTGATTCTTGAACACAGCTACTTTATGAGTCTTGACCGTGACCCTAAGCATTTTATTTTCCAGTATTACCACCGGATACATAAATGCCACAGACACATGACTGGGTGAACCTTTTTAGATTGTGACTCAGCTTTGCTAGAGTCCCCAGTTAGAGGTGCCCAGAGCTCTTAAGCACACTCTTTTTGCTTTGGACCATGACTTTAACTACACAGTCTCAAACTTTTCACTTGACAGCTTCACGCCACAAGCACATGGTTAGGGACAGCTTGATTTAGCCACTTAGGCCAGGATTTTATTCATGTGGGCCCTCCTATCCATTAATGCTCAAAGCCTTGGATCCTTTTTACCCTTGCCTTTTGGTTTAAAGGGTTATCGGCTTTTTCTGCATGCTTTTTCTTTTTCTCTTTTTTTTTCTTTTTTTCTTTTTCTCTTTTTTTTCGCAAGCTTTGTATTCACTGCTTTTTCTTGCTTCAAGAATCAATTTTATGATTTTTCAGATTATCAATAACATTTCTCTTTTTTCATTTTTCTTTCAAGAGCCAACAATTTTAACATTCATAAACAACAATATCAAAAATATGTACTGTTCAAGCATTCATTCAGAAAACAAAAGGTATTGTCACCACATCAAAATAATTAAACTAATTTCAAGATAGAATTCGAAACCATGTACTTCTTGTTCTTTTGCAATTAAAAACATTTTTTATTTAAGAAAGGTGATGGATTCATAAGACATTCATGGCTTTAAGGCATAGACACTAGACACTGATGATCATGAAATAAAAATAAGACATAAAATAAACATAAAAGCAGACATATAATAATAAAAGAAAGGAAATTAAAGACATAAAACTAAATGACTCTAATACTAATGCTCATGTAACTCTTAAAATAGATCTCTAATAACAAAAGTTATCACAGAGTTAGGACTCAACAACCTGCATTTGGAGAGGCAAGTGCTCCTTCAATTTGTAGGATGCCTGGCTCTTCAAGGGACAGCTTCTGGCGCTTTAGTTCCTGTAGCTCACGCCCTTGCTTCTTTTGTTCTCTGAGCAGTTTACAGAGAATGCTGTTCTGATTCTGCTGCTCTTCTTTGAGTTGATCCATAGATTCTTGGAGCTTGTTAACAGGTGCTTCTAAGCGGGTCCAATAGTCAAATTGAGGAATTTCTGGGAGGAGCTCATGCGCCGTCCTTTTGATGAGGTTGTCTTGAACTTGAGGTCCATCCATCACCCTTTTGGTGATTGAGTGTTCCACTGGGATATACTCATCAACATCTATTTGTACTCCTGCATCTTTGCATAACAGACTGATCAAGCTTAGGTAGGCCAATTTGGCTTCAGTGGATTCCTTATTTGTAATTGTGTAAATTTCACAAGGAATTAATTGATGGACTTCCATTTCTTTTCCCAGTATAATACAGTGGATCATCACTGCTCTTTTGACAGTGACTTCAGAGCGGTTACTGGTGGGAAGTATGGATTGCCCAATGAAATCCAGGCAGCCCCTAGTAACTGGCTTGAGGTCTCTGCTCTTCAGTTGGTTTGGGATACCTTTTAAATTGGTTATCCACTTGGTTCCAGGGAGTCATATGTCCTCTAGAACTTGATCTAACTTTTTATCTTTAGCCATTCTCTTGTAAAAGGATTCTGGATCATCCTGCAGTTGAGGAAGTTTGAGGACTTCTCTCACTTTGTCAAGATAGAAGTAGATAATCCTCCCTCTGACCATGGTTCGAAAAGTGTGGAAGGCAGTTCCCTCTACTCTTTGCTTATTTGTCAGCCACAGGTTTGCATAGAATTCCTGGACCATGTTTCTTCCCACATTTATCTCACGGTTAGCTAGGATTTCCCAGCCTCTGTTTCGAATCTGCTCTTGGATCTTCAGATATTCATCTTCTTTCAAATCAAACTTGACTTCTGGGATCACTGATCTTCTGCACACTATTTAGAAGTAATGATCTGCATGTTCTTTGGTGCAGAACCTCTCATGCATCCATTGTGGTTTTGGATTGTTTTCTTTCTTGCCTCTTGGAGTGGTTTGCTTTCCTTTAGCGGCCATGATCTTGGTAGGTGATCACGGAAAATCACACCAAACTTAGAGGTTTGCTTGTCCTCAAGTAAAAGCACAGAAAGAAGATGAGTAGATGGAGAGAATGATTCCAATGATGGAGGTGGGGTGATGGCCGAATGTATAAATAGAGGGGAGGGAGGGTATGGTTTCGAAAATTTAAAAAGAAAAAGATATGATTGAAAGATATGATTGATAAAAGATAAACATGATATGCAAAAGAGAAGATTGTTTTCAAAATTTAAGAGATATGAAGAAGATATGAGGAAGTTAAATCTGAATTTTTTTTGTTTATGTATCTAAGAAATAAAAGATAATATGAATGAGTTGAAAAGAATTTTAAAAGAATTTGGGAAGTTAAATGAGTTTTTGAAAAAGATTTGAAAAGAATTTGAAGGAGAGTCAAAAGGAATTTATAAGATTATGAATTTTTGTTAATGGAAGTTAGAAATTGAATGTTTATAATGTTTAGATGCAGAAAATTTTGAATTAAAACAAGAAAATTCGAAAAAATTTGGATTGAAAACGAAATTACCTCTCCCTGTCTGCTCTAGCGTTAAACGCCCAGAATGATATCCATTCTGGCGTTTAATGCCCATCTGGTGGCTATTTTGGGCGTTTAACGCCCAGCCAGGTATCCTGGCTGGCGTTAAATGCCTGAAATCCTTTTTCACTGGGCGTTTTTCTGAATGCCCAGAATGCTGCCAATTCTGGCATTAAACGCCCAGAATGCTCCCTATTCTGGCGTTTAACGCCCAGAATGATACCTTCACTGGCGTTAAACGCCCAGAATGATACCCATTCTGGCGTTTAACACCCAGATTGCCTCTTTACTGGCGTTTTGACGCCAGTGAGCTCCTTTCCTCTGTGATTTCTCTGTTTTATGTCTTGAACCTACATTTTCTTGACTTTTTTACTGAAAATATATTAATTAACAAGGAAAAAAATTAAAAAGACTTATCTAACTGTTACAAACATCTAATTATTGATAATGGCTGGGTTGCCTCCCAGCAAGCGCTTCTTTACTGTCTTTAGCTGGACTTTTACTGAGCTTTTAACTTAGTCTCAGCTTTGAGCATTCTTGCTCAATGTTGCCCTCAAGATAATGTTTGATTCTTTGTCCATTAACAATGAACTTTTTGTCAGAATCAATATCTTGAAGTTCTACATAGCCATATGGTGATACACTTGTAATCACATATGGGCCCTTCCACCCGGATTTCAATTTCCCAGGGAACAATCTGAGCCTTGAGATAAATAGCAGGACCTTATGTCATGCCTCAAAGACTCTAGATGATAGCCTTTTGTCATGCCATATTTTTGCTTTTCCCTTATAAATTTTGGCATTTTCGAAAGCATTGAGTCTGAATTCTTCCAGCTCATTAAACTGGAGTAATCTCCTTTCTCCAGCTACCTTAGTATCAAGGTTTAGGAACCTGGTTGCCCAGTAGGCCTTGTGTTCCAGTTCCACTGGCAGATGACAGGCTTTTCCATACACAAGCTGGTATGGAGAGGTCCCTATAGGAGTCTTGAATGCTGTTCTGTATGCCCACAGAGCATCATCGAGACCTCTTGCCCAATCCTTTCTACGGGCATTTACAGTCCGCTCCAAGATTCGCTTTAGTTCTCTATTTGAGACTTCAGCCTGCCCATTTTTCTGGGGATGATATGGAGTTGCCACTTTATGGTTGATTCCATATCGTACCAGAGCAGAGTCAAGCTGTTTATTGCAGAAATGAGTTCCATCGCTGATCAGTATCCTAACGACACCGAACCTGCGAAAGATATGCTTCTGGAGGAACTTCATCACTGTTTTAGTATCATTAGTGGGTATTGCAGTTGCCTCTACCCATTTAGATACATAGTCTACTGCCACCAGAATATATGTGTTTGGGTATGAAGGTGGGAAAGGCCCCATGAAGTCAATACCCCATTCGTCAAACAACTCAATCTCTAAGATCTCTTGTTGAGGCATGGCATAACCGTGAGGCAGATTACCAGCTCTCTGGCAATTGTCATAGTGACGCACAAAATATTGGGAGTCTCTATAGAGAGGAGGCCAGTAGAAGCCACACTGCAGAACCTTAGTGGCTGTTCGCTCACCTCCGAAATGTCCTCCATATTGTGATCCATGGCAATGCCATAGGATTTTCTGTGCCTCTTCTCTAGGTACACATCTACGGATTATTCTGTCTGCACACCTCTTAAAGAGATATGGTTCATCCCACAAGTAGTATTTTGCATCAGAAATTAATTTTTTCGTTTGCATTTTGCTGTACTTTTTGGGTATGAATCTCACAGCTTTATAGTTTGCAATGTCTGCAAACCATGGTACTTCCTGAATGGCAAAGAGTTGCTCATCCGGGAAGGATTCAAAGATCTCAGTAGGAGGGAGGGACGCTCCTGCTACTGGTTCTATCCGGGACAGGTGATCTGCTATTTGGTTCTCTGTCCCTTTTCTGTCTCTTATTTCTATATCAAACTCTTGCACTAGCCACACCCATCTTATGAGTCTGGGTTTTGAATCCTGCTTTGTGAGGAGATATTTTAGAGCAGCATGGTCAGTGTACACAATCACTTTTGATCCTACTAAATAAGATTTGAACTTGTCAATGGCATAAACCACTGCAAGCAACTCCTTTTCTGTGGTTGTGTAATTTTTCTGTGCATCATTTAAAACATGGCTAGCATAATAAATGACATGCAGAAGCTTATTATGCCTCTGTCCCAATACTGCACCAATGGCATGGTCACTGGCATCACACATTAGTTCGAATGGTAATGTCCAGTTTGGTGCAGAAATAACTGGTGCTGTGACCAGCTTAGCTTTCAGAGTTTCAAATGCCTGCAGACACTCTTTGTCAAATACAAATGGCGTGTCAGTAGCTAGCAGATTGCTCAGAGGTTTTACAGTTTTTGAAAAATCCTTTATAAACCTCCTATAGAATCCTGCATGCCCTAGAAAGCTTCTGATTGCTTTAACATTGGTAGGTGGTGGTAATTTTTCAATTACATCTACCTTAGCTTGATCCACCTCTATTCCCTTGTTTGAAATTTTGTGCCCAAGGACAATTCCTTCAGTCACCATAAAGTGACATTTTACCCAGTTTAAAATCAGGTTAGTCTCTTGGCACCTTTTTAGAACAAGTGCTAGATGGTCAAGACAGGAGCTGAATGAGTCTCCAAATACTGAGAAGTCATCCATGAAGACTTCCAGAAATTTCTCTACCATATCAGAGAAGATAGAGAGCATGCACTTCTGAAAGATTACAGGTGCATTGCACAGACCAAATGGCATCCTTCTGTAGGCAAATACTCCAGATAGACATGTGAATGCTATTTTCTGTTGGTCTTGAGGGTCTACTACAATTTGGTTATAACCTGAATAGCCATCCAAAAAGCAGTAGTATTCATGACCTACTAGTCTCTCTAGCATCTGGTCTATGAATGGTAAAGCAAATTGATCCTTTCTGGTGGCTGTATTGAGCCTTCTGTAGTCAATACACATACGCCACCTTGTAACTGTTCTTGTAGGAACCACTTCATTCTTTTCATTATGAACCACTGTCATGCCTCCCTTCTTGGGGACAACTTGGACAGGGCTCACCCAGGGACTATCAGAAATAGGATAAATATTCTTAGCTTCCAGTAATTTAGTGACCTCTTTCTGCACCACCTCCTTCATGGCTGGATTTAACCGCCTCTGTGGTTGAACCACTAACTTAGCATCATCCTCCAATAGGATCTTGTGCATGCATCTTGCTGGGCTAATACCCTTAAGATCACTTATGGACCACCCAAGAGCTGTCTTGTGTGTCCTTAGCACCTGAATTAGTGCTTTCTTTTCCTGTGGATTTAAAGCAGAGCTTATGATCACTGGAAAAGTGTCACCTTCTCCCAGAAATGCATATTTCAGGGATGGTGGTAGTGGTTTGAGCGTGGGTTTAGGAGGCTTATCCTCTTCCTGAGGAATTTTCAGAGGTTTTTTTATTCTCTCTGGTTCCTTCAGATCAGGTTAAACATCTTTAAAAATGTCCTCTAGCTCTGATTCGAGACTCTCAATCATATTGATCTATTCCACCAAGGAGTCAATAACATATGCGCTCAGGTAGTCTTTTGGTGTGTCTGGATGCTGTATAGCTTTGACAACATTTAACTTAAACTCATCCTCATTGACTCTCAGAGTTATCTCTCCTCTTTGGACGTCAATGAGGGTTCGTCCGGTTGCTAGGAAAGGTCTTCCTAGAATGAGAGTTGCACTCTTGTGCTCCTCCATTTCCAGCACTACAAAGTCAGTAGGAAAGGCAAATGGCCCAACCTTGACAATCATGTCCACAATTATGCCTGATGGGATTTTGTTGGAGCCATCAGCAAGTTGGAGGCATATCCAGGTTGGTTTAACTTCATCAGTCAAACCAAGCTTTTTGATAGTGGATGCAGGTATTAGGTTGATACTTTTCCCAAGGTCACACAGAGCTGTCTTGGTACAAGAATCCTCTAATGTGCATGGTATCATAAAGCTTTTGGGATCTTTAAGCTTCTCTGGTAAGCTTTTCAGAATGACTGCACTGCATTCTTCAGTGAGGAAAACTTTTTCAGTTTCTCTCCAATCCTTCTTATGACTTAAGATCTCTTTCATGAACTTAGCATAAGAGGGTATTTGCTCAAGTGCCTCTGCAAACGGAATCTTTATTTCAAGAGTTCTGAGGTAGTCTGCAAAGCGGGCAAATTGTTTATCCTATTCTGCTTGGCAGTGTTTCTGAGGATAAGGCATCTTGGCTTTATATTCTTCAACCTTGGTTGCTGAAGGTTTATTTCCTGCAGAAGTGGTTGGAGAAGCCTGCTTAAGGGGTTGTTATTAGCACTTGCAAGCCCTTTTGTGGTGTTTGAACGCCAGAATTGGGTGCTGCATGGGCGTTTAACGCCAGATTGCCACCCTTTTCTGGCGTTTGGACGCCAGAATTGGCTGACCCTTGGGCGTTTAACGCCACCTTTTCACCTTTTCTGACGTTTGAACACCAGAATTATTCCTCTCTGGGCTCTTTCTGTCCTCAGAGGGATTTTGGGTAGTGGTTTAGTTATCCTTTATTAGCTTTTCCTTTCTTTGCTTCCTGCTACCTTGGATTGATACGTTCAGTGTTTTTCCACTCCTTAATTGAACAGCTTGGTATTCTTTTGTTATCTGTTTAGATAGCTGCTGTCTTGTCTGATTCAATTGTGCTTCCATATTTTGGTTAGCATTTTAGTGTCTTGGAGCATCTCTTTGAATTCTGCGAACTGTTTTGTTATAGTAAGCAATTGCTGATTGAGTTCAGCAACTTGTTCTTGAGGACTAAGTTCAGTGGATACTGCTTTAGCCTCTTCTTTCAGGGAGGACTCACTACTCATGTACAGATGCTGATTTCTAGCAACTGTATCAATGAGCTCTTGAGCCTCTTCAATTATCTTTCTCATATGTATAGATCCACCTGCTGAGTGGTCTAGAGACATTTAAGCTTTTTCTGTAAGCCCATAGTAGAAGATGTCTAACTGTACCTACTCTGAAAACATTTCAGAGGGGCATTTCCTTAGCATCCATCTGTACCTCTCCCAAGAATTATAAAGAGATTTATCATCCTCTTGTTTAAAGCCTTGGATGTCCAGCCTTAGTTGTGTCATCCTTTTTGGAGGGTAATATTGATTCAGGAATTTGTCTGATAATTATTTCCATGTTCTTATGCTTGCTGTGGGTCGGTTGTTTAACTACCTCAGTAGGTTCTTCTTGTGGAAGACCAGAATACTATCAATTTTACTGCACCATGATAATGAGCTGAGTATTAAGCTCAAAACTGCTTGCTCTGATGGGGGATATACAGATACTACTCCTGTATGTAGCAGTAATGGGGTTAGCATATGACCCCAGAGTCCTTCTGGACTGTTCATTTTCACTTAGATCCATGATGGAGAAAGGGAGATGTTGTAGATTGTAAAATAGAAATAAAGTAAAAGAAAAATAAAAATATTTTTGTTTTTATTTTATTTATTTAATGCTAACCAAATTCAAAAGAGAAGAAAATAAAATAATTGGGAACTAGAAAAATAAGCTTCGAAAATTAAATAAAATAAAATAAAGTAGATTAAAATAAATAAAAAAATTCGAATGCTAAAATGGCTGATGAATTAAAAAGATTTGAAAAATTTTGGATATGATTTTGAATTTTGAAATTTTAAAACTAAGATAAGATAAAATAAAAAAATTTAAAATAGAAATGTGAAGTTTTAAATGAAATTTTCGAAAATTCAATTAAATAAATAGAAAAGATATTTTTGAATTTAATGAGGAAAGAGAAAAATAATAAAATAACACCAAACTTAGAATTTTCAGATCAAAACTAAGAAAGCAAACAGGAAAACTTTGAATGTCAAGATGAACACCAAGAACACTTTGAATGTCACGATGAACACCAAGAACAAATTTTAAAAAATTTTAAGAAAAAAGAAACACAAAGGACACCAAACTTAAAAAAATTTATATTTTGGACACTAATAATTCGAAAATGTATAGGATAAACAGCAACAATCACCAAACAAGATATTTTAAAGAACAAATAAGGAAAATTATCAAGAAAATTTTGAAGATCAATAAAGAACTAAGAACATGTAATTCGAAAAATTGAAAGAAAAATAAAATCATGCGATTGATACCAAACTTAAAATATGAAACTAAACTCAAACAGAAGACTAAATTATGAAGTTATTGGTTTTTAAAAATTTTCGAAAATAGTTTAGAAAAATAAAATAAGGATTTTAAAATTTTAACCCGAAACAATAATAGAAGACTCAATGTTAGTGACTCTAAACCAAAAAGACAAATTTTCCTATTCTAAGCAACAAAATAAACCGTTATTTGTCCAAACTCGAACAATCCCCGGCAACGGAGCCAAAAACTTGGTGCAAGAAATTGTGATTACATTTTTCATAACTCCGCACAACTAACCAGCAAGTGCACTGGGTCGTCCAAGTAATACCTTACGTGAGTAAGGGTCGATCCCACAGAGATCGTCGACTTGAAGCAAGCTATGGTTATTTCGTAAATCTTAGTCAGGAGATTAATGATAAGAGTGATTATATTTATGAAAAATAAATAACATGAAATAAATAGTACTTGAGATTCAGTGATGAGAAACAAGCTGAGGTTCCGGAGATGCTCTATCATCTGAATCTCTGCTTTCCTACTGTCTTCTTCTCCAAACACGCATGGCTTCCTTCAATGGCAAGCTGTATGATCCTCTCGGATAAAAACAAATCCATATGCGCTGTCACCGCACAGCTAATCTTCTGTCGGTTCCCACTAGCGTCGGAATAGGAGCCTTGTTCTTTTGCACACTGTCACCACGCCCAACATTCGCAGGTTTGAAGCTCACCACAGTCATCCCTTCCCGGATCCTACTCGGAATATCACAGACAAGGTTTAGACTTTTCGGATCCCAGGAATGCTGCCAATTGGTTCTAGCCTATACCACGAAGGTTCTAACCTCCGGACTCAGTCCGTAGATTAGAAACCCAAGAGAAACGCACTCAAGCTGTCGCCCAATGACTACGTTGAGCTCAGATAGAATGGGAGTGGTTGTCAGGCACGCATTCATAGGTTGAGGATAATGATGAGTGTCACGGATCATCATATTCTCCATATTGAAGTACGAGTGAGTATCTTAGAATAGAATCAAGCGTGATTAAATAGAAAACAGTAGTAATTGCATTAATCCAATGAAACACAGCAGAGCTCCTCACCCCCACCTATGGGGTTTAGAGACTCATGCCGTCAAAGATACAATATGGAATGTAAAAATGTCATAAGTTACAAAAATAAATCTCTAAAAGTAGTTTTTATACTAAACTAGTAACTTAGGTTTACAGAAAATGAGTAACTTAGTGCAGAAAGTGCAGAATTCCACTTCTGGGACCCACTTGGTGTGTCCCGGGGCTGAGCTTTCAAGCTTTCACGTTCATATGCCCAAAGTTGGCGTTAAACGCCACCCTGGGTGCCAGAATGGGCGTTTAACGCCGAAAAAGGTGCCAGTTCTGGCATTTTACACTAGAAAGTTTTAGGCTGACTTTGGACGCCAGTTTGGGCCATCAAATCTCGGTCAACGTATGGACTATTATATATTTCTGGAAAACCCAAGATGTCTACTTTCCAACGCATTTGAGAGTGCGCCAATTGGATTTTGCAGCTCGAGAAAATTCATTTCGAGTGCAGGAGGGTCAGAATCCAACAGCATCTGCAGTCCTTTTTCAGCCTCTGAATCAGATTTTTGCTCAGATCCCTCAATTTCAGTCAGAAAATACCTGAAATTACAAAAAAATACACAAACTCATAGTAAAGTCCAGAAATGTGATTTTTGAATAAAAACTAATAAAAATATAATAAAAAGTAACTAAAACATACTAAAAACTATATAAAAACAATGCCAAAAAGGGTATAAATTATCCGCTCATCACAACACCAAACATAAATTGTTGCTTGTCCCCAAGCAGCTGAAAATAAAATAGGATAAAAATAAGAGAATATAAAATGAATTCCAAACTTATCAATGAATATTAGCTTTAGTTAGATGAGCGTGACTTGTAGCCTTTTTGCTTCTAAACAGTTTTGGCATCTCACTTCATTCTTTGTAGTTCAGAATGATTGGCATCTATAGGAACTCAGAATTCAGATAGTGTTATTGATCACAACAACTTTATGAGTCTTGGCCGTGACCCTAAGCATTTTATTTTCCAGTATTACCACCGGATACATAAATGCCACAAACACATGACTAGGTGAACCTTTTCAGATTGTGACTCAGCTTTGCTAGAGTCCCCAGTTAGAGGTGCCCAGAGCTCTTAAGCACACTCTTTTTGCTTTGGACCATGACTTTAACCGCTCAGTCTCAAGCTTTTCACTTGACACCTTCACGCCACAAGCACATGGTTTGGGACAGCTTGATTTAGCCGCTTAGACCAGGATTTTATTCCTGTGGGCCCTCCTATCCATTAATGTTAAAAGCCTTGGATCCTTTTTACCCTTGCTTTTGGTTTAAAGGGTTATCGGCTTTTTCTGCTTGCTTTTTCTTTTTCTTTTCTTTTTTTTTCTTTTTTTCTTTTTCTCTTTTTTTTTCGTAAGCTTTGTATTCACTGCTTTTTCTTGCTTCAAGAATCAATTTTATGATTTTTCAGATTATCAATAACATTTCTCTTTTTTCATTATTCTTTCAAGAGCCAACAGTTTTAACATTCATAAACAACAATATCAAAAATATGCACTGTTCAAGCATTCATTTAGAAAACTAAAGGTATTGTCACCACATCAAAATAATTAAACTAATTTCAATATAGAATTCGAAACCATGTACTTCTTGTTCTTTTGCAATTAAAAACATTTTTTATCTAAGAAAGGTGATGATTCATAGGACATTCATAGCTTTAAGGCATAGACACTAGACACTGATGATCATGAAATAAAAATAAGACATAAAATAAACATAAAAGCAGACAGATAATAATAAAAGAAAGGAAATTAAAGACATAAAAATAAATGACTCTAATACTAATGCTCATGTGACTCTTAAAATAGATCTCTGATAAACCACTATTTCATGATTTATCTTGTGCTCAATTGAGTGATTTTTATCAACTCTTTACCCACTTATTCATACTATTTGCATGGTTTTACATTTGCCTTCCTAATTATGTGTTTTGATTGAAAACATGCTTCTTTGGCCTTAAGTTTCCTATGTTCAATCCTCTCTTATTTCCATTAGATGCCTTGATATGTGTGTTAGGTGATTTCAGAGATTACAGGGCAGGAATGGCTCAGAGAATGGAAAGAAAGCATGCAAAAGTGGAAGGAATACAAGAAGTTGGAGAAATTGCTAAGCTGTCCAGCCTGACCTCTTCGCACTCAAACGGCTATAACTTTAGCTACAGAGGTCCAATTGACGCGGTTCCAGTTGCGTTGGAAAGCTAACGTCCGAGGCTTCGATTTTTTATATAATTTGCCATAGCTTCCCCGACGTTAGGTGACGCGAACGCGTGAATGACGCACCCGCGTTGCATCTGCAAATTGCAATCGGCGCGAACGCGTGGATGACGCCTCCGCGTCACTTTGCAGCGACCTGAACGTATACCAGAATATGCTAAGGGCGATTTCTGGCCTGTTTCTGACCCAGTTCTCGGCCCAGAAAATACATATTAGATGCTATATAGTGGGGGAATGCATCCATTCATAATCAAGCTTTCATATTCACAATTATTAAGATTTAGATGTAGTTTTTAGAGAGAGAGGTTCTCTCCTCTCTCTTAGGATTTAGGATTTAGGATTTCTCTTAGTTTTAGGAGTGCCTCTCGATCCCAGGTTCAATGTTCCTTTTATTTACTTTTCCAATTCAATTTATGAATATCCATGTTAAGATTTGAATATTTTATTTAACATAATTCGAGGTATTTCAGACTTATGATTGCTCTCTTTAATTTATTAATGCTCTCTGTTTATCCAAATTATTTTCATTCAAGTAGACTTTCTTTCCTTTTGGCTTTGGTTAAATAATTGGTGACTCTTGAGTTATCAAACTCATTGTTGGTTGAAAATTGGAATTCTTCAAGAATTAATTCGAGTTCCAATAACTCTAACTTTTCCCAAGGAAAGATTAGGATCTGAGGAACAAAAATTAATTCATCCACTTAACTTACCTTCATAGTTAGAGGTTAACAAAGTGGGAGAAAAATCCAATTCTCATCACAATTGATAAGGATAACCAGGATAGGACTTTCAATTATAATACCTTGCCAAGAGTTTATTTTATTATTATTATTTTATTTTTCTTATCATTCAACATACTGCTTCCTTACTTTCTAAAACCCCTAATTTACAAGACTCATAACCAATAATAAGAACATACCTCCCTGCAATTCCTTGAGAAGACGACCCGAGGTTTAAATACTCGGTTATCAATTTATTTAGGGGTTTGTTACTTGTGACAACCAAAACGTTTGTATGAAAGGACTTTTGAAGGTTTAGAAACTATACTTGCAACGAGGATTTATCCTCAAATTTCTAGACCACGCAATAGTTCACTCATCAAAATGGCGCCGTTGTCGGGGAATTGTAAACGTGTGCCTTATTAATGGTTATTGTAAATATTTGCTTTTTACTTGTTTATTTGTTTTTATTTTTGTATTTATTTTTGCTTTTTAATAAATTAAGAGGTTATTGATTTTTATTTAGTTATTAAAAAAAAATTTTCAAAAATTTGTTCTTTGTGTTCATCTTGACCTTCAAGTTGTTTTTAGTTGTTTGCTTCGTTTTGATCTAAAAATTTTAAGTTTGGTGTCATTTTATTGTTTTTCTCTTTCCTCATTTAATTCAAAAATATCTTTTCTCTTTATGTTTATTGAATTTTCGAAATTTCCAAAAAAAAAAATTCAGATTTTTATTTTAAAATTTTTATCTTATCTTATCTTATTTCAAAAATCAAATTTCAAAATTCAAATTTAAAAATTTTCAAATCTCAAATTTCAACTTTCAAAATTCAAATTTCAAAAAATTTAAAATTCAAATTTCAAAATTCAAATTTCAAAATTTAAAATTTAAAATTTCAAAATTTTATTTTCAAATTCAAAATTTAAATAACCTTTTAATTTAAATTTGTTTTATTCGTTTTTAATTTTTATTTCCTACTATGAACTCTCACCCCTTTGGCTGAGTCTGGTTACAATTATGTTGCAGGAAGAGGAAATTACAAGGAGAACGGGCATCAAGGTTGGAACAATCAAAGATGGGAGGAGTCACAAGGATTTGATCAACCCTCATGGCAATAACCACCTCTAATGGACTATCAACAACCACCACCATATGCCTATGAACCCTCTCCTCAAAATAACTCTGGACCACCATACTCACAAGCCCCTTACCACCAAACACCACCATATGACCCTAACCTATATCCACCATACCAACCACCTTATAAGCCAAATGAACCCTCCTATCCACCCCAAACCTCCATGGAGAAAGTACTTACCAATCTAAACTCTACTATACAAGCTCTCGTCGCCCAAATCAGACTACCAAATACCTTCAACAATCAACCCTCAAGCTCTAGTGTACTTCCTTTTCAACCACAGAATGATCTTTCCATCCCATCACCACCATCCATGGAAGAGCACCCACATCCATCAATCCAAGAGCAACATGATCCCAATGATGCTATTGACATGGAACAAGAGAGAAGGGATCATCTTTGCGAATCCATACTTCATAAGGAGCTAGAGGAGGCCCTAAAGGTGAAGGTAGTAAAGACCCTTGAAGATGAAAGAATAGTTGAAAGGAGTTGTCATGGAAAGAAAATCATCAAGGATGAGTACGATTTTATATTAAAACTACTGGACAAAGCAGTAATTATTGAAGAGGAAAAAGTGGTTGAAGACTTTCGAGATGCTGAACCTCCATGGGAAAGTGAAGACATAGAGCCTCCTTCAAAGACGTTTGAAATTGATGTTGAGGAGGGTGTACAACCTCCAAGGCATATCATAGCTAAAGACATTGAAGAGGTTGAGCAAGAGATGGAGATTAAAAAAGAAGAAGAAGCTTGCAAAGAGGTGGAAGTTGTCAAGGAAGAACTCAAGGGAGTAGAGCTTGATATCACTTTTCCAAAGTTGCTGGAGACCCCTCCCCCTAAGTTGCCATCATCCTTCACAACATTCAAGTGGGTAAAATTCATATCCCTTAGCTTTCTAATCCCACTTGAATATGGGCTACTGGAGACGGATGGTCAACTTAGAGCTCTTTGTGGCATTAAGAGTAAGAGGAAGATGGTCAGTGGTAAGAATTGTCCTGCAAGGTTCATTATGGTTGGAAGCTTTGAGTTTAAACGCAAAGGTTGGTGTAAAGCTCAACTGAATAGGTCTAGGAAGTTGTTTGGACGCTTCAGTGAGAATTCTAAAGCTGAACCACCCGAATGGAATCATGATAATCAACTTGAAGACGGGTGTAAAAGCAAGGTTTGGGATCCTGGAATCAGCTCTGACATTTGTCACCCCGGGAGCCTAAGAATCTGTTTAAAGCTTCTTAAGGACTTTACATGCCTAGTTTGGGACCCCGGAGGTTACTGGAAATACAAGCATTGGTGGAGATTCCTGGATGAGTTCAAGCACAAGCCACCATAACAAAGGACTCCCCAAATGTCCAACTTAAGGACTTTAACTAAAAGTGCTAGGTGGGAGACAACCCACCATGGTATGATCGTTCCTTTTTAATATTTATTTAGTTTTATTTGTTTTCGAGTTTTACTTTATTTTATTGTATTGAACCTGGAGTTTTGCATAACATTCATATTAGCATCCCATTCTGCATACTGCATAAAAAAAAAAAAAAAACACGCACGCGACGAGGCAGCGTCGCTGACGTGTCCGCGTCACCAGTGGGTTTTGGAAGAAAAGAATTGAACAGAGAGTCACGCGAGAGCGTGGCTGGAGGCGTGCCTTTTGCAAAAATTGATCCACGCGACCGCATCACCCACGCGACCGCGTGGCCCTGTAAATCGACCTAACAAGGGTGTATGGCCGAAAGTTGAGCTGGAATCGGGCTGGACCCGTGCTAGAGGCACCAGTCCTACCACGCGAACGCGTCACCCACGCGTCCGCGTCATATTGGAAATAAGGCCACCCGCGCGATCGCGTCAACCATGCGACCGCGTCACCCAAAAAATTGGCGAAAAGAGTTTTGAACATAGAGTTGCGCGACCGCAAGGCTGCACTCGCGCCAATCGCACAAATCAGGTCACGCGATCGCGTGACCCACGCATCCGCGTCACCTGACCTTATCGCGCACCACGCGACTGCGTCACTCACGCGTCCGCGTCGCCTGCGCCGCACAACTTATCCGGATCAGTGCCAACTATCTTAGCTTCTCTTTTCTAATCCTAATCTCTTCTATCTTTTCTTTTTTTCTTCTTTCTTTCTTACTTTATTTCTTTCACTTCTCATTCTTTTTCACCTTCATTCTATTTTACTTAATTTATTTGCATATTTTATTCATTGTATTTCAATTTAGTGCACATTTTTATTTTCTTTTCTATATTAATTATTTTTCCTTTGGTGTTAAAATTTTCTTATTTAACTGTTGCATCTTCTCTTGAATTATTTTGAGTGCTTAGTGACTTGTTTTATTCTAATTGGGTAATATTATTTAAATCAATGCCAATCTTTTATATCTGTATTACTTTTGTATTGACATGAATTTATATTATCTCTCCTTCCCCACTCTCTTCCCCATTGTTGCAAATTCTGCACCACTAGTATGCCATGTGCTTCTATTGTTTTCTCACGTACATGTTGAAGCTTCCATGTAAATGAGACCCTTATCATTTGGCATTAACCCACCCATACTTCATTTATTTTCTTATCTCTATCTCTGGGTTACTCTTCTTCCCTTTTTCTTTCAGGATGGCCACCCGGAAGGGAACTGGAAGACGTTTACATGGGGAGACAAACAAGTCCATCAGCACAATCCTTAGAGAAAAGCATCAGTTGGAGAGACCCGTCCACTTGTACATCTTAGCATGCACCGAGGACGGTGCAATCTTTAAGTGCGGGGAGGTCGATACCGATCTCCGTTGGTTAGTACCTTCCTGTCTCAACACCAATGTTTAAATTTTCTTTGTTAAATTAGTTGTTGCATTTGCATGTTTAATTGCATGTTTATTTGATTTTATGCATTTAGTTACTACTTGGTTAAAGTAATAAATTTCTTTTTAGGACTCCATTTTTGAAAAAATTTCACTAATTTAAATTGAAAAATTTTTTATGTCAAAACTTGTTTGAAGTTGTAAATTGGAACATGGTTTTTGAGCTAAAGAACACACAACCTGCGAGATTTTGAGCTTATTTATATGGTTACATTATTTAACCATAAATATTTTATTCCTGTGTATTTTCTTCTCTATGATTGCAATCTTTGCTTTGTTCCATTCTATATGTCCATTATTTAGTGTATTTACATGCTTGCATATGATTGAGGCAATTGTTTGATTTTAGCTCACTTATCCCAAATAAGCCTACCCTTTAAATCACCATTGTCAGCCACTTTGAGCCTTTTAAATCCCCATTTATTCTATATTTTACCACATCACTAGCCTTAAGCAGTAAAACAAATTAAATACCCCAATTGAATCTTTGGTTAGCTTAAGATAGAGATTGTGCACCAACTAAGTGTGGGAAAACTGTGGGAACTTGGGTTAATAAAGGAATGTATGATGTTTCTAATTTTGAATATTGGAAAATTTGGGTACCTACTCATGTAAAACAGAAAATTAAAAATTCCATATGCATTGATATGTTATTCTAGTTTTTATGTCTCTCTAAAAAAAAAGAGAAAAAGAAAAATATATATAATATAAATAAATAAATAAGGGGACAAAATTATCCCAATGTTAAGTTAATAAAAGATCAATGCATATGTGATAAAATTAAAGAAAAATTGATACATGAGTATGTAATGCAAAAGTGAAGACTATGGGTAGCTAGGCATGATTCTAGAGTTATATAGAGTATATGTATGTTAGGTGAAAGCTTAGGTTAATTAAAGATTCAATTTATAAAGCTCACTTAGCCATATACATATACCCTTACCCTTACCTTAGCCCCATTACAACCTTGAAAAGACCTCATGATGTTTGCATTGATATATTAAATATTGTTGATTGGTTAGATGAAAAAGAAGGTTTAGAAAGCATGACTAGGGAAGAGTAGATTGATTACCCTACACACTTGAGAGACTAGAGTGATATACACTACCAGTGAGGGTTCAAGGCTTGATTCTATGTTCCCTGCTTTCATGAGCTGACTTCTTACAAGTTCACTTGCTTTTTATTGTACGATTTGAATTAGTGGAAATTAGTTTGTATTTGTCTTGGAGAACTTATTTACTTTTGACCAAGTAGGTAGAAACATTTTTGCATTTAGTTGCATTCATATAGATAGGTTGCATTTCATATTAATCTACCATTCCTCTTCATCTTTATAGCTTCTCTTGAGCTTAGCATGAGGACATGCTATTGTTTAAGTGTGGGGAGGTTGATAAACCACTATTTTATGGTTTATCTTGTGCTCAATTGAGTGGTTTTTATCAACTCTTTACCCACTTATTCATACTATTTGCATGGTTTTACATTTGCCTTCCTAATTATGTGCTTTGATTGAAAACATGCTTCTTTGGCCTTAAGTTCCCTATGTTTAATCCTCTCTTATTACCATTAGATGCCTTGATATGTGTGTTAAGTGATTTCAGAGATTACAGGGCAGGAATGGCTCAGAGGATGGAAAGGAAGCATGCAAAAGTCAAACAAATACAAGAAGTTGGAGAAATTGCTAAGTTGTCCAGCCTGACGTCTTTGCACTCAAACGGCTATAACTTTAGCTACAGAGGTCCAAACGATGCGGTTCTAGTTGTGTTGGAAAGCTAACGTCCGGGGCTTCGATTTTATATATAATATGCCATAGTTGCTCTGATGCTAGGTGACGCGAACGCGTGCTCCACGCGGACACGTCGCAGTGACGAAAAATCAGCGTGTTTGAATTCGCAACCAGCGAATTCTGGGCTGCTTCTGACCCAGTTCTCGGCCCAGAAAATATAGGTTAGAGGCTATAAAGTGGGGGAATGCATCCATTCATAATCAAGCTTTCATATTCACAATTATTAGGATTTAGATGTAGTTTTTAGAGAGAGAGGTTCTCTCCTCTCTCTTAGGATTTAGGATTTAGGATTTCTCTTAGTTTTAGGAGTGCCTCTCGATCCCAGGTTCAATGTTCCTTTTCTTTACTTTTCCAATTTAATTTATGAATATCCATGTTAAGATTTGAATATTTTATTTAATATAATTTGAGGTATTTCAGACTTATGATTGCTCTCTTTAATTTATTAATGCTCTCTGTTTATCCAAATTATTTTCATTCAAGTAGACTTTCTTCCCTTTTGGCTTTGGTTAAATAGTTGGTGACTCTTGAGTTATTAAACTCATTATTGATTGAAAATTGGAATTCTTCAAGAATTAATTCGAGTTCCAATAACTCTAACTTTTCCCAAGGAAAGACTAGGATCTGAGGAACAAAAATTAATTCATCCACTTAACTTACCTTCATAGTTAGAGGTTAACAAAGTGGGAGAAAAATCCAATTCTCATCACAATTGATAAGGATAACCAGGATAGGACTTCCAGTTATAATACCTTGCCAAGAGTTTATTTTATTATTATTATTTTATTTTTCTTATCATTCAACATACTGCTTCCTTACTTTCTAAAACCCCTAATTTACAAGACTCATAACCAATAATAAGAACATACCTCCTTGCAATTCCTTGAGAAGACGACCCGAGGTTTAAATACTCGGTTATCAATTTATTTAGCGGTTTGTTACTTGTGACAACCAAAACGTTTGTATGAAAGGACTTTTGAAGGTTTAGAAACTATACTTGCAACGAGGATTTATTTGCAAATTTCTAGACCACGCAAAAGTTCTCTCATCAATCTCTAATAACAAAAGTTATCACAGAGTTAGGACTCAACAACCTGCATTTGGAGAGGCAAGTGCTCCTTCAATTTGTAGGACGCTTGGCTCTTCAAGGGACAGCTTCTGGCACTTTAGTTCCTGTAGCTCATGCCCTTGCTTCTCTTGTTCTCTGAGCAGTTTGCAGAGCATGATGTTCTGATTCTGCTGCACTTCTTTGAGTTGATCCATAGATTCTTGCAGCTTGTTTAAAGATACTTCTAAGCGGGTCCAATAGTCAAATTGAGGAATTTCTGAGAGGAGCTCATGTGCCGTCCTTTTGATGAGGTTGTCCTGAACTTGAGGTCCATCCATCACCCTTTGGTTGATTGAGTGTTCCACTGGGATATACTCATCAACACCTATTTGTACTCCCGCATCTTTATATAACAGACTGATCAAGCTTGGGTAGGCCAATTTGGCTTCAGTGGATTCCTTGTTTGTAATTGTGTAAATTTCACAAGGAATTAATTGATGGACCTCCACTGCTTTTCCCAGCATAATACAGTGGATCATCACTGCTCTTTTGACAGTGACTTCAGAGCAGTTACTGGTGGGAAGTATGGATCGCCCAATGAAATCAAGCCAGCCCCTAGCAACTGGCTTGAGGTCTCCTCTCTTTAGTTGGTTTGGGATACCTTTTGAATTGGTTATCCACTTGGTTTTAGGGAGGCGTATGTCCTCTAGAACTTGATCCAACTTTTTATCTTTAGCCATTCTCCAGTTAAAGGATTCTGGATCATCCTGCAGTTGAGGAAGTTTGAGGACTTCTCTCACTTTGTCAAGATGGAAGTAGATAATCCTCCCTCTGACCATGGTTCTAAAAGTGTGGAAGGTAGTTCCCTCCATTCTTTGCTTATCTGTCAGCCACATGTTTGTATAGAATTCCTGGACCATATTTCTTCCCACATTCATCTCAGGATTAGCTGGGATTTCCAAGCCTCTGTTTCGAATTTGCTCTTGGATCTCCGGATATTCGTCTTCTTTCAGTTCGAACTTGACTTCCGGGATCACTGGTCTTCTGCACACTATTTTGAAGTAATGATCTGCATGTTCTTTGGTGTAGAACCTCTCATGCATCCATTGTGGTTTTGGATTATTTTCTTTATTGCCTCTTGGAGTGGTTTGTTTTCCTTTAGGGGCCATGATCTTGGTCAGTGATCACGGAAAATCACACTAAACTTAGAGGTTTACTTGTCTTCAAGCAAAAGCATAGAAAGAAGATGAGTAAATGGAGAGAATGATTCGAATGATGGAGGTGGGGGTGATGGCCGAATGTATAAATAGAGGAGAGGGAGGGTATGGTTTCAAAAATTTAAAAAGAAAAAGATATGATTGAAAGATATTATTGATAAAAGATAAACATGATATGCAAAAGAGAAGATTGTTTTCAAAATTTAAGAGATATGAAAAAGATATGAGGAAGTTAAATCTGAATTTTTTTGTTTATGTATCTAAGAAATAAAAGATATTATGAATGAGTTGAAAAGATTTGAAATGAATTTAGGAAGTTAAATGAGTTTTTGAAAAAGATTTGAAAAGAATTTGAAGGAGAGTCAAAAGGAATTTATAAGATTATAAATTTTCGTTAATGGAAGTTAGAAATTTAATGTTTATAATGTTTAAATGCAGAAAATTTTGAATTAAAACAAGAAAATTCGAAAAAATTTGGATTGAAAACGAAATTACCTCTCCCCTGTTTGTTCTAGCCTTAAACGCCCAGAATGATAACCATTTTGGTGTTTAACGCCCATCTGGTGGCTATTTTGGGCGTTTAACGCCCAGCTAGGTACCCTGGCTGGCGTTAAATGCCAGAAATCCTTCTTCACTAGGCATTTTTCTGAATGCCCAGAATGCTGCCAATTCTGGCGTTAAACGCCAAAAATGCTGCATATTCTGGCGTTTAACGCCCAGAATGATACCCATTCTAGCGTTTAACGCCCATATTGCCTCTTTACTGGCGTTTTGACGCCAGTGAGCTCCTTTCCTCTGTGATTTCTCTGTTTTATCTCTTGAACCTCCATTTTCCTGACTTTTTTACTGAAAATATATTAATTAACAAGGAAAAAAATTAAAAAGACTTATATAACTGTTACAAACATCTAATTATTGATAATGGTTGGGTTGCCTCCCAGCAAGGCTTCTTTACTGTCTTTAGCTGGACTTTTACTGAGCTTTTAACTTAGTCTCAGATTTGAGCATTCTTGCTCAATATTACCCTCAAGATAATGTTTGATTCTTTGTCCATTAACAATGAACTTTTTCTCAGAATCAATATCTTGAAGTTCTACATAGCCATATGGTGACACACTTGTAATCACATATGGGCCCCTCCACCGGGATTTTAATTTCCCAGGGAACAATCTGAGCCCTGAGTTAAACAGCAGGACCTTCTGTCCTACCTCAAAGATTCTAGATGATAGCCTTTTGTCATGCCATATTTTTGCTTTTCCCTTATAAATTTTGTCATTTTCGAAAGTATTGAGTCTGAATTCTTCTAGCTCATTCAACAGGAGTAATCTCCTCTCTCCAGCTACCTTAGTATCAAGGTTTAGGAACCTGGTTGCCCAGTAGGCCTTGTGTTCCAGTTCCACTGGCAGATGACAGGCTTTTTTATACACAAGCTAGTATCGAGAGGTCCTTATAGGAGTCTTGAATGCTGTTCTCTATGCCCACAGAGCATCATCGAGACCTCTTGCCCAATCCTTTCTATGGGCATTTACAGTCCGCTCCATGATTCATTTTAGTTCTCTATTTGAGACTTCAGCCTGCCCATTTGTCTGGGGATGATATGGAGTTGCCACTTTATGGTTGATTCCATATCGTACCAGAGCAGAGTTAAGCTGTTTATTGCAGAAATGAGTTCCTCCATCGCTGATCAGTATCCTAGGGACACTGAACCTGCTAAAGTTATGCTTCCGGAGGAACTTCATCACTGTTTTAGTATCATTAGTGGGTGTTGCAGTTGCCTCTACCCATTTAGATACATAGTCTACTACCACCAGAATATAAGTGTTTGAGTATGAAGGTGGAAAAGGCCCCATTAAGTCAATACCCCATACGTCAAACAACTCAATCTCTAAGATCCCTTGTTGAGGCATGGCATAACCGTGAGGCAGATTACCAGCTCTCTAGCAATTGTCACAGTTATGCACAAACTCTTGGGAGTATCTATAGAGAGTAGGCCAGTAGAAGCCACACTAGAGAACCTTGGTGGCTGTTCACTCACCTCCGAAATGTCGTCCACACTGGAGAACTCTTTGTCAAATACAAATGGTGTGTCAACAGCTAGCACATTGCTCAGAGGTTTTGCAATTTTTGAAAAATCCTTTATAAACCTCATATAAAATCCTGCATGCCCCAGAAAGCTTCTGATTGCTTTAACAATGGTAGGTGGTGGTAATTTTTTAATTACATCTACCTTAGCTTAATCCACCTCTATTCCCTTGATTGAAATTTTGTGCCCAAGGACAATTCCTTCAGTCACCATAAAGTGACATTTTTTCCAGTTTAAAACCAGGTTAGTCTCTTGGCACCTTTTCAGAACAAGTGCTAGATGGTCAAGACATGAGCTGAATGAGTCTCCAAATACTAAAAGGTCATCCATGAAGACTTCCAGAAATTTCTCTACCATATCAGAGAAGATAGAGAGCATGCACCTCTGAAGGGTTGCAGGTGCATTGCACAGACGAAATGGCATCCTTCTGTAGGTAAATACTCCAGATGGACATGTGAATGCTGTTTTCTCTTAGTCTTGAGGGTCTACTACAATTTGGTTATGATGAGCCGATAATTTATACGCTTTTTGACATTGTTTTTAGTATGTTTTTAGTAGGATCTAGTTACTTTTAGGGATGTTTTTAATAGATTTTGTGTTAAATTCACATTTCTGGACTTTACTATGAGTTTGTGTGTTTTTCTGTGACTTCAGGGATTTTCTGGCTGAAATTGAGGGACTTGAGCAGAAATCAGATTCAGAGGTTGAAAAAGGACTGCTGATGCTGTTGGATTCTGACCTCCCTGCACTCAAAGTGGATTTTCTGGAGCTACAGAACTCGAAATGGCGCGCTTCCAATTGCGTTGGAAAGTAGACATCCAGGGCTTTCCAGCAATATATAATAGTCCATACTTTGGCCAAGAATTGATGACGTAAACTGGCGTTCAACGCCAGCTTTCTACCCAAATCTGGCGTCCAGCGCCAGAAAAGGATCCAAAACCAGAGTTGAACGCCCAAACTGGCACAAAAACTGGCGTTCAACTCCACAAATGGCCTCTGCACATGCAACACTTAAGCTCAGCCCAAACACACACCAAGTGGGCCCCGGAAGTGGATTTATACATCAAATACTTACTCATGTAAACCCTAGTAGCTAGTTTATTATAAATAGGACCTCTTACTATTGTATTAGACATCTTGGGATTACCTTATGATCCTTTGATCACGTTTTAGGGGGCTGGCCATCTCGGCCATGCCTAGATCTTCACTTATGTATTTTTAACGGTAGAGTTTCTACACTCCATAGATTAAGGTGTGGAGCTCTGCTGCTCCTCAAAGATTAATGCAAGTACTACTGTTTTCTATTCAATTCTTCTTATTTCGCTTCTAAGATATCCATTCGCACCCAAGAACATGATGAAGGTGATGATTATGTGTGACGCTCATCATCCTTCTCCCTTATGAACGCGTGCCTGACAAACACTTCCGTTCTACATGAAATAAGCTAGAATGAATATCTCTTAGATCTCCTAACCGGAATCTTCGTGGCGTAAGCTAGAATGATGGCGGCATTCAAGAGAATCCGGAAAGTCTAAACCTTGTCTGTGGTATTCTGAGTAGGATTCAATGACTGAATGACTGTGACGAGCTTCAAACTCGCGAGTGCTGGGCGTTAGTGACAGACGCAAAAGGAGGGTGAATCCTATTCCAGCATGATCGAGAACCGACAGATGATTGGCCGTGCTGTGACAGAGCATGTGAGCATATCTTTCACTGAGAGGAGGGGATGTAGCCACTGACAACGGTGATGCCCTTGCATACAGCCAGCCGTGGAAAGGAGTAAGACTGATTGGATGAAGATAGCAGGAAAGCAGAGGTTCAGAGGAACGAAAAGTATCTCCATTCGCTTGTCTGAAATTCCTACCAATGAATTACATAAGTATCTCTATCCCTATTTTACTATATAATATTCGAAAACACCATTATCACTTTATATCTGCCTGACTGAGATTTACAAGGTGACCATAGCTTGCTTCATACCAACAATCTCCGTGGGATTCGACCCTTACTCACGTAAGGTATTACTTGGACGACCCAGTGCACTTGCTGGTTAGTTGTATCGAAGTTGTGACAACTATGAATTAAGATCAGAGCACCAAGCTTTGGAGCCATTACCAGGATTTGTTCGAGCCTGGAGATCACAATTTCGTGCACCAAGTTTTTGGCGCCATTGCCGGGGATTGTTTGAGTTTTCGGCAAGCTTTTGGTCCGGTAACATCAGTGCCAAATTCTCTCTTGGTCCAGCAACAATAGTGCCCAGTTCCAAGTTTTGATCCGGCAACAACATCAAGTTTTTGGCGCCGTTGCCGGGGATTGTTTGAGTTTGGACAACTGACGGTTCATCTTGTTGCTTAGATTAGGTAATTTTCTTTTTGTTTTATTTTCAAAAATTTTTCAAAAATCTTTCAAAATTTTCTCCTTTGTTTTCGAAAAAAAAAATGTTTTCAAAAATAAATTATTCTATGGCTTCAGAATTTTTAAGAATGAATTCTAGTGTTTCATGAAGCATGTTGAAGCCTGGCTGGCTGTAAAGCCATGTCTCAATCCTTATACCCAAGAGAAGAGCTTCTTTATCTTTCTTAGCCAATTGGCTGTTGAATGTAAGGAATGTCAGGCGTGTCATGTCTGAGTTACATACTAAAGCTTGGCTGGCTATTGAGCCATGCCTGACCCTTTGATTGGAGCTTTAGAGCATAAGATTCCTGGAATTCATATTGAAAATTTTGGAATCCTTATTTCTCTTTTCCAAAATAGTTTTTCGAAAATATAAAATAAAAATCCAAAAAAAAAAATTAATTAGAAAATCATAAAAATCAAAAATATTTTTGTGTTTCCTGTTTGAGTCTTGAGTCATGTTATAAGTTTGGTGTCACTTGCATATGCATCTTGCATTTTTCGAAAATTTCATGCAATCATAGTGTTCTTCATGATCTTCAAGTTGTTCTTGGTAAGTCTTCTTGTTTGATCTTGATGATTTTTTGTTTTGTGTCTTTTCATGTTTATCATATGCATTCTTGAATTCTTAGTGCGTAAGCATTAAAGAATTCTAAGTTTGGTGTCTTGCATGTTTTCTTTGCATTAAAAATTTTTCAAAAATATGTTCTTGATGTTCATCTTGACATTCAAAGTGTTCTTGGTGTTCATCTTGACATTCATAGCATTCTTGCATACATCACATGTTTTGATCTAAAAATTTCATGCATTGCATAATTTTCATGTTTTTCATAAAAATTTTAAAAATAAAAAAATATCTTTCCTTTTTTTTCTCTCATCAAATTCGAAAATTTGGATTGACTTTTTCAAAAATTTTTAAAATCAAGTTGTTTCTTATGAGTCAAATCAAATTTTCAATTTGAAAATCTTATCTTTTTCAAAATCTTTTTCAAAATTCAAAATCTTTTTCAAAATTCATGATTATTTTCGAAAATTCCAAAAAAATAATTTTCAAAAACCTTTTTCTTATTTTATATCATAATTTTCGAAAATAACATAATCAATTAATGTTTTGATTCAAAAATTTGAAGTTTGTTACTTGCTTGTTAAGAAAGATTCAAACTTTAAGTTCTAGAATCATATCTTGTGATTTCTTATGAATCAAGTCATTAATTGTGATTTTAAAAATCAAATCTTTTTCAAAACTAATTTCAATCATATCTTTTCAAAAATATCTTCTTATCTTATCTTTTTCAAAAATATCTTTTCTAACTTCCTAACTTCTTATCTTTTCAAAAATTGTTTCAACTAACTAACTAACTTTTTGTTTGTTTCTTAACTTTTTCAAAACTACCTAACTAACTCTCTCTCTCTCAAATTTTCGAAAATATCTCCCTTCTTTTTCAAAAACTTCTTTTTTATTAACTAATTATTTTTATTTTTAAATTTTAAGAATTTTTCGAAAATTTCTAACATTTTTTCAAAAACCATTTTTCAAAAATCACTAACTCTTTTTCAAAATAATTTTCGAAAATTATCCCTCCCCCATCCTATTTTATTTATTCATTCATATCCTAACATCTCATCTCACATCTCTTCCATCCGTACAGTTGTGTTTCTTCCTTTACATCACATTCTTTGTCTCCCCCTCTTTTCTTCCACTCACAAAGGGATCCCTATACTGTGGTATAAAGGATCTCTATTATTATTATTATTTTTCTGTGCCTTCTTCTTTGTCATATGAGCAGGAGCAAGGACAAGAACATTCTTGTGGAAGCAGATCCAGAACCTGAAAGGACTCTGAAGAGAAAATTAAGAGAAGCTAAAATACAACAATCCAGAGATAACCTTTCAGAAATTTTCGAACAGGCAGAGGAGATGACAGCCGAAAATAATGATAATGTAAGGAGGATGCTTGGTGACTTTACTGCACCTAATTCCAATTTACATGGAAGAAGCATCTCCATTCCTGCCATTGGAGCAAACAACTTTGAGCTGAAACCTCAATTAGTTTCTCTAATGCAGCAGAACTGCAAGTTTCATGGACTTCCATCTGAAGATCCTTTTCAGTTCTTAACTGAATTCTTGCAGATATGTGATACTGTTAAGACTAATGGAGTAGATCCTGAAGTCTACAGGCTCATGCTTTTCCCTTTTGCTGTAAGAGACAGAGCTAGATTATGGTTGGATTCTCAACCCAAAGACAGCCTGAACTCTTGGGATAAGCTGGTCACGGCTTTCTTAGCCAAGTACTTTCCTCCTCAAAAGCTGAGCAAGCTTAGAGCTGATGTTCAAACCTTCAGACAGAAAGAAGGTGAATCTCTCTATGAAGCTTGGGAAAGATACAAACAGTTGACCAAAAAGTGTCCTTCTGACATGCTTTCAGAATGGACCATCCTGGATATATTCTATGATGGTTTATCTGAGCTATCAAAGATGTCACTGGACACTTCTGCAGGTGGATCCATTCACCTAAAGAAAACGCCTGCAGAAGCTCAAGAACTCATTGACATGGTTGCTAATAACCAGTTCATGTACACTTCTGAAAGGAATCCTGTGAGTAATGGGATGCCTATGAAGAAGGGAGTTCTTGAAGTTGATACTCTGAATGCCATATTGGCTCAGAATAAAATATTGACTCAGCAAGTCAATATGATCTCTCAGAGTCTGCATGGAATGCAAGCTGCATCCAACAGTACTCAAGAGGCTTCTCCTGAAGAAGAAGCTTATGATCCTGAGCACCCTGCAATAGCAGAGGTAAATTACTTAGGTGAACCTTATGAAAACACCTATAACTCAACATGGGGAAATCATCCAAATTTCTCATGGAAGGATCAAAAGCCCCAACAAGGCTTTAATAATGGTGGAAGAAACAGGTTTAGCAATAGCAAGCCTTTTCCATCATCAACTCAGCAACAGACAGAGAACTCTGAACAAAATGCTTCTAATTTAGCAAATCTAGTCTCTGATCTATCTAAGGCCACTGTAAGTTTCATGAATGAAACAAGGTCTTCCATTAGAAATCTGGAAGCACAAGTGGGCCAGCTGAGTAAAAGGATCACTGAAATCCCTCCTAGTACTCTCCCAAGCAATACAGAAGAGAACCCAAAAGGAGAGTGCAAGGCCATTGACATAAGCGCCATGGCCGAACCTCTGAGGAGAGGATAGGACGTCAATCCCAAGGAGGAGGACCTCCTGGGACGTCCAGTGATCAATAAGGAGCTTCCCTCTGAGGAACCAAAGGACTCTGAGGCTCACCTAGAGACCATAGAGATCCCATTGAACCTCCTTATGCCCTTCATGAGCTCTGATGAGTATTCCTCTTCTGAAGAGAATGAGGATGTTACTGAAGAGAAAACTGCCAAGTTTCTTGGTGCAATCATGAAGCTGAATGCCAAATTATTTGGCATTGATGCTTGGGAAGTTGAACCCCCCTTGTTCATCAATGAACTAAGTGATCTGGATCAACTGACATTGCCTCAGAAGAGACAGGATCCTGGAAAGTTCATAATACCCTGTACCATAGGCACCATGATCTTTAAGGCTCTGTGTGACCTTGGTTCAGGAATAAACCTCATGCCCCTCTCTGTAATAGAGAAACTGGGAATCTATGGGGTGCAAGCTGCTAAAATCTCACTGGAGATGGCAGACAGCTCAAGAAAACAGGCTTATGGACAAGTAGAAGATGTATTAGTAAAGGTTGAGGGCCTTTACATCCCTGCTGATTTCATAGTCCTGGATACTGGAAAGGAAGAGGATGAATCCATCATCCTAGGAAGACCTTTCCTGGCCACAGCAAGAGCTGTGATTGATGTTGACAGAGGTGAAATAGTCCTTCAATGGAATGAGAACTCCCTTGTATTCAAAACTCAAGGATCTCCCTCTGCAACCATGGAGAGGAAGCTTGAAAAGCTTCTCTCAAAGCAGAGTCAACCAGAGCCCCCACAGTCAAACTCTAAGTTTGGTGTTGGGAGGCCACAACCAAACTCTAAGTTTGGTGTTGAACTCCCATATCCAAACTCTAAGTTTGGTGTTGGAGAGTCTCAACAAAGCTCTGCACATCTGTGAGGCTCCATGAGAGCCCACTGTCAAGCTATTGACATTAAAGAAGCGCTTGTTGGGAGGCAACCCAATGTTTATTTATCTAACTATATTTTTCTTAGTTATGTGTCTTTATAGGTTCATGATCATGAGGAGTCACAAAATAAATATAAAAATTAAAAACGGAATCAAAAACAGCAGAAGAAAAATCACACCCTGGAGGAGCATCTGTCTGGCGTTCAAACGCCAGAACAGAGTATAGTTCTGGCGCTGAACGCCCAGAATGGGAGCATCCTGGCGCTGAACGCCCAGAACAAGCATGGTTCTGGCGTTCAACGCCAGAAATGGCAGCAAAGGGGCGTTGAACGCCCAAAATGGGCACCAACCTGGCGCTGAACACCCAGAGTTGTGTGCAATGGCATTTTACATGCCTAAATTGGTACAGGGATGTAAATGCCTTGACACCTCAGGATCTGTGGACCCCACAGGATCCCCACCTACCTCATCATCTCTCTTTCCATTCATGATCATCCCTTCTTTTTTTTCCATTTACCACTCACATCCATACACCCACTACCTTCAAAAATTCAACATCTCTCTCCCACCCAATCCCACCCATATGGCCGAATACACACTCCCATCCATCTCCTCCATATCTTCTTCTTATTCTTCTATTCTTTCTTCTTTTGCTCGAGGGCGAGCAACATTCTAAGTTTGGTGTGGTAAAAGCATAGCTTTTTTATTTTTTTTCCATAACCATTGATGGCACCTAAGGCCAGAGAAACCTCTAGAAAGAGGAAAGGGAAGACAAAAGCTTCCATCAAGGGTCTATAGCTCAGTGGTAGAACATTTGACTGCAAATCAAGAGATTCCTGAGATACCTCAGGGGATACATTTTCTTCCACACAATTATTGGAAGCAACTAAGGGTGGAACATCAAGAGCACTCCATCATCCTTCATGAAATCAGAGAAGATCTAAAAGCAATGAAGGAGGAGCCACAAAGGCAAGGAAAAGACATAGAAGAGCTCAAGAACATCATTGAAACGCCATCATCACTAAGGTGGATTCATTCCTTGCTCTTATTTCTTCTGTTTTTCGTTTTTATATGTTATGTGTTTATATATGTTTGTGTCTTCATTACATGATCATTAGTAGTTAGTAACTATGTCTTAAAGATATGAATGTCCTATGAATCCATCACCTCTCTTAAATAAAAACTATTTTAATTTAAAAGAACAAGAAGTACATGAGTTTCGAATTTATCCTTGAACTTAGTTTAATTATATTGATGTGGTGACAATGCTTCTTGTTTTCTGAATGAATGCTTGAACAGTGCATATGTCTTTTGAAGTTGTTGTTTAAGAATGTTAAATATGTTGGCTCTTGAAAGAATGATGACTAGGAGACATGTTATTTGATAATCTGAAAAATCATAAAAATGATTCTTGAAGCAAGAAAAAGCAGCAAAGAACAAAGCTTGCAAAAAAAAAAAAAAATAGGCGAAAAAAAAAAATATAGAAAGAAAAAGAAAAAGCAAGCAGAAAAAGCCAAAGCTCTTAAAACCAAGAGGCAAGAGCAAAAAGCCAATAACCCTTAAAACCAAAAGGCAAGGGAAATAAAAAGGATCCCAAGGCTTTGAGCATCAGTGGATAGGAGGGCCTAAAGGAATAAAATCCTGGTCTGAGCGGCTAAACCAAGCTGTCCCTAACCATGTGCTTGTGGCGTGTAGGTGTCAAGTGAAAACTTGAGACTGAGCGGTTAAAGTCAAGGTCCAAAGCAAAAAAAAAGAGTGTGCTTAAGAACCCTGGACACCTCTAATTGGGAACTTTAGCAAAGCTGAGTCACAATCTGAAAGGGTTCACCCAATTATGTGTCTGTGGCATTTATGTATCCGGTGGTAATACTGGAAAACAAAGTGCTTAGGGCCACGGCCAAGACTCATAAAGAAGCTGTGTTCAAGAATCATCATACTGAACTAAGAAAGTCAATAACACTATTCGAAATCTGAAGTTCCTATAGATGCCAATCGTTATGAACCTCAATGGATAAAGTGAGATGCCAAAACTATTCAAGAGGCAAAAAGCTATAAGTCCCGCTCATATGATTGAAGCTCTGTTTCATTGATAGTTTGGAAATTATAGTATATTCTATTCTTTTTATCCTATTTTGATTTTCAGTTGCTTGGGGACAAGCAACAATTTAAGTTTGGTGTTGTGATGTGCCGATAATTTATACGCTTTTTGACATTGTTTTTAGTATGTTTTTAGTAGGATCTAGTTACTTTTAGGGATGTTTTTAATAGATTTTGTGTTAAATTCACATTTCTGGACTTTACTATGAGTTTGTGTGTTTTTCTATGATTTCAGGTATTTTCTGGCTGAAATTGAGGGACTTGAGCAGAAATCAGATTCAGAGGTTGAAAAAGGACTGCTGATGCTGTTGGATTCTGACCTCCCTGCACTCAAAGTGGATTTTCTGGAGCTACAGAACTCGAAATGGCGCGCTTTTAATTGCGTTGGAAAGTAGACATCCAGGGCTTTCCAGCAATATATAATAGTCCATACTTTGGCCAAGAATTGCCGACGTAAACTGGCGTTCAACGCCAGCTTTCTACCCAAATCTGGCGTCCAGCGCCAGAAAAGGATCCAAAACCAGAGTTGAACGCCCAAACTGGCACAAAAACTGGCGTTCAACTCCACAAATGGCCTCTGCACGTGCAACACTTAAGCTCAGCCCAAACACACACCAAGTGGGCCCCGGAAGTGGATTTATACATCAAATACTTACTCATGTAAACCCTAGTATCTAGTTTATTATAAATAGGACCTCTTACTATTGTATTAGACATCTTGGGATTACCTTATGATCCTTTGATCACGTTTTAGGGGGCTGGCCATCTTGGCCATGCCTGGACCTTCACTTATATATTTTTAACGGTAGAGTTTCTACACTCCATAGATTAAGGTGTGGAGCTCTGCTGTTCCTCAAAGATTAATGCAAGTACTACTGTTTTCTATTCAATTCTTCTTATTTCGCTTCTAAGATATTCCTTCGCACCCAAGAACATGATGAAGGTGATGATTATGTGTGACGCTCATCATCCTTCTCCCTTATGAACGCGTGCCTGACAAACACTTCTGTTCTACATGAAATAAGCTAGAATGAATATCTCTTAGATCTCCTAACCGGAATCTTCGTGGCGTAAGCTAGAATGATGGCGGCATTCAAGAGAATCCGGAAAGTCCAAACCTTGTCTGTGGTATTCTGAGTAGGATTCAATGACTGAATGACTGTGACGAGCTTCAAACTCGCGAGTGCTGGGCGTTAGTGACAGACGCAAAAGGAGGGTGAATCCTATTCCAGCATGATCGAGAACCGACAGATGATTGGCCGTGCTGTGACAGAGCATGTGAGCATATCTTTCACTGAGAGGAGGGGATGTAGCCACTGACAACGGTGATGCCCTTGCATACAGCCAGCCGTGGAAAGGAGTAAGACTGATTGGATGAAGATAGCAGGAAAGCAGAGGTTCAGAGGAACGAAAAGTATCTCCATTCGCTTGTCTGAAATTCCTACCAATGAATTACATAAGTATCTCTATCCCTATTTTACTATATAATATTCGAAAACACCATTATCACTTTATATCTGCCTGACTGAGATTTACAAGGTGACCATAGCTTGCTTCATACCAACAATCTCCGTGGGATTCGACCCTTACTCACGTAAGGTATTACTTGGACGACCCAGTGCACTTGCTGGTTAGTTGTATCGAAGTTGTGACAACTATGAATTAAGATCAGAGCACCAAGCTTTGGAGCCATTACCAGGATTTGTTCAAGCCTGGAGATCACAATTTCGTGCACCAGGTTATAACCTGAATAGCCATCCAAAAAGTAATAGTATTCATGACCTGCTAGTCTCTCTAGCATCTGGTCTATGAATGATAAAGGAAAATGATCCTTTCTGGTGGCTGTATTGAGCCTTCTGTAGTCAATACACATACGCCACCCTGTAACTGTTCTTGTAGGAACCAGTTCATTCTTTTCATTATGAACCACTGTCATGCCTCCTTTCTTGGGGACAACTTGGACAGGGCTCACCCAGGGGCTATAAGAAATAGGATAAATAATCCCAGCCTCCAGTAATTTAGTGACCTCTTTCTGCACCACCTCCTTCATGGCTGGATTTAACCGCCTCTATGGTTGAACCACTGGCTTAGCATCATCCTCTAATAGGATCTTGTGCATGCATCTTGCTGGGCTAATACCCTTAAGATCACTTATGGACCACCCAAGAGCTGTCTTGTGTGTCCTTAGCACCTGAATTAGTACTTTCTCTTTCTGTGGATTTAAAGCAGAGCTTATGATCACTGGAAAAGTGTCACCTTCTCCCAAAAATGTATATTTCAGGGATGGTGGTAGTGGTTTGAGCTCAGGTTTAGGAGGCTTATCCTCTTCCTGAGAAATTTTTAGAGGTTCTTCCATTCTCTCTGGTTCCTGCAGATCAGCCTGAACATCTTTAAAAATGTCCTATAGGTCTGATTGGAGACTCTCAGTCATATTGATCTCTTCCACCAAGGAGTCAATAACATCTGCGCTCAGGCAGTCTTTTGGTGTGTCTGGATGCTGCATAGCTTTGACAGCATTTAACTTAAACTCATCCTCATTGACTCTCAGAGTTATCTCTCCTCTTTGGACGTCAATGAGGGTTTGTCCAGTTGCTAGGAAAGGTTTTCCTATAATGAGAGTTTCACTCTTGTGCTCCTCCATTTCCAACACTACAAAGTCAGTAGGAAAGGCAAATGGCCCAACCTTGACAATCATGTCCTCAATTATGCCTGATGGGATTTTGATGAAGCCATCAGCAAGTTGGAGGCATATCCAGGTTGGTTTAACTTCATCAGTCAAACCAAGCTTTTTGATAGTGGATGCAGGTACTAGGTTGATACTTGCCCCAAGGTCACACAGAGTTGTCTGCGTACAAGAATCCTCTAATGTGCATGGTATCATAAAGCTTTCGAGATCTTTAAGCTTCTCTGGTAAGCTTTTCAGAATTACTGCACTACATTCTTCAGTGAGGAAAACTTTTTCAGTTTCTCTCCAATCCTTCTAATGACTTAAGATCTCTTTTATGAACTTAGCATAAGAGGGTATTTGCTCAAGTGCCTCTACAAATGGAATCTTTATTTCAAGAGTCCTGAGGTAGTCTGCAAAGCGGGCAAATTGTTTTTCCTGTTCTGCTTGGCAGAGTTTCTGAGGATAAGGCATCTTGGCCTTATATTCTTCAACCTTGGTTGCTGCAGGTTTATTTCCTGCAGAAGTGGTTGGAGAAGCCTGCTTAAGGGGTTGTTATCAGCACTTGCAAGTGTCTGACCCCTTTGTGGTGTTTGAACGCCAGAATTGGGGGCTGCATGGGCGTTTAACGCCAGATTGCCACCCTTTTCTGGCGTCTGGACGCCAGAATTGGCTGTCCCTTGGGTGTTTAAACACCACCTTTTCACCCTTTTCTGGCGTTTGAACGCCAGAATTATTCCTCTCTGGGCTCTTACTGTCCTCAGAGGGATTTTGGGTAGTGGTTTAGTTATCCTTTATTAGCTGTTCCTTTCTTTGCTTCCTGCTACCTTGGATTGATACCTTCAGTGTTTTTCCACTCCTTAATTGAACAGCTTGGTATTCTTCTGTTATCTGTTTAGATAGCTGCTGTCTTGTCTGATTCAATTGTGCTTCCATATTTTGGTTAGCATTTTAGTGTCTTGGAGCATCTCTTTGAATTCTGCGAATTGTTTTGTTATAGTAAGAAATTGCTGATTGAGTTCAGCAACTTGTTCTTGAGGACTAAGTTCAGTGGATACTGCTTTCGGGTCTAGAGACATTTGAGCTTTTTCTATAAGCCCATAGTAGAAGATGTCTAACTGTACCCACTCTGAAAACATTTTAGAGGGGTATTTCCTTAGCGTCCCTCTGTACCTCTCCCAAGCATTATAAAGAGATTCATCATCCTCTTGTTTAAAGCCTTGGATGTCCAACCTTAGCTGTGTCATCCTTTTTTGAGGGTAATATTGATTCAGGAATTTGTCTGATAATTGTTTCCATGTTCTTATGCTTGCTGTGGGTTGGTTGTTTAACCACCTCTTAGCTTGATCTTTTACATCAAATGCAAACAGAAATAATTTGTAGACATCCTGATCCACTTCTTTATCACATACTGTGTCAGCAATTTGTAAGAACTGTGCCAGAAACTCAGTATGTTCTTCCTGTGGAAGACTAGAATACTGACAATTTTGCTGCACCATGATAATGAGCTGAGGATTTAGCTCAAAACTGCTTGCTCTGATGGGGGGTATACAGATACTACTCCCGTATGTAGCAATAATGGGGTTAGCATATGACCCCAGAGTCCTTCTGGACTGTTTATTTCCACTTAGATCCATGATGGAGAAAGGGAGATGTTGTAGATTGTAAAATAGAAATAAAGTAAAAGAAAAATCAAAATATTTTTGTTTTTATTTTATTTATTTAATGCTAACCGAATTCAAAAGAGAAGAAAATAAAATAATTGGGAACTCGAAAAGATAAGCTTCGAAAATAAAATAAAATAAAATAAAGTAGATTAAAATAAATAAAAAAATTCGAATGCTAAAATGGCTGATGAATTAAAAAGATTTGAAAAATTTTGGATATGATTATGAATTTTGAAATTTTAAAACTAAGATATGATAAAATAAAAAATTTAAAATAGAAATCTGAAGTTTTAAATGAAATTTTCGAAAATTCAATTAAATAAATAGAAAATATATTTGACTTTAATGAGAAAAGAGAAAAACAATAAAATGACACCAAACTTAGAATTTTCAGATCAAAACTAAGAAAGCAAACAGGAAAACTTTGAATGTCAAGATGAACACCAAGAACACTTTGAATGTCAGGATGAACACCAAGAACAAATTTTAAAAATTTTTAAGAAAAAAGAAACACAAAGGACACCAAACTTAAAAATTTTTATATTTTGGACACTAATAATTCGAAAATGTATAGGATAAACAGCAACAATCACCAAACAAGAAATTTTAAAGATCAAATAAGGAAAATTATCAAGAAAAATTTGAAGATCAATAAAGAACTAAGAACATGTAATTCGAAAAATTGAAAGAAAAATAAAATCATGCGATTGACACCAAACTTCAAATATGAAACTAAACTCAAACAAAAGACTAAATTATGAAGTTATTGGTTTTTAAAAATTTTCGAAAATAGTTTAGAAAAATAAAATAAGGATTTTAAAATTTTAACCCAAAACAATAATAGAAGACTCAATGTTAGTGACTCTAAACCAAAAAGACAAATTTTCCTAATCTAAGCAACAAAATAAACCGTTAGTTGTCCAAACTCGAACAATCCCCGGCAACGGCGCCAAAAACTTGGTGCATGAAATTGTGATTACACTTTTCACAACTCCGCACAACTAACCAGCAAGTGCACTGGGTCATCCAAGTAATACCTTACGTGAGTAAAGGTTGATCCCACAAAGATTGTCGGCTTGAAGCAAGCTATGGTTATTTCGTAAATCTTAGTCAGGAGATTAATGATAAGAGTGATTATATTTATGAAAAATAAATAACATGAAATAAATAGTACTTGAGATTCAGTGATGAAAAACAGGCTGAGGTTCCAGAGAGGCTCTGTCATTTGAATCTCTGCTTTCCTACTGTCTTCTTCTCCAAACACGCATGGCTTCCTTCAATGGCAAGCTGTATGATCCTCTCGGATGAAAACAAATCCATATGCACTGTCACTGCACGGCTAATCATCTGTTGGTTCCCACTAGTGTCAGAATAGGACTGATGTTAGGATTTTTGCCAGTAAATAATTTCATAAAAACAGTCGCGTTGCAGATATAGTCTCTAAACCGACAGAAATCCCTTCGTACAAACGTTTTGGTTGTCACAGGTAACAAACGCCTTAAAATTGATAACCGAGTATTTAAACCTCGGGTCATCTTCTCAAGGAATTGCAGGGAGGTGTTCTTATTATTGGTTATGAAAAAGTGTGTTTTGGGGTTTTGGATGTAAGGAAGCAGTATGTTGAATGATAAGAAAAATAAATAATAATAATAAAATAAACTCTTGGCAAGGTATTAGAAATTGGAAGTCCAGACTTAGTTATCCTTATCAATAATAATGAAAGTTGAATCTTAATTCCACTTAGTCAACCTTTACTAAAGTAAAGGAAAGTAAAGGGATTAATTAGTTTGATCTTCAAATCCTATTTATTTCCTAAGAAAAGATTGGGATTATTGAAGTTCAATTCAATTGGCAAGATAACAATTATCAATTATGCTGTTGAATTGGATAACTCCTGAGTTACTGATTTCTTAACCAAAACCAAGAATGTAAAAAGTTAAATATAAATCACAAATCTGAAAATACCTCAATTGCATTAATAAAGAAAATCATAACATGAAAGCCATAAGCCAATTATTCAAAAGATAAATATCAATTAAAGTACTAAGGTGAATAAAAATGGAAACGAAATTAAATAGAAAAGAACATTAAACCTCGGATCGAGAGTCACTCCTAAAACTAAGAGAAGTCCTAAATCCTAATCCTAAGAGAGAGAGAGAGGAGAGAACCTCTCTCTTTAAAACTACATCTAAAACATGAAAAGTGAATTATGAGAGCCTCCTTATGAATGGATGCATTCCTCCACTTTATAGCCTCTAATCTGTATTTTCTGGGCCGAGAACTGGGTCAGAAACAGCCCAGAATTCGCTGGTCTCGAATTCAACCACGCTGGAATTCCGTCACTGCGATGCGGCCGTATGGAGCACGCGGTCGCGTCACCTAGCGTCAAGGAAACTATAGCATATTATATATCAAATCGAAGCCCTGGACGTTAGCTTTTCAACGCAACTGAAACCGCGTCGTTTGGATCTCTGTAGCTCAAGTTATGACTGTTTGAATGCAAAGAGGTCAGGCTGACAGCTTTGTAGTTTCTTCAACTTCTTGTATTCCTTCCACTTTTGCATGCTTCCTTTCCATCCTCTAAACCATTCCTGCCCTGTAATCTCTGAAATCACTTAACACACATATCAAGGCATCTAATGGTAATAAGAGAGGATTAATAATAAGCAAATATAAGATCAAAGAAGCATGTTTTCAATCAAAACACATAATTAGGAAGGAAATATAAAACCATGCAAATAGTATGAATAAGTGGGTAAAGAGTTAATAAAAACCACTCAATTGAGTACAAGATAAACCATAAAATAGTGGTTTATCAAGGACCCTTGTCCCTTTGCACACTGTCACTGCGCCCAACATTCGCAGGTTTGAAGCTCATCACAGTCATCCCTTCCCAGATCCTACTTGGAATACCACAGACAAGGTTTAGACTTTTCGGATCCCAAGAATGCTGCCAATTGGTTCTAGTCTATACCACGAAGGTTCTAACCTCCGGACTCGGTCCGTAGATTAGAAACCCAAGAGATACGCACTCAAGCTATCGCCCAATGACTACGTTGAGCTCAGATAGAATGGGAGTGATTGTCAGGCACGCGTTCATAGGTTGAAGATGATGATGAGTGTCACAGATCATCATATTCTCCATATTGAAGTACGAGTGAGTATCTTAGAATAGAATCAAGGGTGATTGAATAGAAAACAGTAGTAATTGCATTAATCCATTGAAACACAGCAGAGCTCCTCACACCCACCTATGGGGTTTAGAGACTCATGCCATCAAAGATACAATATGGAATGTAAAAATGTCATAAGTTACAAAAATGAATCTGTAAAAGTAGTTTTTATACTAAACTAGTAACTTAGGTTTATAGAAAATGAGTAATTAAGTGCAGATAGTGCAGACTTCTACTTCTGGGACGCACTTGGTGTGTGCCTGGGCTGAGCTTTCAAGCTTTCACGTTCATATGCCCAAAGTTGGCGTTAAACGCCACCCTGGGTGCCAGAATGGGCGTTTAACGCTGAAAAAGGTGCCAGTTCTAGCGTTTTATGCCAGAAAGTTTTAGGCTGACTTTGGATGCCAGTTTGGGCCATCAAATCTCGGTCAACATATAAACTATTATATATTGCTGGAAAGCCCAAGATGTCTACGTTCCAACGCAATTGAGAGCGCACCAATCGAACTTCTTCAGCTCGAGAAAATCCAATTCGAGTGCAGGAGGGTCAAAATCCAACAGCATCTGCAGTCCTTTTTCAGCCTCTGAATCAGATTTTTGCTCAGATCCCTCAATTTCAGTCAGAAAATACCTGAAATTACATAAAAACACACAAACTCATAGTAAAGTCCAGAAATGTGATTTTTGAATAAAAACTAATAAAATATAATAAAAAGTAACTAAAACATACTAAAAACTATATAAAAATAATGCCAAAAAGGGTATAAATTATCCGCTCATCACAACACCAAACTTAAATTGTTGCTTGTCCCCAAGCAGCTGAAAATAAAATAGGATAAAAAAAAGAGAATATAAAATGAATTCCAAACTTATCAATGAAGATTAGCTTCAATTAGATGAGCGGGACTTGTAGCCTTTTTGCTTCTGAACAGTTTTGGCATCTCACTTCATCCTTTGAAGTTCAGAATGATTGGCATCTATAGGAACTCAGAATTTAGATAGTGTTATTGATTCTCTTAGTTTAGTATGTTGATTCATGAACACATCTACTTTATGAGTCTTGGCCGTGACCCTAAGCATTTTGTTTTCCAGTATTACCACCGGATACATAAATGTCACAGACACATGACTGGGTGAACCTTTTGAGATTGTGACTCGGCTTTGCTAGAGTCCCCAGTTAGAGGTGCCCAGAGCTCTTAAGCACACTCTTTTCTCTTTGGACAACAACTTTAACCGCTCAGTCTCAAGCTTTTCACTTGACACCTTCACGCCACAAGCACATGTTTAGGGCCAGCTTGATTTTGCCGCTTAGGCCAGGATTTTATTCCTGTGGGCCCTCCTATCCATTAATGCTCAAAGCCTTGGATCCTTTTTACCCTTGCCTTTTGGTTTAAAAGATAATTGGCTTTTTCTTCTTGCTTTTTCTTTTTCTCTTTCTTTTTTTTTCTTTTTTTCTTTTTTTCTTTTTTTTTTCGCAAGCTTTGTATTCACTGCTTTTTCTTGCTTCAAGAATCAATTTTATGATTTTTCAGATTATCAATAACATTTTTCTTTTTTCATTATTCTTTCAAGAGCCAACAGTTTTAACATTCATAAACAACAATATCAAAAATATGCACTGTTCAAGCATTCATTCAGAAAACAAAAGGTATTGTCACCACATCAAAATAATTAAACTAATTTCAAGATAGAATTCGAAACCATGTACTTCTTGTTCTTTTGGAATTAAAAACATTTTTCATTTAAGAAAGGTGATGGATTCATCGGACATTCATAGCTTTAAGGCATAGTGATGAGCGGATAATTTATACGCTTTTTGGCATTGTTTTTAGGTAGTTTTTAGTACAATTTAGTTAGTTTTTACTATTTTTTTATTAGTTTTTAAACAAAAATCACATTTCTGGACTTTACTATGAGTTTGTGTGTTTTTTTGTGATTTCAGGTAATTTCTGGCTGAAATTGAGGGACTTGAGCAAAAATCTGATTCAGAGGCTGAAGAAGGACTACAGATGCTGTTAGATTCTGACCTCCCTGCACTCGAAATGGATTTTCTGGAGCTATAAAAGCCCAATTGGTGCACTCTCAATTGCGTTGAAAATTAGACATCCAGGGCTTTCCAGCAATATGTAATAGTCCATACTTTGCCCGAGTCTTGACGATGCAAACTGGCGTTCAAACGCCAACTTCCTGCCCTATTCTGTAGTTAAACGCTAGAAACAGGTTGCAAACCAGAGTTAAACGCCAGAAATAGGCTACAACCTGGCGTTTAACTCCAAAAAGAGTCTCTACACATGAAAGCTCTATGCTCAGCCCAAGCACACACCAAGTGGGCCCAGAAGTGGATTTCTACATCATTTACATATCTTATGTAACCCTAGCTACTAGTTTAGTATAAAAACCACTTTTAGTGATTTATTTGATATCTCTGGTCAGTCTTTGAATAATTTTATGTTCAGAGATCACGTTTAGGGGGCTGGCCATTTGGCCATGCCTAGACCTTCATCACTTATGTATTTTCAACGGTAGGGTTTCTACACACCATAGATTAAAGTGTGGAGCTTTGCTGTTCCTCATGAATTAATACAAAGTACTATTGTTTTCTTATTCAATTCAAGCTTATTCCCATTCTAAGATATTCGCTTGCACTTCAACCATGATGAATATGATGATTCGTGTCACTCATCACTATTCTCAACCTATGAACGCGTGCCTGACAACCACTTCCATTCTACCTTGGATTGAGCGTTTATCTCTTAGCCTCCATTCCGAAAGATCGGAGTCTTCGTGGTATAAGCTAGAATTATTGGTGGCCATTCTTGAGATCCAGAAAGTCTAAACCTTGTCTGTGGTATTCCGAGTAGCATCTGGGAAGGGATGACTATGACGAGCTTCAAACTCGTGAGTGTTGGGCGTAGTAACATACGAAAAAGGATCACTGGATCCTATTCCAACATGATCGACCACTGACAGATGATTAGCTGTACGGTGACAGCGCATTTGGACCATTTTCACTGAGAGGACGGGAAGTAGCCATTGACAACGCTGATGCCCAACATATAGCTTGCCATGGAAAGGAGTATGAATGATTGAATGAAGACAGTAGGAAAGCAGAGATTCAGAAGGAGCAAAGCATCTCCATACGCTTATCTGAAATTCTCACCAATGAATTACATAAGTATTTCTATCTTTATCTTATTTCATTTATATTTTAATTATCAAAACCTCATAACAATTTGAATCTGCCTGACTGAGATTTACAAGATGACCATAGCTTGCTTCAAGCCGACAATCTCCGTGGGATCGACCCTTACTCACGTAAGGATTATTACTTGGACGACCCAGTGCACTTGCTGGTTAGTTGTGCGAAGTTGTGAAGAAGAATTGAGATTATGAAAGTGCGTACCAAGTTTTTGGCGCCGTTGAGATCACAATTTCGTGCACCAAGTTTTTGGCGCCGTTGCCGGGGATTGTTCGAGTTTGGACAACTGACGGTTCATCTTGTTGCTCAGATTAGGTAATGTTATTTTAATTTTAAGCTTTTTTTTATTATATTTATTTTCGAAAAATTTAAAAATAAAATAAATTATTCTACGTTCTTCAGAATTTTTAAGAATGAATTCTAGAGTTTCATGAGATATGTTGAATCCTGGCTGGCTGTTAAGACATGTCTAATCTTTTGGACTGAGGTTTCAACTATCCTTAGAAGAGCTTCTTTGTCTTTCTCAGCAATTTAGCTGTTGTATGTAATGTTCTGCTAAAGCTTGGCTGGCCATTGGCCATGTCTAGTATTTTGGACCGAAGCTTTTACTGAGAGCTTGGCTGGTGGTGCACGAATTGTGAATCACACTTTTCACAACTCGTACCACTAACCAGCAAGTGCACTAAGTCATCCAAGTAATACCTTACGTGAGTAAGGGTCGATCCCACGGAGATTGTTGGTTTGAAGCAGTCTATGGTTATCTTGTAAATCTTAGTCAGGAAATCAATTATAATTATCAGTATGAATTGCAAAGAATAAAAGAGCATGAATTAAATACTTGTTCTGCAGTAATGGAGAATATGTTGGAGTTTTGGAGATGCTTTGTCTTCTGAATCTCTGCTTTCTCCCTGTCTTCTTCTTCACGCACGCAAGGTTCCTCCTATGGCAAGCTGTGTGTTGGTGGATCACCGTTGTCAATGGCTACCATCCGTCCTCTCAGTGAAAAAGGTCCAGGCGCACTGTCACCGTACGGCTAATCATCTGTCGGTTCCCACTTATGCTGGAATAGGATCCATTGATCCTTTTGCGTCTGTCACTACGCCCAGCCCTTGTGAGTTTGAAGCTCGTCACAGTCATTCAATCCCTGAATCCTACTCGGAATACCACAGACAAGGTTTAGACTTTCCGGATTCTCAAGAATGCTGCCAATGGATTCTAGCTTATACCACGAAGATTCTGATTAAGGAATCTAAGAGATATTCATTCAATCGAAGGTAAAACGGAGGTGGTTGTCAGACACGCGTTCATAGGTTGAGGATGATGATGAGTGTCACGGATCATCACATCCATCATATTGAAGTGCGAATAAACATCTTAGATAGAAACAAGCGTGTTTGAATAGAAAACAGAAATAGTTGCATTAATTCATCGAAACACAGCAGAGCTCCTCACCCCCAACAATGGAGTTCAGAGACTCATGCCAGCAAAGAGTACAAAGTTTAGATCTAAAATGTCATGAGGTGCAAAATAAATCTCTAAAAGTTGTTTAAATACTAAACTAGTAACCTAGGTTTACAGAAAATGAATAAACTAAGATTATTGGTGCAGAAATACACTTTTGGGGCCCACTTGGTGTGTGCTGGGGCTGAGACTTAAGCTTCTCACGTGCCTAAGCTGTTTCTGGAGTTGAACGCCAGGTTGTAACCTGTTTCTGGCGTTCAACTCCCATTTGTAACCTGTTTCTGGCGCTGAAAGCCAGACTGCAACATGGAACTGGCGTTGAACGCCAGTTTACGTTGTCTATCCTTGAGCAAAGTATGGACTATTATATATTACCGGAAAGCCCTGGGTGTCTACTTTCCAACGCAATTAGAAGGGCGCCAATTGGATTCTTGTAACTCCAGAAAATCTATTTTGAGTGCAGAGAGGTCAGAATCCAACAGCATCAGCAGTCCTTTTTTCAGCCTGCATCAGATTTTTGCTCAGCTCCCTCAATTTCAGCCAGAAAATACCTGAAATTATAGAAAAACACACAAACTCATAGTAAAGTCCAGAAATATGATTTTTATTTAAAAAATAATAAAAATATATTAAAAACTAACTAAATCATACTAAAAACATACTAAAAACAATGCCAAAAAGCGTATAAATTATCCGCTCATCACAACACCAAACTTAAATTGTTGCTTGACCCCAAGCAACTGAAAAGCAAATAGGATAAAAAGAAGAGAATATACAATGAATTCCAAAAACATATGTGAAGATCAGTATTAATTAGATGAGCGGGGCTATTAGCTTTTTGCTTCTGAACAGTTTTGGCATCTCACTTTATCCTTTGAAGTTCAGAATGATTGGTATCTATAGGAACTCAGAATTCAGATAGTGTTATTGATTCTCCTAGTTCAGTATGTTGATTCTTGAACACAGCTACTTTATGAGTCTTGGCCGTGGCCCTAAGCACTCTGTTTTCCAGTATTACCATCGAATACATACATTCCACAGACACATAACTGGGTGAACCTTTTCAGATTGTGACTCAGCTTTTCTAAAGTCCCCAATTAGAGGTGTCCAGGGTTCTTAAGCACACTCTGTTTTTGCTTTGGACCTCGACTTTAACCGCTCAGTCTCAAGTTTTCACTTGACACCTTCACGCCACAAGTACATGGTTAGGGACAGCTTGGTTTAGCTGCTTAGGCCAGGATTTTATTCCTTTAGGCCCTCCTATCCACTGATGCTCAAAGCCTTGGATCCTTTTTATTACCCTTGCCTTTTGGTTTTAAGGGCTATTGGCTTTTTGCTGTTGCCTTTTGGTTTAAAGAGCTTTTGGCTTTTTCTGCTTGCTTTTTCTTTTTCTTGCTTTCTTTTTTTTCGCATTTTTTTCTGCAAGCTTTGTTCTTCACTGCTTTTTCTTGCTTCAAGAATCATTTTTATGATTTTTCAGATTATCAAATAATATTTCTCCTTTTTCATCATTCTTTCAAGAGCCAACAATTTTAACATTCATAAACAACAAATTCAAAAGACATATGCACTATTCAAGCATTCATTCAGAAAACAAAAACTATTGCCACCACATCAAAATAATTAAACTATTTTAAAATTCGAAATTCATGTACTTCTTTTTCTTTTTTAGAAAACAATTTTCATTTAAGAAAGGTGATGGATTCATAGGACATTCATATCTTTAAGACATAGACACTTAGATACTAGTGATCATATAGTAAAGACACAAACTTAATTAAACATGAAGCATAGTAAACGAAAAACAGGAAAATAAGAACAAGGAGATTAAGGAATGGGTCCACCTTAATGAGGGTGGCATCTTCCTCTTCTTGAAGAACCAATGGTGCTCTTGAGCTCCTCTATGTTTCTTCCTTGTCTTTGTTGTTCCTCCCTCAAAGCTCTTTGATCTGCAGTCAAATGCTCTACCACTGAACTATGGACCCTTGAGATGAACCTCTCCATCTCTCATGACTCGGAGGTGGAAGCAACTGCCTTCCTTTTCCTCTTTCTAGAGGTCTCTCCGGCCTAGGTGCCATAAATGGTTATGGAAAAACAAAAAGCAACGCTTTTTTCCACACCAAACTTAAAAGGTTTGCTCGTCCTCGAGCACAAGAAGATAGAAGGGAGTAGAAGGAGAAGTGTGAATGGGTGGGTATGGGAGGGAAATGGTTTGAATTGGAATGGTGAGGTAGGTGGGGATACTGTGGGATCCACTGATCAAGTGGGGTCAAGGACTTAACATCCCTGCTCCAATTAGGCGTGTAAAATGCCCTTGCTGTGCAATCCTGGCATTTAACGCCAGACTGCTGCTTGTTTCTGGCGTTAAATGCCCAAATGTAGCCTGTTTATGGCGTTTAACACCAGGCAGATGCTTGTTTCTGGCGTTAAACGCCAGCTTGGTGCTTGTTTCTGGCGTTTAAACGCCAGACTGCTCTCCTCCAAGGTGTGCTATTTTTAATGTTGTTTTTCCTTCTGTTTTTGATTTTTCAGTAGTTTTTGTGACTTCACATGATCATCAACCTAATAAATCACGAAATAACAAAAAGAAAATAAAATAGATATGATTAAATAACATTGGGTTGCCTCCCAACAAGCGCTTCTTTAATGTCAATAGCTTGACAGTGAGCTCTCATGGAGCCTCACAGATAATCAGAGCAAGGTTGGAACCTCCCAACACCAAACTTAGAGTTTGGTTGTGGCCTCCCAACACCAAACTTAGAGTTTGAATGTGGGGGTTTTGTTTGACTCTGTATTGAGAGAAGCTTTTCATGCTTCCTCTCCATGGTTACAGAAGAAGAACCTTGTGTCTTATAGTTTGCAATATCTGCAAACCAAAGAGCTTCCTGAATAGCAAACAATTGCTCATCCGGAAAGGTTTCAGAGATCTCAGTAGGAGGGAGGGATGCTCCTGCTACTGGTTCTATCCGGGACAGGTGATCAGCTACTTGATTCTCTATCCCTTTTTTGTCTCTTATTTCTATATCAAACTCTTGCAGAAGCAACACCCATCTTATGAGCCTGGGCTTTGAATCCTGCTTTGTGAGTAGATATTTAAGAGCAGCATGGTCAGTGTACCCAATCACTTTTGATCCTACTAAGTATGATCTAAACTTGTCAGTGGCATAAACCACTACAAGCATCTCTTTTTCTGTGGTTGTGTAATTTTTCTGGGCATCATTTAAAATGCGGCTAGCATAATGAATGACATGTAGAAGCTTGTTATGCCTCTGTTCCAGTACTGCACCAATGGCATGGTCACTGGCATCACACATTAGTTCAAATGGTAATGTCCAGTCTGGTGCAGAAATAGCTGGTGCTGTGACCAGCTTAGCTATCAGAGTTTTAAATGCCTGCAGACACTCTGTGTCAAACATAAATGGCGTGTCAGTAGCTAGAAGATTGCTCAGAGGTTTTGCAATTTTTGAAAAATCCTTTATAAACCTCCTATGGAATCCTGCATGACCCAGAAAGCTTCTGATTGCCTTAACATTGGTGGGTGGTGGTAATTTTTCAATTACCTCTACCTTAGCTTGATCCACCTCTATTCCCTTGTTCGAAATTTTATGCCCAAGGACAATTCCTTCAGTCACCATAAAGTGACATTTTTCCCAATTTAGAACCAGGTTAGTCTCTTGGCATCTTTTCAGAACAAGTGCTAGATGGTTAAGACAGGAGCTAAATGAGTCTCCAATTACTGAGAAGTCATCCATGAAGACTTCCAGAAATTTCTCTACCATATCAGAGAAGATAGAGAGCATGCACCTCTGAAAGGTTGCAGGTGCATTGCACAGACCAAAAGGCATTCTTCTGTATGCAAATACTCCAGATGGACATGTGAATGCTATTTTCTCTTGGTCCTGAGGATCTACTACAATTTGGTTGTAACCTGAATAGCCATCCAAAAAGCAGTAGTATTCATGACCTGCTAGTCTTTCTAGCATCTGGTCTATGAATGGTAAAGGGAAGTGATCCTTCCTGGTGGCTGTATTGAGCCTTCTGTAGTCAATACACATACGCCACCCTGTAACTGTTCTTGTAGGAACCAATTCATTTTTTTCATTATGAACCACTGTCATACCTCCCTTCTTAGGGATAACATGGGCAGGACTCACCCAGGGGCTATCAGAAATAGGATAAATAATCCCAGCCTCTAGTAACTTAGTGACCTCTTTCTGCACCACTTCCTTCATGGCTAGATTTAGCCGCCTCTATGGTTGAACCACTAGCTTAGCATCATCCTCCAATAGGATCTTGTGCATGCATCTTGCTGGGCTGATGCCCTTAAGGTCACTTATGGACCACCCAAGAGCTGTCTTGTGTGTCCTTAGCACTTGAAGTAGTGCTTCCTCTTCCAGGGGATTTAAAGCAGAGCTTATGATCACCGAAAAAGTGTCACCTTCTCCCAAAAATGCATATTTCAAGGATGGTGGTAATGGTTTGAGCTCGTATTTAGGAGGTTTTTTCTCTTCCTGAGGAAGTTTTAGAGGCTCTTTCAATTCCTCTGAATCCTCCAGATCAGGATGAACATTTTTAAAAATGTCCTCTAGCTCTGATTCGAGACTCTCAGTCATATTGACCTCTTCCACTAGGGAGTCAATAATATCAACGCTCAGGCAGTCGTCTGATGTGTCTGGATGCTGCATAGCTTTGACAACATTCAACTTAAACTAATCCTCATTGACTCTCAGGGTTATCTCCCCTTTTTGGACGTCAATGAGGGTTCCTCCAGTTGCTAGGAATGGTCTTCCTAGAATGAGAGTTGCACTCTTGTGCTCCTCCATTTCCAGCACTACAAAGTCAGTATGGAAGGCAAATGGCCCAACCTTGACAATCATGTCCTCAATTATGCCTGATGGGTATTTAATGGAGCCATCAGCAAGTTAAAGACAGATCCGGGTTGGTTTGACCTCTTCAGTCAAGCCAAGCTTTCTGATGGTAGATGCATGGATTAGGTTGATGCTTGCCCCAAGATCACATAAAGCTGTCTTGGTGCAATTACCCTCTAATATGCATGGTATCATAAAGCTCCCGGGATCTTTAAGCTTTTCTGGGAAGCTTTTCAGAATGACTGCACTGCATTCTTTAGTAAGGAGAACTCTTTTAGTTTCTCTCCAATCCTTCTTATGACTTAAGATATCTTTCATGAACTTGGCATAAGAAGGTATTTGCTCAAGTGCCTCTGCAAATGGAATCTTTATTTCAAGAGTCCTGAGATAGTCTGCAAAGCGAGCAAATTGCTTATCCTGCTCCTCTTGGCGGAGTTTTTGAGGATATGGTATCTTGGCTTTGTACTCCTCAACCTTGGTTGCTGCAGGTTTATTTCCTACAGAAGTGGTTGCGAAAGCCTTTTTAGAGGGGTTGTTATCAGCACTTGTGTGTGTCTGATCCCTCACTGGCGTTTGAATGCCAGGGTTGGAAGCTTGATTGGCGTTGGATGCCAACTTTCTACTTGTTTCTGGCATTTGAACGCCAGAACTGAGCTTTCATTGGGTGTTTGACGCCAGCTCCTTGCCTGTTCCTGGAGTTTGAACGCTAGAACTGTGCGTGCGTTGGGCGTTTAACGCCAGCTTTGCACCCTTTTCTGGCATTTGAACGCCAGAGTTATTCCTCTCTGGGCTCTCACTGTCCTCAGAGGGATTTTGGATAGTATTTTGCTCATCCTCTGTCAGTTGTTCTTTTCTTGGCTTTCTGCTGCTCTGAAGTGAGGTATTTAATGTTTTTCCACTTCTTAATTGAATTGCTTAGCTCTCTTCTGTTATTTGTTTTGATAACTGCTGTTTTGTTTAATTAAACTGTACTTCCATATTCATATTAGCCATTCTTGTGTGTTGTAGAATCTCTTTGAATTCGGCTAGCTGTTTTGTTAGAAAATCTAATTGCTGATTGAATTCAATAACTTGTTCTGCAGGACTGAGTTCAGCAGTTATTGTTTTAGCCTCTTCTTTCATGGAAGACTCACTACTTAGGTCCAGATGCTGATTTCTGGCAACTGTATCAATGAGCTCTTGAGCTTCTTCAATTGTCTTTCTCATGTGTATAAATCCACTAGCTGAGTGGTCCAAAGACATCTGAGCTTTCTCTGTAAGCCCATAATAGAAGATGTCTAACTGCACCCACTCTGAAAACATTTCAGAGGGGCATTTTCTTATCATCTCTCTGTATCTCTCCCAGGCATCATAAAGAGATTCATTATCTCCTTGTTTAAAGCCTTGGATGTTCAGCCTTAGCTGTGCCATCCGTTTTGGAGGGAAATATTGATTCAGGAATTTTTCTGGCAGCTGTTTCCATGTCCTTATGCTAGCCTTAGGTTGGTTATTTAACCACCTCTTAGCTTGGTCTTTTACAGCAAATGGAAACAGTAATAATCTGTAGACATCCTGATTTACTTCCTTATCATGTACTGTGTCAGCAATTTATAAAAATTGTGCCAGAAACTCTATAGGTTCTTCCTGTGGAAGACCGGAATACTGGCAACTTTGCTGCACCATGATAATGAGCTGAGGATTCAACTCAAAGCTACTGACTCCAATGGAGGGTATACAGATACTGCTCCTATATGAAGCAGTAGTGGGGTTAGCATATGACTCCAGAGTCCTTCTGAACTGTTCATTTCCACTTAGGTCCATGATGGAGAAAGGAACATGATGTGGATTGCAAAAATTTTTTTTTTTTTGAAAACCGAAATTAAAATAAAATAAAATAAAATAAAATAACTGAAAAATTTACTATATTTTCAAAAATTAGAAGAAAAGGAAATAAAAGAAAATTGAAAACTAAATTAATTAAAAAGATTTGAAAAAAATGTGGGTGACGGTTTTCAAAAAAAATGAAGAGATAGAAATTGGTTAGAAAGTTTTGAAAAAGATATGCCTTAAAATTAAAGATACTTGTAAGAAAATAAAATAAAATAAAATAAAATAAAATAAAAGATATGAAAAAGATTTGATTTTAAGATTTGAGATTAGAAAAGATAGGATAAGCTAGGTAAGAGAAGATAAGGAATTTAAATTAAAAAGTGTTGAAATTTGAAAATTGAAATTTGAAAATTGAATTTTGAAAATTGAATTTTGTAAATTGAATTTTGAATTTTTGAAAAAGTCAATAATATTAAGATAAGGATTTGAAAAAGAAAATTTTGAAAAGATTTGAAAATTGAAATTTGAAAATTAAATTTTAAATTTTAAATTTTGAAATTTGAATTTTGAAATTTGAATTTTGGAATTTGAATTTTGAATTTTGGAAGTTGAAATTTGAAATTTGAAATAAGATAAGATAAGATTTTGAAAAAGGTATGATTTTTTTTGAAAAAGATTTGAATTTTGAAATTTTAAAACTAAGATAAGATAAAATAAAAAATTTTAAAATAAAATCCGAATTTTTTTAAAAGGAAAATTCGAAAATCAATTAAAATAAAGGAAAAAGATATTTTTGAATTCAATGAGGAAAGAGAAAAACAATAAAAAGACACAAAACATAAAAATTTTAGATCTAATTCTCCTTATTTTCGAAAATTTTGGAGGGAAACACCAAGGAACACCAAACTTAAAAATATTAAGATCAAAGCACAAGGAAGACTCAAGAACACTTTGAAGACTCACAAGAACAACAAGAACATGAAGATAGAACACCAAACTTAAAATTTTTAGAAAACTAAGATAAAATTTTCGAAAACTAAAGAAAAATCAACAAGAAAACACCAAACTTAAAGTTTGGCACAAGATTTATCCAAAAAAAAATTATTTTTTTGAAAAAGTTTTTTAAGAAGATAGCCAATTACCAAGAACATAAGCACCACGCTCTAGCCAATTGAGCTATAAATTTAAAGTGTTTTAACAAGGTGTCTAATGCATAAAAATATTTTATTATTATTTTTTTTAGATACTAATAATTCTAGAATGCACAAGAAAAACAAGAAAAATTACAAAACAAGAAAAACTAAAGATCAAACAAGGAAAATAAACAAGAACAACTTGAAGATTAAGAAAGATCAATGAACACAAATTCGAAAATTTAAAAGAAAATAAAAACATGCAATTGACACCAAACTTAAAATATAAAACTAAACTCAAACAGAAAAACTCAATTATTAGTAAAAAAAAAAAGAGAATTTCGAAAAAAATTTTGAAAAAGAAAATAAGGATTCTAAAAATTTTTGAAAGATTTTTGAAAAGAAAGTAAAAGACTCTGACCCAAAAGACAAAATCTTCCTAATCTAAGCAACAGGATGAACCGTCAGTTGTTCAAACTCGAACAATCCCCGGCAACGATGCCAAAAACTTGGTGTACGAATTGTGAATCACACTTTTCACAACTTGTACCACTAACCAGCAAGTGCACTGGGTCGTCCAAGTAATACCTTACGTGAGTAAGGGTCGATCCCACGGAGATTGTTGGTTTGAAGCAATCTATGGTTATCTTGTAAATCTTAGTCAGGAAATCAATTATAATTATTAGTATGAATTGCGAAGAATAAAAGAGCATGAATTAAATACTTGTTCTGCAGTAATGGAGAATATGTTGATGCTTTGTCTTCTGAATCTCTGCTTTCTCCCTGTCTTCTTCTTCACGCACGCAAGGTTCCTCCTATGGCAAGCTGTGTGTTGGTGGATCACCGTTGTCAATGGCTACCATCCGTCCTCTCAGTGAAAAAGGTCCAGGTGCGCTGTCACCGCACGGCTAATCATCTGCCGGTTCCCACTTATGATGGAATAGGATCCATTGATCCTTTTGCGTCTGTCACTACGCCCAGCCCTTGTGAGTTTGAAGCTCGTCACAGTCATTCAATCCCTGAATCCTACTCAGAATACCACAGACAAGGTTTAGACTTTCCGGATTCTCATGAATGCTGCCAATGGATTCTAGCTTATAACACGAAGATTCTGATTAAGGAATCTAAGAGATATTCATTCAATCGAACGTAGAACGAAGGTGGTTGTCAGACACGCGTTCATAGGTTGAGGATGATGATGAGTGTCACGGATCATCACATCCATCATATTGAAGTGCGAATAAACATCTTAGATAGAAACAAGCGTGTTTGAATAGAAAACATAAATAGTTGCATTAATTCATCGAAACACAGCAGAGCTCCTCACCCCCAACAATGGAGTTCAGAGACTCATGCCGTCAAAGAGTACAAAGTTCAGATCTAAAATGCCATGAGGTGCAAAATAAATCTCTAAAAGTTGTTTAAATACTAAACTAGTAACCTAGGTTTACAGAAAATGAATAAACTAAGATAATTGGTGCAGAAATCCACTTCTGGAGCCCACTTGGTGTGCGCTAGGGCTGAGACTTAAGCTTCTCACGTGCCTAGGCTGTTTCTGGAGTTGAACGCCAGGTTGTAACCTGTTTCTGGCGTTCAACTCCCATTTGTAACCTGTTTCTGGCGCTGAACGCCAGATTGCAACATGGAACTGGCGTTGAACGCCAGTTTACATCATTTATCCTTGAGAAAGGTATGGACTATTATATATTTCTGGAAAGCCCTGGATGTCTACTTTCCAACGCATTTGGAAGCGCGCCAATTGGACTCTTGTAGCTCCAGAAAATCCATTTCGAGTGCAGAGAGGTCAGAATCCAACAGCATCAGCAGTCCTTTTTTCAGCTTGAATCAGATTTTTGCTCATCTCCCTCAATTTCAGCCAGAAAATACCTGAAATTACAGAAAAATACACAAACTCATAGTAAAGTCCAGAAATATGATTTTTATTTAAAAAATAATAAAAATATAATAAAAACTAACTAAATCATACTAAAAATATACTAAAAACAATGCCAAAAAGCGTATAAATTATCCGCTCATCAGCTGGCTAGTAAGCCATGTCTAATTCCTGGACCGGAGCTTTAGACTAACATTGCATGATTCCTGGAATTCCTATTAAAAATTTTAAAATCCTTATTTTTCTTTTTCTAAAATAATTTTCGAAAAAAATTCATAAAAATTAATAAAATCATAAAACCAAAAATAATTTTATGTTTCTTGTTTAAGTCTAGTGTCAATTTTTAAGTTTGGTGTCAATTTCATGTCTTTATTATTCTTGCATTTTTCGAAGGTGTGTTCATGTGTTCTTCATAATCTTCAAGTTGTTCTTGCATATTTTCCTTGTTTGATCTTTACATTCTCTTGTTTTATGTCTTTTCTTGTTTTTCATATGCATTTTCAATGTGTTAGTGTCTAAAGTTTGAAAATTTCTAAGTTTTGTGTCTTGTATGTTTTTCTTTTCATAAAATTTTTTTCAAAAATAAGTTCTTGGTGTTCATCTTGACATTCAAAGTGTTCTTGGTGTTCATCTTGACATTCAAAGTGTTTTTGCATGCATTGTGTGTTTTGATTCATAATTTTTATGTCTTGTGTCTTTTTTGTTGTTTATCTCTCTCTTCTTAAAATTAAAAAATAAAAAAAATATCTTTCCTATTACTCTCTCATAAATTTTCGAAAATTTGGTTGGATTTTGCCAAAAAGTTTTTAAAATTTAATTATTCTTATGAATCAAGTCAAATTTTCAATTTAAAAATTCTATCATTTTCAAATCTTTTTCAAAAATCAAATCTTTTTAAATTTTTTTTTTCAAATCTTTTTCAAAATGATCATCAATCATATCTTTTTCAAAATCAATTTCAAAATCTTTTCTAACTTCTTATCTTTTCAAAATTGATTTTCAAATCTTTTTCAATTAACTACTTGACTTTTTGTTTGTTTTACTATTTCTTATCTTTTTCAAAACCCACTAACTAATTTTCTCTCTCTAATTTTCGAAAACTCCTCCACCCTTTTTCAAAATTCATTTTCATTAACTAATTGTTTTAAATTTCAATTTAATTTTATTTTCCTTCTTAATTTTCGAATACTAACTAATAATTAAAATAAAAACAAAAAAAAGTATTTTCATTTTATTTTAATTTAAATTCGAATTTAATTTCCCTCTCTCATCTCTCTATTTATTTATTTATCTACTAACATTCCTCTTCCACTCAAAATTCGAACCCACTATTCTCCTCTGTGTTCAAATTCTTATTTTCTCCTTCTTCTATTCTTCTCTTCTTCTATTCACATAAAGGAATCTCTATACTGTGACATAGAGGATTTCTCTTCTTTTTTGTTCTCTTCTTTTTCATATGAGCAGGAAAAAGGATAAGAACATTCTTGTTGAAGCTGACCCTGAACCTGAAAAGACTCTAAAGAGGAAGCTAAGGGAAGCTAAGGCACAACTCTCTGGAGAGGACCTGACAGAAATTTTCGAAAAAGAAGGAGACATGGCCGAACCTAATAACAATGGTGGAGATGCAAGGAAGATGATTGGTGACTTTATTGCACCCTCTTCTAACTTTTATGGAAGAAGCATCTCAATTCCTCCAATTGGAGCAAACAACTTTGAGCTTAAGCCTCAATTGGTTTCTCTTATGCAGCAGAATTGCAAGTTTCATGGACTTCCAATAGAAGATCCTCATCAGTTTTTAGCTGAATTCTTGTAAATCTGTGACACTGTTAAGACCAATAGAGTTGATCCCGAGGTCTACAGGCTTATGCTTTTCCCTTTTGCTGTAAGAGACAAAGCTAGAACATGGTTTGATTCACAACCTAAGGATAGCCTGAACTCTTGGGGTAAGCTGGTTAGTGCTTTTCTGGCCAAATTCTTTCCACCTCAAAAGATGAGCAAGCTTAGAGTGAAAATCCAAACCTTCAGACAGAAGGAAAGTGAGTCCTTCTATGAAGCTTGGGAAAGATATAAGCAACTGATCAAAAGGTGTCCTACTGACATGCTTCTAGAATAGAGCATCATAAGTATATTTTATGATGGTCTGTCTGAGTTGTCAAAAATGTCATTGGACCATTCTGTAGGAGGATCCCTTCATCTAAAAACCCCTACAGAAGCTCAGAAACTCATTGAAATGGTTGCAAATAACCAGTTCATGTACACCTCTGAGAGGAATCCTGTGAACAATGGGATGCCTCAGAAGAAGGGAGTTCTTGAAATTGATACTCTGAATGCCATATTGGCTCAGAACAAAATATTAACTCAGCAAGTCAATATAATTTCTCAGAGTCTGAATGGATTGCAAGCTGCATCCAACAGTACTAAGGAAGCATCTTCTGAAAAAGAAGCTTATGATCCTGAGAACCCTACAATGGCAGAGGTGAATTACATGGGAGAACCCTATGGAAACACCTATAATCCTTCATGGAGAAATCATCCAAATCTATCATGGAAGGATCAATAAAAGCCTCAACAAGGCTTCAATGGTAGAAGAAACAGGTTTAGCAATAGCAAGCCTTTTCTATCATCTTCTCAGCAAGAGGCAGAGAATTCTGAACAGAGCCATTCTGGCCTGGCAACCATAGTCTCTGATTTATCCAAGACCACACTAAGTTTCATGAATGAAATAAGGTCGTCCATTAGAAATTTGGAGGCACAGGTGGGTCAGCTGAGTAAGAAGATTACTGAAACTCCTCCCAGTACTCTCCCAAGCAATACAGAAGAAAATCCCAAGAGAGAGTGTAAGGCCATAACTATGACCAACATGGCCGAACCTGGAGAGAGTGAGGAGGACGTGAATCCCAGTGAGAAAAGCCTCATGGGATGTCCCCTGGACAGAAAGGAGTTCCCCTTTGAGGAACCAAAGGAATCCGAGGCTCATACAGAGACCATAGAGATTTCATTGAACTTCCTTCTGCCATTTATGAGCTCTGATGAATATTCTTCCTCCGAAGAGGATGAAGACATCACTGAAGAGCAAGTTGCTAAATATCTAGGAGCAATCATAAAGCTGAATGCCAAGTTATTTGGTACTAAGACTTGGGAGGATGAACCCCCTTATTCACCAATGAATTGAATGCATTAATGAGGCAGACATTACCTCAGAAGAAACCGGATCCCGGAAAATTCTTCATACCTTGTACCATAGGCACCATGACCTTTGAGAAGGCTCTGTGTGACCTGGGGTCAGGGATAAACCTCATACCACTCTCTGTAATGGAGAAACTGGGAATCTTTGAGGTACAAGCTGCAAGAATCTCACTAGAGATGGCAGACAAATCAATGAAACAGGCTTATGGACTAGTAGAGAACGTGCTAGTAAAGGTTGAAGACCTTTACATCCCTACTGATTTCATAATCCTAGACACTGGGAAGGATGAGGATGAATCCATCATCCTTGGCAGACCCTTCCTAGCCACAGCAAAAGCTGTGATTGATGTTGACAGAGGAGAGTTGGTCCTTCAGTTAAATGAGGACTACCTTGTATTCAAAACTCAAGGTTCTCCTTCTGTACCATGGAGAGGAAGCATGAAAAGCTTCTCTCAATACAGAGTCAAATAAAACCCCTACATTCAAACTCTAAGTTTGGTGTTGGGAGGCCACAACCAAACTTTAAGTTGGTGTTGGGAGGCCCCAACATTGCTTTGATTATCTGTGAGGCTCCATGAGAACTCACTGTCAAGCTATTGACATTAAAGAAGCGCTTATTGGGAGGCAACCCAATGTTATTTAATTATATCTATATATTTTCCATTGCTATTTTATGTTTTCTTTAGGTTGATGATCATGTAAAGTCACAAAAACAACTGAAAAATCAAAAACAGAATGAAAAACAGCATGAAAAATAGCTCACCCTGGAGGAAGAGCTTACTGGCGTTTAAACGCCAGTAAGAAGCATCAAACTGGCGTTTAACGCCAGAAAGAAGCATCAAGCTGGCATTAAATGCCAGAAACAAGCACCTAAACTGGCGTTGAATGCCAGAACAGAGCATCTAATTGGCGTTTAACGCCAAGAATGGAAGAAAAGCTGGCGTTAAACGCCAGAAACAAGCAGCAACATGGCGTTTAACGCCAGAAATGCACTCTAAGGGCGTTTTGCACGCCTAAATGGAGCAGGGATGTTAAGTCTTTGACCCCTCAGGATCTGTAGACCTCACAGGATCCCCACCTACCCCACTTCTTCTTCTCTCCTCTTCACACCCTTTCACAACACTCTTCCCCAAATACCCTTCACCAATCACATTCATATCTCTTCCCCAAATACCCTTCACCACTCATATCCATCCACTCTTCCCCAACAACCCCACCTACCTCCAAATTCAAATTCCTTTCCCTCTCAAACCCAACCCTAATACACGAAACCTAACCCTCCCCCACCCCTATATAAACCCCTCAACACTACCTCATTTTCACACATTACAAACACTTCTTTTCCCCTTAGCCGAATACACTCTTCCCCTCCATCTCCTCCATTTTCTTCCTCTTCTACTATTTTCTTTTTTTTTTTGCTCGAGGATGAGCAAACATTTTAAGTTTGGTGTGGTAAAAGCGTTGCTTTTTGTTTTTCCATAACCATTAATGGCACCTAAGGCCAGAGAAACCTCAAGAAAGAGGACAGGGAAGGCAATTGCTTCCACCTCTGAGTCATGGGAGATGGAGAGATTTATCTCAAAGGTCCATCAAGACCACTTCTATGAAGTTGTGGCCAAGATGAAGGTGATCCCTGAGGTCCCTTTCAAGCTCAAAAGGAGTGAGTATCCAGAGATCCGACAAGAGATTAGAAGAAGAGGATGGAAAGTACTCTCCAATCCTATTCAACAAGTCAGAATCTTAATGGTTCAAGAGTTCTATGTAAACGCATGAATCACTAGGAACCATGATCAAAGTATGAACCCGAATCCAAAGAATTGGCTTACAATGGTTCGGGGGAAATACTTAGATTTCAGTCCGGAAAATGTAAGGTTGGCGTTCAACTTGCCAATGATACAAGAAAACGCACGCCCCTACACTAGAAGGGTCAACTTTGATCAAAGGTTGAACCAAGTCCTGATGGACATATGTGTGGAAGGAGCTCAATGGAAAGTTAACTCAAGAGGTAAACCGGTTCAATTGAGAAGACCAGACCTAAAGCCTGTAGCTAGAAGCTGGTTGGAGTTCATCCAACGCTCTATCATTCCTACTAGCAACCGATCCGAAGTAATTGTGGATCGGGCCATCATGATCCATAGTATCATGATTGGGGAGGAAGTGGAAGTTCATGAGATTATACCTCAAGAACTCTACAAGGTGGCTGACAAGTCCTCCACTTTGGCAAGGTTAGCCTTTCCTCACCTCATTTGCCACCTCTGCAATTTGGCTGGGATTGACATAGAGGGAGACATCCTCATTGATGAGGACAAGCCCATCACGAAGAAAAGGATGGAGGAAACAAGAGATCATGGACCTCAACAAGAGCATGACAAAATTCCTCACCATAAAATCCCTGAGATACCTCAGGGGATGCACTTTCCTCCACAAAACTATTGGGAGAAAATTAACACCTCCTTAGGAGAGTTAAGTTCCAACATGGGACAACTAAGGATGGAGCACCAAGAGCACTCCATCATTCTCCATGAGATTAGAGAAGATCAAAGGGCTATGAGGGAGGAGCAACAAAGGCAAGGAAGAGACATAGAGGAGCTCAAGAACACCATTGGTTCTTCAAGAGGAAGAAGACACCACCCTCACTAAGGTGGACCCGTTCCTTAATCTCCTTGTCTAGTTAATTTTTTTTCTGTTTTCGTTCTCCATGCTTTATTTTTATTTATGTTTGTGTCTTATTACATGATCATTAGTGTCTAGTGTATATGCCTTAAAGCTATGAATGTCCTATGAATCCATCACCTTTCTTAAATGAAAAATGTTCTAAAAACAAAAGAACAAGAAGTACATGATTTCAAATTCATCCTTGAGCTTAGTTTAATTATTTTGATGTGGTGGCAACACTTTTTGTTTTCTGAATGAATGCTTGAATAGTGCATATTTTTTTGAATTTTTTGTTTATGAATGTTAAATTTGTTGGCTCTTGAAAGAATGATGAAAAGGAGAAATGTTATTGAATTTTTATCTTATTTTATTTAAATTTTAATTATCAAAACCTCATAACCATTTGAATCTGCCTGACTGAGATTTACAAGATGACCATAGCTTACTCACGTAAGGTTCATTACTTGGACGACCCAGTGCACTTGCTGGTTAGTTGTGCGAAGTTGTGAAGAAGAATTGAGATTATGATAGTGCGTACCAAGTTTTTGGCACCATTGAGATCACAATTTCGTGCACCACATAGACACTAGACACTGATGATCATGGAATAAAAATAAGACATAAAATAAACATAAAATTAGATAGATAATAATAAAAGAAAGGAAATTAAAGACAAAATAATAAATGACTCTAATACTAATGCTCATGTGACTCTTAAAATAGATCTCTAATAACAAAAGTTATCACAGAGTTAGGATTCAACACCCTGCATTTGGAGAGGCAAGTGCTCCTTCAATTTGTAGGACGCTTGGCTCTTCAAGGGACAGCTTTTGGTGCTTTAGTTCCTGTAGCTCACGCCCTTGCTTCTCTTGTTCTCTGAGCAGTTTGCAGAGCATGCTGTTCTGATTCTGCTGCTCTTCTTTGAGTTGATCCATAGATTCTTGCAGCTTGTTAACAGATGCTTCTAAGCGGGTCCAATAGTCAAATTGAGGAATTTCTGGGAGGAGCTCATGCGCCCTCCTTTTGATGAGGTTGTCTTGAACTTGAGGTCCATCCATCACCCTTTTGGTCATTGAGTGTTCCACTGGGATATACTCATCAACACCTATTTGTACTCCCGCATCTTTACATAACAGACTGATCAAGCTTGGGTAGGCCAATTTGGCTTCAGTGGATTCCTTATTTGCAATTGTGTAAATTTCTCAAGGAATTAATTGATGGACCTCCACTTCTTTTCCCAGCATAATACAGTGGATCATCACTGCTCTTTTGACAGTGACTTCAGAGCGGTTACTGGTGGAGGTCACCCATCATATTACTACCCTCGCCCAAGCACGCTTAACTACGGAGTTCTGATAGGATCCTGTGCATTAGTGCTGGTATGATCGCACCTATTAAAGTATGCGCACACAATTATCATAAGCATGTCTCGTGACGTTGGGTAAGTCGAGCTGCGAAGCCCTGCGGGTTCCGTGGGAGCTTGCCGAAAATCAGTTCACTACGGTTCACTTTAGCTAAACTATTCAAGATAGCGTCATTTAAAGAATAAGGGTAAGCACGACGTTAAAAAAAAAAAGAAAAATAGGTGCAACATGAGGACTTCACAGGAGGTCACACATCCTAGTACTACTCTTGCCCAAGCACGCTTAACTGCGGAGTTCTGATGGGATCCAATGCATTAGTGCTGGTATGATCGCACCTATTAAACTATGCGCACACAATTATCATTAGCATGTGTCACGACGTAGGGTAAGTCGAGCTGCGAAGTCCTGTTGGCCCGTGGGAGCTTGCCGAAAATCAAGTCATTAAGGCTCGCTTTAGCTAAACTATTCAAAATATTGTCGTTTAAAGAACAAGGGTAAGCAAGACGTAAAAAAAAAAGAAAAGTGGTGCAACACGAGGAATTTTGAGGAGGTCACCCATCCTAGTACTACTCTCGTCCAAGCACCCTTAACTACGTAGTTCTAATGGGATCCGGTGCATTAGTGCTAGCATGATCGCACCTATTAAAGTGTGCGCACACAATTATCATAAGCATGTCTCGCGATGTAGGGTAAGTCGAGTTGCGAAGCCCTGCGGGTCCCGTGGGAGCTTGTCGAAAATTAGATCATTAAGGCTTACTTTAGCTAAACTATTCGAGATAGCGTCGTTTAAAGAACGAGGGTAAGCACGACGTAAAAAAAAAAAAAAAAAGAGGTGCAACACGAGGACTTCCCAGGAGGTCACCCATCGTAGTACTACTCTCGCCAAAGCACGCTTAACTGCTGAGTTTTGATGGGATCCGGTGCATTAGTGCTGGTTTGATCGCACCTATTAAAGTTTGGGCACACAATTATCATAAGCATGTCTCGCTACGTAGGGTAAGTCGAGCTGCGAAGCCCTGCGTGTCCCGTGAGAGCTTGCCGAAAATAAGTTCACTAAGGCTCGCTTTAGCTAAACTATTCGAGATAACGTCTTTTAAAGAATGTGGGTAAGCACGACGTAAAAAAAAAAGAGGTCCAACACGAGGACTTCTCAGGAGGTCACCCATCCTAGTACTACTCTTGCCCAAGCATGCTTATCTGCGGAGTTTTGATGGGATCCGGTGCATTAGTGCTGGTATGATCGCACCTATTAAAGTATGTGCACACAATTATCATAAGCATGTCTCGTGATGTAGGGTAGGTCGAGCTACGAAGCCCTGCGGGTCCCGTGGGAGCTTGCCTAAAATCAGTTCACTAAGGCTCGCTTTTGCTAAACTATTCGAGATAGCGTCGTTTAAAGAACGAGGGTAAGCACGACGTTAAAAAAAAAAGAGGTGCAACATGAGGACTTCCCAGGAGGTTACCCATCCTAGTACGACTCTTGCCCAAGCACGCTTAACTGCGGAGTTCTGATGGGATCCGGGGCATTAGTGCTGGTATGATCGCAGCTATTAAAGCATGCGTACACAATTATCATCAGCATGTGTCATGACGTAGGGTAAGTCGAGCTGTGAAGCCCTGTGAGACCGTAGGAGCCTGCCAAAAATCAGGTCATTAAGGCTCACTTTAGCTAAACTATTCAAGATTGCGTCGTTTAAAAAACAATTGTAAGCACGACGTAAAAAAAAAAAAGAAAAGTGGTACTCCACGAGGAATTCTGAGGAGGTCACCCATCCAAGTACTACTCTCACCCAAGCATGCTTAACTGCGGAGTTCTGATGGGATCCGATGCATTAGTACAGGTATGATCACACCTATTAAAGTATATGCACACAATTATCATAAGCATGTATCGCTACATAGGGTAAGTCGAGCTGCGAAGCCCTGCTGACCCCGTAGGAGCCTGCCGAAAGTCAGGTCATTAAGGCTCGCATTAGCTAAACTATTCAAGATAGCGTCGTTTAAAGAACAAGGGTAAGCACGACGTAAAAAAAAAAAAAGAAAAGTGGTGCAACACGAGGAATTCCGAGGATGTCACCCATCCTAGTACTACACTCGCCCAAGCACGCTTAACTGCGGAGTTCTGATGGGATCCGGTGCATTAGTGCCGGCATGAACGCACCTGTTAAAGTATGCTCACACAATTATCATAAGCATGTCTCACGACGTAGGGTAAGTCGAGTTGCGAAGCCTTGCGGGGCCCGTGTTAGCCTGCCAAAAATCAGGTCATTAAGTCTCGCTTTAGGTAAACTATTCCAGATAGCGTCGTTCAAAGAACGAGGGTAAGCACGATGTAAAAAAAAAAAAGGTGCAACACGAGGACTTTCGAGGAGGTCACCCATCCTAGTACTACTTTCGCCCAACCACGCTTAACTACGGAGTTCTGGTGGGATCCGGTGCGTTAGTGCTGGTATGATCACACCTATTAAAGTGTGTGCACACAATCATTATAAGCATGTATCGCGACAAAGGGTATGTCGAGCTGCGAAGCCCTGCAGGCCCCGCAGTAGCCTACCGAAAGTCAGGTCATTAAGTCTCACTTTAGCTAACTAATTCGAGATAGCGTCATTTAAAGAACGAGGGTAATCACGACGTAAAGAAAAAAAAGGTGCAACACGAGGACTTCCCAAGAGGTCACCCATCCTAGTACCGCTCCCGCACACGCACTCTTAACTGCGGAGTTCTGATGGGATCTGGTGCATTAGTGTTAGTATGATTGCGCCTACTGAAGTATGCGCACACAATTATCATAAGCATGTGTCGCGACATAGGGTAAGTCTAGTTGGGAAGACCTGCTGGGTCCGTGGGAGCCTGCCGAGAATCAGTTCATTAAGGCTTGCTTTAGGTAAAATATTCGAGATAGTGTCATTTAAAGAACGAGGGTAAGCACGACGGAAAAAAAAATAAAGAGGTGCAACATGAGGACTTCCTAGGAGGTCACCAATCTTAGTACTACTCTCGCCCAAGCACGCTTAACTGCGGCGTTCTGATTGGATCCGGTGCATTAGTGCTGGTATGATCGCATCTATTAAAGTATGTGCACACAATTATCATAAGAATGTCTCGCGACGTAGGGTAAGTTGAGTTGCGAAGCCCTGCAGGGCCCGTGGGAGCTTGCAGAAAATCAGTTCATTAAGGCTCACTATAGCTAAACTATTAGAGATAGCATCGTTTAAAGAACGAGGGTAAGCACGACGTAAAAAAAAAAGGTACAACACGAAGACTTCCCAGGGGGTCACCCATCCTAGTACTACTCTAGCCCAAGCACGCTTAACTACAGAGTTTTGGTGGAATCCGGAGCATTAGTGCTGGTATGATCACACCTATTAAAGTATGTGCACACAGTTATCATAAGCATGTATCGCGACGTAGGGTAAGTCGAGCGGCAAAGCCGTGCAGGGCCCGTGGGAGGTTGCCGAAAATCAGTTCATTAAGGCTCGCTATAGCTAAACTATTCGAGATAGCGTCGTTTAAAGAATGGGGGTAACCACGACGTAAAAAAAAAGGTACAACACGAGGATTTCCCAGGAGGTCACCCATCCTAGTACTACTCTAGCCTAAGCACGCTTAACTACGGAGTTCTGGTGGGATCCGGTGCATTAGTGCTGGTATGATCACACCTATTAAAGTATATGCACACAATTATCATAAGCATGTATCGGTACATAGGGTAAGTCGAGTTGCGAAACCCTGCAGGCCCCGTAGGAGCCTATCAAAAGTTAGGTCTTTAAGGCTCTGATGAGCGGATAATTTATACGCTTTTTGGCGTTGTTTTTAGTAGAATCTAGTTACTTTTAGGGATGTTTTCATTAGTTTTTATGTTAAATTCACATTTCTGGACATTACTATGAGTTTGTGTGTTTTTCTGTGATTTCAGGTATTTTCTGGCTGAAATTGAGGGACTTGAGCAAAAATCAGATTCAGAGGATGAAGAAGGACTGCTGATGCTGTTGGATTCTAACCTCCCTGCACTCAAAATGGATTTTCTGGAGCTTCCAATTGCATTGGAAAGTAGACATCCAGGGCTTTCCAGCAATATATAATAGTCCATACTTTGCCCAAGTTTAGACGACGCAAACTAGCGTTCAACGCCAGCTCTCTGCCCAATTCTGGCGTCCAGCGCCAGAAACAAGTTGCAAAGTGGAGTTCAACGCCCAAACTGGCACAAAAGCTGGCGTTCAACTCCAAGAATGACCTCTCCACGTGTAGACTTCAAGCTCAGCCGAAGCACACACCAAGTGGGCCCCGGAAGTGGATTTATGCATCAATTACTTACTTCTGTAAACCCTAGTGACTAGTTTATTATAAATAGAACTTTTTATCATTGTATTCGTAGTCTTGGTTACTCCGGTTCCCCTCTGGGGCCGAGACCAATGAACTCCATTATCACTCATGTATTTTCAACGGTAGAGTTTCTGCACTCCATAGATTAAGGTGTGGAGCTCTACTGTTCCTCAAGGATTAATGCAAAGTACTACTGTTTTCTATTCAATTCAACTTATTCAGTTTCTAAGATATTCATTCGCACTTCAACCTGAATGTGATGAACGTTACAATCATCATCATTCCCTATGAACGCGTGCCTGACAACCACTTCCATGCTACATTAGATTGAATGAGTATCTCTTAGATTTCTTAATCAGAATCTTCGTGGTATAAGCTAGATTGATGGCGGCATTCATGAGAGTTCGGAAAGTCTAAACCTTGTCCGTGGTATTCCGAGTAGGACTCTGGGATTGAATGACTGTGACGAACTCCAAACTTGCGAGTGCTGGGCGTAGTGACAGACGCAAAAGGATAGTAAATTCTATTCCAGTATGATCGAGAACCTCCAAGATGATTAGCCATGCAGTGACAGCGCATCGGACCATTTTCACAGAGAGGAATAGGATGCAACCAACGACAAGGGTGATGCCTCCAGACGATTAGCCGTGCTGTGACAGAGCATTTGGACCATTTTCCCGTGAGGATTGAAAGTAGCCATTAGCACCGGTGACATCCTTACACAAAGCCAGCCATAGAAAGGAGTAAGACTGATTGGATGAAGACAGTAGGAAAGCAAGGGTCAGAGGAATGAATGCATCTCCATACGCTTATCTGAAATTCTCACCAATGATTTACATAAGTATTTCTATTCTTATTTTAGTATTAATTTCGAAAACTCCATAACTATTTTATATCCGCCTGACTGAGATTTACAAGGTGACCATAGCTTGCTTCATACCAACAATCTCCGTGGGATCGACCCTTACTCACGTAAGGTTTATTACTTGGACGACCCAGTGCACTTGCTGGTTAGTTATGCGAAGTTGTGAAGATATGTTTAGACCATGGTTCTGTGCATCCGTTTTTGGAGCCATCGCCAGGGAATCAATTTCGAACAATAATTCACAACCTGAGTAACAATTTCGCATACCAAGTTTTTGGCGCCGTTGCCGTGGATTGTTCGAGTTTTCGGCAAGCTTTTGGTCCGGTAACATCAGTGCCAAGTTTGATCCAGCAACAACACCAAGTTTTTGGCGCCGTTGCCGGGGATTGTTCGAGTTTGGACAACTGACGGTTCATCTTGTTGCTTAGATTCGGTAACTTTCTTTTTGTTTTCTTTTCAAAAAGTTTTAAAAAATCTTTCAAAAATTTCTCCTTTGTTTTCTAAAAAAAAAATTGTTTTCAAAAATATATTTTTTTTCAAAATTTTTAAGAATGAATTCTAGTGTTTCATGAAGCATGTTGAAGCCTGACTAGCTATAAAGCCATGTCTAAATTCTTTTGGACTGAGGCTTCCAAACCATCAGCATAGAGGCAAGTTACTTTGATAAGTAATGAGCAGTATATTCTCTGATGTTATATGCAAAAGCTTGGCTGGCTATTAAGCCATGCCTAACCCTCAGATTGGAGCTTTAGACTAAGAATGCTAGATTCCTGGAATTCATATTAAAAATTTTGGAATCCTTATTTTTGTTTTTCAAATAATTTTTGAAAAAAAATACAAAAAAATTAGAAAATCATAAAAATCAAAAATATTTTTTGTGTTTCTTGTTTGAGTCTTGAGTCATGTTATAAGTTTGGTGTCAATTGCATGTTCATCTTGCATTTTTCGAAAAAAATTCATGCATTCATAGTGTTCTTCATGATCTTCAGGTTGTTCTTGGTAAGTCTTCTTGTTTGATCTTTGAATTTGCATGTTTTGTGTCTTTTCTTGTTTTTCATATGCATTCCTGAATTCTTTATGTCTAAGCATTAAAGAATTCTAAGTTTGGTGTCTTGCATGTTTTCTTTGCATTAAAAATTTTTCAAAAATGTGTTCTTGATGTTCATCATGATCTTCATAGTGTTCTTGGTGTTCATCTTGACATTCATAGCATTCTTGCATGCATTCATTGTTTTGATCCATAACTTTCATGCATTGCATCATTTTTCTTGTTTTTCTCCCTCATCATAAAAATTCAAAAATCAAAAAAATATCTTTCCCTTTTTCTCTCTTAAAATTTCGAAAATTAGATTTGACTTTTTCAAAAATTTTTAAAATCTAGTTGTTTTTATGAGTCAAATCAAATTTTCAATTTAAAAAAAATCTTATCTTTTTCAAAAATCAAATCTTTTTTCAATTTTTTTAGTTATTTTTGAACATTTCAAAAATATTTTTCAAAAATATTTTTCTTAATTTTACATCATATTTTCGAAAATAACATCATCAATTAATGTTTTGATTAAAAAATTTCAAGTTTGTTACTTACTTGTTAAGAAAGATTCAAACTTTAAGTTCTAGAATCATATCTTGTGATTTCTTGTGAATCAAGTCATTAATTGAGATTTTAAAAATCAAATCTTTTTCAAAAACTAATTTCTATCATATCTTTTCAAAAATATCTTCTTATCTTACCTTTTTCAAAAAAGTGATTGCAAAATATATTTTCTAACCTCCTAACTTCTTATCTTTTCAAAATTTGTTTCAACTAACTAACTAACTTTTTGTTTGTTTCTTACCTTTTTCAAAACTACCTAACTAACTCTCTCTCTCTAATTTTTGAAAAAATCTTCCCTATTTTTCAAAATTTCTTTTTAGTTAGACTAATTATTTTATTTTTTATTTGAATTTTCGAAAAACTACTAACCTTTTTCAAAAACTATTTTCGAAAATCACTAACTCTTTTTCAAAAATTATTTTCGAAAATCCTTCTTCCTTATCCCCTTCTATTTATTTATTCATCTACTAACACTTCTCTTCATCTCACATCTCTGCTCCTATAATCACCTTGGTGTTTGGATTCTTCATTCTTCTTCACCCCTATTCCTTTTCTTCTTCTACTAACAATAAGGAACCTCTTTACTGTGACATCGAGGATTCCTCTTCTTTTCTTTTTCTCTTCTCTTTCTTATGAGCAGGGACAAAGAAAAAGGCATTCTTGTTGAAGCTGATCCAGAACCTGAAAGGACTCTGAAGAGAAAACTAAGAGAAGCTAAATTACAACAATCCAGAGACAACCTTATTGAAAATTTCGAACAAGTAAAGGAGATGGCAGCCGAACCCAACAACAATAATGCAAGGAGAATGCTTGGTGACTTTACTGCACCTAATTCCAATTTACATGGAAGAAGCATCTCCATTCCTACCATTGGAGCAAACAATTTTGAGCTGAAACCTCAGCTAGTTTCTCTGATGCAGCAGAACTGCAAGTTTCATGGACTTCCATCTGAAGATCCTTTTCAGTTCTTAACTGAATTCTTGCAGATCTATGATACTGTTAAGACTAATAGAGTAGATCCTGAAGTCTACAGGCTCATGTTTTTCCCTTTTGCTGTAAGAGATAGAGCTAGAATATGGTTGGACTCTCAACCCAAAGACAGCCTGAACTCTTGGGATAAGCTGGTCACGGCTTTCTTAGCCAAGTTCTTTCCTCCTCAAAAGCTGAGCAAGCTTAGAGCTGATGTTCAAACCTTCAGACAGAAAGAAGGTGAATCCTTCTATAAAGCTTGGGAAAGATACAAGCAGCTGACCAAAAAGTGTCCTTCTGACATGCTTTCAGAATGGACCATCCTGGATATATTCTATGATGATTTGTCTGAGCTATCAAAGATGTCATTGGATACTTCTGCAGGTGGATCCATTCACCTAAAGAAAATGCCTGCAGAAGCTCAAGAACTCATTGACATGGTTGCTAATAACCAATTTATGTACACTTCTGAGAGGAATCCTGTGAGTAATGGGACGCCTATGAAGAAGGGAGTTCTTGAAATTGATACTCTGAATGCCATATTGGCTCAGAATAAAATATTGACTCAGCAAGTCAATAAGATTTCTCAGAGTCTGAATGGAATGCAAGCTGCATCCAACAGTACTCAAGAGGCATCTTCTGAGGAAGAAGCTTATGACCTGAGAACCCTGCAATAGCAGAGTTAAAATACATGGGTGAACCATATGGAAACACCTACAATCCATCATGGAGAAATCACCCAAATCTCTCATGGAAGGATCAAAAGCCTCAACAAGGCTTTAATAATGGTGGAAGAAACAGGTTTAGCAATATCATGCCTTTTCCATCATCCACTCAGCAACAGACAGAGAATTCTGAGCAGAATCCATCTAGCTTAGCAAATTTAGTCTCTGATCTATCTAAGGCCACTGTGAGTTTCATGAATGAAACAAGGTCTTCCATTAGAAATTTGGAAGCACAAGTGGGCCAGCTGAGTAAAAGGATCACTGAAATCCCTCCTAGTACTCTCCCAAGCAATACAGAAGAGAATCCAAAAGGAGAGTGCAAGGCCATTGAATTAATTGCCATGGCCGAACCCACAAGAGAGGAGAAGGACATGAATCCCAAGGAGGAAGACCTCCTGGGACATCCAGTGATCAATAAGGAGCTTCCCTCTGAGGAACCTAAGGAATCTGAGACTCATCTAGAAACCATAGAGATTCCATTGAACCTCCTTATGCCATTCATGAGCTCTGATGAGTATTCCTCTTCTGAAGACAATGAGGATGTTACTGAAGAGCAAGCTGCCAAGTTCCTTGGTGCAATCATGAAACTAAATGCCAAATTATTTGGTATTGAAACTTGGGAAGATGAACCTCCCTTGTTCACCAATGAACTAAGTAATCTGGATCAACTGACATTGCCTCAGAAGAGACAGGATCCTGGAAAGTTCATAATACCTTGTACCATAGGCACCATGATCTTTAAGGCTCTGTGTGACCTTGGTTCAGGAATAAACCTCATGCCCCTATTTGTAATAGAGAAACTGGGAATCTATCGGGTGCAAGCTGCTAAAATCTCATTAGAGATGGCAGACAATTCAAGAAAACAGGGTTATGAACAAGTAGAGGACGTGTTAGTAAAGGTTGAAGGCCTTGACATCCCTGCTGATTTCATAGTCCTGGATACTGGAAAGGAAGAGGATGAATCCATCATCCTAGGAAGACCTTTCCTAGCCACAGCAAGAGCTGTGATTGATGTGGACAGAGGAGAATTGATCCTTCAATTAAATAAGGACAACCTTGTGTTTACAACTCAAGGATCTTTCTCTACATCCATGGAGAGGAAGCAGAAAAAGCTTCTCTCAAAGCAGAGTCAACCAAAGCCCTCACAGTCAAACTCTAAGTTTGGTGTTGGGAGGCCACAACCAAACTCTAAGTTTGGTGTCAAACCCCCATATCCAAACTCTAAGTTTGGTATTGGGAGGTCTCAACAAAGCTCTGCACATCTGTGAGGCTCCATGAGAGCCCACTGTCAAGCTATTGACATTAAAGAAGCGCTTCTTGGGAGGCAACCCAATGTTTATTTATCTAATTTTATTTTTTTCATATTTTCTTAGGTTCATGATCATGTGGAATCACAAAATAAACGAAAAATTTAGAAACAGAATCGAAAACAGCAGAAGAAAAATCACACCCTGGAGGAAGCACCTGCCTGGCGTTCAACGCTAGAACAGAGCATGGTTCTGGCGCTGAACGCCCAAAATGGGCATCATCTGGGCGCTGAATGCCAGAATTGCACCCTGGAGAGGAGCTGGCCTGAACGCCCAGAACAAGCATGGTTCTGGCGTTCAACGCCAGAAATGGGCAACAAATGGGCGTTGAACGCCCAAAATGGGCACCAACCTGGCGCTGAACGCCTAGAGTTGTGTGCAAGGGCATTTTACATGCCTAATTTGGTGCAAGGTTGTAAATCCTTGAACACCTCAGGATCTGTGGACCCCACAGGATCCCTACCTACCTCCACTCACTCTCTTCTCTCTTCTCAATCATCCTCTATTCCCAATAAACACTCTTCCCCAAAACCCTTCACCTATCACCTCCATCTCTCTTCCCTATTAACCCTTCACCACTCACATCCACCCACTCTTCCCCATAAACCTACCCAATAAACTCTACCTACCTTCAAAATTCAAATCAATTTCCCACCCAAACCTACCCATATGGCCGAACCTTAACCCCCTCCCTTCCCTATATAAAGCCTTCCATTCTTCCTCATTTTCACACAACACAACCCTCTCTTCTCTTCTTGGCAGAAACACACCTCCCCCCTCTTCTCCATCTTTTCTTCTTCTTCTTCATCTAATTCTTTATTTTCTTGCTCGAGGTGAGCAATATTCTAAGTTTGGTGTGGTAAAAGCATAAGCTTTTTGTTTTTCCATTACCATTGATGGCACCTAAGACCGGAGAATCCTCTAGAAAAGGGAAAGGGAAGACAAAAACTTCCACCTCCGAGTCATGGGAGATGGAAAGATTCATCTCCAAAGCTCATCAAGACCACTTCTATGATGTTGTGGCCAAGAAGAAGGTGATCCCCGAGGTCCCTTTCAAACTCAAAAGAAATGAGTATCCAGAGATCCGACATGAAATTCAAAGAAGAGGTTGGGAAGTTCTAACAAATCCCATCCAACAAGTCAGCATCCTAATGGTTCAAGAGTTCTATGCCAATGCATGGATCAGCAAGAACCATGATCAAAGTAAGAACCCGGATCCAAAGAACTATGTTACAATGGTTCGGGGGAAATTCTTGGATTTTAGTCCGGAAAATGTGAGGTTGGCGTTTAACTTGCCTATGATGCAAGGAGATGAACGCCCCTACACTAGAAGGGTCAACTTTAATCAAAGGTTGGACCAAGTCCTCATGGACATATCTGTGGAAGGAGCTCAATGGAAGATTGACTCCAAAGGCAAGCCGGTTCAACTAAGAAGATTGGACCTCAAGCCTGTGGCTAGAGGATGGTTGGAGTTCATCCAACGCTCCATCATCCCCACTAGCAACCGATCTGAAGTTACTGTGGATCGGGCCATCATGATCCATAGCATCATGATTGGAGAAGAAGTAGAGGTTCATGAAGTCATCTCCCTTGAACTCTACAAAATAGCCGAAAAGCCCTCTCCTGGGGCAAGGCTAGCTTTTCCTCATCTTATCTGCCGTCTATGTTACTCAGCTGGAGCTTCCATAGAAGGAGACATTCACATTGAGGAAGAGAAGCCCATCACTAAGAAAAAGATGGAGCAAGCAAGAGAGCCCATTCATGGAGCTCAAGAGGCGCAGGAAGCTCATCACCATGAGATCCCGGAGATGCCTCATATGCATTTTCCTCCACAAAACTTTTGGGAGAAAATCAACACCTCCCTAGAAGAATTAAGTTCCAACATGGGACAATTAAGGGTAGAACATCAAGAGCACTCCATCATCCTTCATGAAATTAGAGAAGATCAAAAAGCAATGAGGGAGGAGCAACAAAGACAAGGAAGAGACATAGAAGAGCTCAAGGACATCATTGGTTCCTCAAGAAGGAAACGGCACCATCACTAAGGTGGATTCATTCCTTGTTCTTATTTCTTCTGTTTTTCATTTTCTCTATGTTAAGTGCTTATCTATGTTTGTGTCTTCATTACATGATCATTAGTAGTTAGTAACTTTGTCTTAAAGTTATGAATGTCCTATGAATCCATCACCTCTCTTAAATGAAAAATGTTTTAATTCAAAAGAACAAGAAGTACATGAGTTTTGAATTTATCCTTGAACTTAGTTTAATTATATTGATGTGTTGACAATGCTTCTTGTTTTCTGAATGTATGCTTGAACAGTGCATATGTCTTTTGAAGTTGTTGTTTAAGAATGTTAAATATGTTGGCTCTTGAAAGAATGATGACTAGGAAACATGTTATTTGATAATCTGAAAAATCATAAAAATGATTCTTGAAGCAAGAAAAAGCAGCAAATAACAAAGTTTGCAGAAAAAAAAATAGGCAAAAAAAATAGAAAGAAAAAGCAAGCAAAAAAAAAGCCAATAACCCTTAAAACCAAAAGGCAAGGGTAAATAAAGAGGATCCCAAGGATTTGAGCACCAGTGGATAGGAGGGCCTACAGGAATAAAATCTTGGTTTAAGCGGCTGGTATGCGAAATTGTTACTCAAGTTGTGAATTGTTGTTCGAAATTGATTCCCTGGCGATGGCACCAAAAACGGATGCACAGAACCATGGTCTAAACATATCTTCACAACTTCGCATAACTAACCAGCAAGTGCACTGGGTCGTCCAAGTAATAAACCTTACGTGAGTAAGGGTCGATCCCACGGAGATTGTTGGTATGAAGCAAGCTATGGTCACCTTGTAAATCTCAGTCAGGCGGATATAAAATAGTTATGGAGTTTTCGAAATTAATACTAAAATAAGGATAGAAATACTTATGTAAATCATTGTTAAGAATTTCAGATAAGCTTATGGAGATGCATTCATTCCTCTGAACCCCTGCTTTCCTGCTGTCTTCATCCAATCAGTCTTACTCCTTTCTATGGCTGGCTTTGTGTAAGGATGTCACCGGTGCCAATGGCTACTTTCAATCCTCTTGGGAAAATGGTCCAAATGCTCTGTCACAGCACGGCTAATCGTCTGGAGGCATCACCCTTGTCGTTGGTTGCATCCTATTCCTCTCTGTGAAAATGGTCCGACGTGCTGTCACTGCATGGCTAATCATCTTGGAGGTTCTCGATCATACTGGAACAGAATTTACTATACTTTTGCGTCTGGCACTACGCCCAGCACTCGCGAGTTTGGAGTTCGTCACAGTCATTCAATCCCAGAGTCCTACTCAGAATACCACGGACAAGGTTTAGACTTTCCGGATTCTCATGAATGCCGCCATCAATCTAGCTTATACCACAAAGATTCTGATTAAGAGATCTAAGAGATACTCATTCAATCTAATGTAGAACGGAAGTGGTTGTCAGGCACGCATTCATAGGGAATGATGATGATTGTCACGTTCATCACATTCAGGTTGAAGTGCGAATGAATATCTTAGAAACTGAATAAGTTGAATTGAATAGAAAACAGTAGTACTTTGCATTAATCCTTGAGGAACAGCAGAGCTCCACACCTTAATCTATGCAGTGCAGAAACTCTACCGTTGAAAATACATAAGTGATAATGGAGTTCATTGGTCTCGGCCCCAGAGGGGAACCGGAGTAACCAAGACTCTATGATCCGAAGATAAAACTCAGGATGTCTAATACAATAATAAAAGTTCTATTTATAATAAACTAGCTACTAGGGTTTACAGAAGTAAGTAATTGATGCATAAATCCACTTCCAGGGCCCACTTGGTGTGTGCTTGGGCTGAGCTTGAATGTTACACGTGCAGAGGCTCTTTCTGGAGTTGAACGCCAGGTTGTAACGTATTTCTGGCGTTCAACTCTGTTTTTTGACTTGTTTCTGGCGTTTAACTCCAGACAGCAGCGTAGAAGTGGCGTTCAACGCACTTTTACGTCATCTAAACTCGTTCAAAGTATGGACTATTATACATTTCTGGAAAGCCCTGGATGTCTACTTTCCAACGCAATTAGAAGCGCGCCATTTTGAGTTCGGTAGCTCCAGAAAATCCACTTTGAGTGCAGGGAGGTCAGAATCCAACAGCATCAGCAGTCCTTCTTCAACCTTTGCTCAAGTCCCTCAATTTCAGCCAGAAAATACCTGAAATCACAGAAAAACACACAAACTCATAGTAAAGTCCAGAAATGTGAATTTAACATAAAAACTATTGAAAACATCCCTAAAAGTAACTAGATTCTACTAAAAACATACTAAAAACAATGCCAAAAAGCGTATAAATTATCCGCTCATCACAACACCAAACTTAAATTGTTGCTTGTCCCCAATCAACTGAAAATCAAATAGGATAAAAAGAAGATAATATACTATAAATTCCAAACTATCAATGAAACATAGCTTCAATCAGATGAGAGGGACTTGTAGCTTTTTGCCTCTTGAATAGTTTTGGCATCTCACTTTATCCATTGAAGTTTAGAATGATTGGCATCTATAGGAACTCAGAGTTCAGATAGTGTTATTGATTCTCCTAGTTCAGTATATTGATTCTTGAACACAGCTACTTTATGAGTCTTGGCCGTGGCCCGAAGCACTTTTTTTTCCAGTATTACCACCGGATACATAAATACCACAGACACATAATTGGGTGAACCTTTTCAGATTGTGACTTAGCTTTGCTAAAGTCTCCAATTAGAGGTGTCCAGGGTTCTTAATCACACTCTTCTTTTTCTTTGAACCTTGACTTTAACCGCTCAGTCTCAAGTTTTCACTTGACACCTTCACGCCACAAGCACATGGTTAGGGACAGCTTGGTTTAGCCGCTTAGGCCAGGATTTTATTCCTTTGGGCCCTCCTATCCACTGATGCTCAAAGCCTTGGGATCCTTTTTATTGCCCTTGCCTTTTGGTTTTAAGGGTTACTGGCTTTTTGCTCTTGCCTCTTGGTTTTAAGAGCTTTTGGCTTTTCCTACTTGCTTTTTCTTTTTTTCTTTCTATTTTTCGCTATTTTTTTTTCTGCAAGCTTTTTTTTTTTGCTGCTTTTTCTTGCTTCAAGAATCATTTTTATGATTTTTTAGATTATCAAATAACATGTCTCCTAGTCATCATTCTTTCAAGAGCCAACATATTTAACATTCTTAAACAACAACTTCGAAAGACATATGCACTGTTCAAGCATTCATTCAGAAAACAAGAAGCATTGTCACCACATTAATATAATTAAACTAAGTTCAAGGATAAATTCGAAACTTATGTACTTCTTGTTCTTTTGAATTAAAACATTTTTCATTTAAGAGAGGTGATGGATTCATAGGACATTCATAACTTTAAGACAAAGTTACTAACTACTAATGATCATGTAATGAAGACACAAACTTAGATAAGCACTTAACATAGAGAAAACGAAAAACAAAGAATGTAAGAACAAGGAATGAGTCCATCTTAGTGATGGTAACATTTCATTCTTGAGGAACCAATGATGTCCTTGAGCTCTTCTATGTCTCTTCCTTGTCTTTGTTGCTCCTCCCTCATTGCTTTTTGATCTTCTCTTATTTCATGAAGGATGATGGAGTGCTCTTGATGTTCCACCCTTAGTTGTCCCATGTTGGAACTTAATTCTCCTAGGGAGGTGTTGATTTGCTCCCAATAATTTTGTGGAGGAAAATGCATTTGAGGCATCTCCGGGATCTCATGGTGATGAGCTTCCTGCGCCTCTTGAGCTCCATGAATGGGCTCTCTTGCTTGCTCCATCTTTTTCTTAGTGATGGGCTTCTCTTCCTCAATGTGAATGTCTCCTTCTATGAAAGCTCCAGCTGAGTAACATAGATGGCAAATAAGATGAGGAAAAGCTAGCCTTGCCCCAAGAGAGGACTTTTCGGCTATTTTGTTGAGTTCAAGGGAGATGACTTCATGAACTTCTACTTCCTCTCCAATCATGATGCTATGGATCATGATGGCCCGATCCACAGTAACTTCAGATCGGTTGCTAGTGGGGATGATGGAGCGTTGGATGAACTCCAACCATCCTCTAGCCACAGGCTTGAGGTCCAATCTTCTTGGTTGAACCGGCTTGCCTTTGGAGTCAATCTTCCATTGAGCTCCTTCCACACATATGTCCATGAGGACTTGGTCCAACCTTTGATTAAAGTTGACCCTTCTAGTGTAGGGGCGCTCATCTCCTTGCATCATAGGCAAGTTAAACGCTAACCTCACATTCTCCGGACTAAAATCTAAGTATTTCCCCCGAACCATTGTAACATAATTCTTTGGATTCAGGTTCTTACTTTGATCATGGTTCTTGGTGATCCATGCATTGGCATAGAACTCTTGAACCATTAGGATGCCGACTTGTTGGATGGGATTTGTTAGAACTTCCCAACCTCTTCTTTGAATTTCATGTCGGATCTCCGGATACTCATTTCTTTTGAGTTTGAAAGGGACCTCGGGGATCACCTTCTTCTTGGCCACAAAATTATAGAAGTGGTCTTGATGAGCTTTGGAGATGAATCTTTCCATCTCCCATGACTCAGAGGTGGAAGTTTTTGTCTTCCTTTTCCCTTTTCTAGAGGATTCTCCGGTCTTAGGTGCCATCAATGGTAATGGAAAAACAAAAAGCTTATGCTTTTACCACACCAAACTTAGAATATTGCTCGCCCTTGAGCAAACGAAGAAAGAATAGAAGAAGAAGAAGAAGATATGGAGGAGGTGGAGGGATGTGTGTATTCGGCCATATGGGTGGGATTGGGTGGGAAATTGATTTTGAATTTTGAAGGTAGGTGGAGTTTATGAGGTAGGTTTATAGGGAAGAGTGGATGGATGTGAATGGTGAAGTGGTGATAGGGAAGAGAGAGATTGAGGTGATTGGTGAAGAGTTTTGGTGAAGAGTGTTTATTGGGAAGAGAGGATGATTGAGAAGAGAGAAGAGAGTGAGTGGAGGTAGGTGGGGATCCTGTGGGGTCCACAGATCCTGAGGTGATCCTGTGGGATCCACAGATCCTGAGGTGTTCAAGGATTTACAACCTTGCACCAAATTAGGCATGCAAAATATCCTTGCATACAATTCTGGGCGTTCAGCGCCAGATTGGTGCTTGTTCTGGGCGTTGAACGCCCATTTGTGGCCTATTTCTGGCGTTGAACGCCAGAACCATGCTTGTTCTGGGCGTTCAGTGCCAGCTCCTCTCCAGGGTGCAATTATGGCGTTCAGCGCCCAGATGATGCCCATTTTGGGCATTCAGCGCCCAGATACTGCCCATTTTGGGCGTTCAGCGCCAGAACCATGCTCTGTTCTGGCGTTGAACGCCAGGCAGGTACTTCCTCCAGGGTGTGATTTTTCTTCTACTGTTTTTGATTCTGTTTCTAAATTTTTCGTTTATTTTGTGATTCCACATGATCATGAACCTAAGAAAATATGAAAAAAATAAAATTAGATAAATAAACATTGGGTTGCCTCCCAACAAGCGCTTCTTTAATGTCAATAGCTTGACAGTGGGCTCTCATGGAGCCTCACAGATGTGCAGAGCTTTGTTGAGACCTCCCAATACCAAACTTAGAGTTTGGATATGGGGGTTTGACACCAAACTTAGAGTTTGGTTGTGGCCTCCCAACACCAAACTTAGAGTTTGACTGTGGGGGCTTTGGTTGACTCTACTTTGAGAGAAGCTTTTTCTGCTTCCTCTCCATGGATGCAGAGAGAGATCCTTGAGTTGTAAACACAAGGTTGTCCTTATTTAATTGAAGGATCAATTCTCCTCTGTCCACATCAATCACAGCTCTTGCTGTGGCTAGGAAAGGTCTTTCTAGGATAATGGATTCATCCTCTTCCTTTCCAGTATCCAGGACTATGAAATCAGCAGGGATGTCAAGGCCTTCAACCTTTACTAACACATCCTCTACTTGTCCATAAGCCTGTTTTCTTGAATTGTCTGCCATCTCTAATGAGATTTTAGCAGCTTGCACCCCTTAGATTCCCAGTTTCTCTATTACAGAGAGGGGCATGAGGTTTATTCCTAAACCAAGGTCACACAGAGCCTTAAAGATCATGGTGCCTATGGTACAAGGTATTATGAACTTTCCAGGATCCTGTCTCTTCTGAGGCAATGCAGTTGATCCAGATCACTTAGTTCATTGGTGAACAAGGGAGGTTCATCTTCCCAAGTTTCAATACCAAATAATTTGGCATTTAGCTTCATGATTGCACCAAGGAACTTGGTAGCTTGCTCTTCAGTAACATCCTCATTCTCTTCAGAAGAAGAATACTCATCAGAGCTCATGAATGGCATAAGGAGGTTCAATAGAATCTCTATGGTCTCTAGATGAGTCTCAGATTCCATAGGTTCCTCAGAGGGAAGCTCCTTATTGATCACTGGACGTCCCAGGAGGTCTTCCTCCTTGGGATTCACGTCCTTCTCCTCTCTTGTGGGTTCGGCCATGGCAATTAATTCAATGGCCTTGCACTCTCCTTTTGGATTCTCTTCTGTATTGCTTGGGAGAGTACTAGGAGGGATTTCAGTGATCCTTTTACTTAGCTGGTCCACTTGTGCTTCCAAATTTCTAATGGAAGACCTTGTTTCATTCATGAAACTCACATTGGCCTTAGATAGATCAGAGACTAAATTTGCTAAGCTAGATGGATTCTGCTCAGAATTCTCTGTCTGTTACTGAGTGGATGATGGAAAAGGCTTGCTATTGCTAAACCTGTTTCTTCCACCATTATTAAAGCCTTGTTGAGGCTTTTGATCCTTCCATGAGAGATTTGGGTGATTTCTCCATGATGGATTGTAGGTGTTTCCATATGGTTCACCCATGCATTTTAACTCTGCTATTGCAGGGTTCTCAGGATCATAAGCTTCTTCCTCAGAAGATGCCTCTTGAGTACTGTTGGATGCAACTTGCATTCCATTCAGACTCTGAGAAATCATATTGACTTGCTGAGTCAATATTTTATTCTGAGCCAATATGGCATTCAGAGGATCAATTTCAAGAACTCCCTTCTTCATAGGCGTCCCATTACTCACAGGATTCCTCTCAGAAGTGTACATAAACTGGTTATTAGCAACCATGTCAATGAGTTCTTGAGCTTCTGCAGGCATTTTCTTTAGGTGAATGGATTCACCTGCAGAAGTATCCAATGACATCTTTGATAGCTTAGATAAACCATCATAGAATCCAGGATGGTCCATTCTGAAAGCATGTCAGAAGGACACTTTTTGGTCAGCTGCTTGTATCTTTCCCAAGCTTCATAGAGGGATTCACCTTCTTTTTGTCTGAAGGTTTGAACATCAGCTCTAAGCTTGCTCAGCTTTTGAGGAGGAAAGAACATGGCTAAGAAAGCCTTGACCAGCTTATCCCAAGAGTTCAGGTTGTCTTTGGGTTGAGAGTCCAACCATATTCTAGCTCTGTCTCTTACAGCAAAAGGGAAAAGCATGAGCCTGTAGACTTCAGGATCTACTCCATTAGTCTTAACAGTATTACAGATCTGCAAGAATTCAGTTAAGAACTGAAAAGGGTCTTCAGATGGAAGTCCATGAAATTTGCAGTTCTGCTACATCAGAGAAACTAGCTGAGGTTTCAGCTCAAAATTGTTTGCTCCAATGGTAGGAATGGAGATGTTTCTTCCATGTAAATTGGAATTAGGTGCAGTAAAGTCACCAAGCATTCTCCTTGCATTATTGTTGTTGGGTTCGGCTGCCATCTCCTTTACTTGTTCGAAATTTTCAATAAGGTTGTCTTTGGATTGTTGTAATTTAGCTTCTCTTAGTTTTCTCTTCAGAGTCCTTTCAGGTTCTGGATCAACTTCAACAAGAATGCCTTTTTCTTTGTCCCTGCTCATAAGAAAGAGAAGAGAAAAAGAAAAGAAGAGGAATCCTCTATGTCACAGTAAAGAGGTTCCTTATTGTTAGTAGAAGAAGAAAAGGAACAGGGGTGAAGAAGAATGAAGAATCCAAACACCAAGGTGATGATAGGAGCAGAGATGTGAGATGAAGAGAAGTGTTAGTAGATGAATAAATAAATAGAAGGAGATGAGGGAGAAGAATTTTTGAAAATAATTTTTGAAAAAGAGTTAGTGATTTTCGAAAATAGTTTTTGAAAAAGGTTAGTAGTTTTTCAAAAATTCAAATAAAAAATAAAATAATTAGCCTAATTAAAAAGAAATTTTGAAAAAGAGGGAAGATTTTTTCGAAAATTAGAGAGAGAGAGTTAGTTAGGTAGTTTTGAAAAAGGTAAGAAACAAACAAAAAGTTAGTTAGTTAGTTGAAACAAATTTTGAAAAGATAAGAAGTTAGGAGGTTAGAAAAGATATTTTGCAATCACTTTTTTGAGAAAGGTAAGATAAGAAGATATTTTTGAAAAGATATGATAGAAATTAGTTTTTGAAAAAGATTTGATTTTTAAAGTCTCAATTAATGACTTGATTCACAAGAAATCACAAGATATGATTCTAGAACTTAAAGTTTGAATCTTTCTTAACAAGTAAGTAACAAACTTGAAATTTTTGAATCAAAACATTAATTGATGATGTTATTTTCGAAAATATGATGTAAAATTAAGAAAAATATTTTTGAAAAATATTTTTGAAATTTTCGAAAATAACTAAAAAAAATTAAAAAAAGATTTGATTTTTGAAAAAGATTTTGAAAAAGATAAGATTTTTTTAAATTGAAAATTTGATTTGACTCATAAAAACAACTAGATTTTAAAAATTTTTGAAAAAGTCAAATCTAATTTTCGAAATTTTAAGAGAGAAAAAGGGAAAGATATTTTTTTTATTTTTGAATTTTTATGATGAGAGAGAAAAACAAGAAAAATGATGCAATGCATGAAAGTTATGGATCAGAACAATGAATGCATGCAAGAATGCTATGAATGTCAAGATGAACACCAAGAACACTATGAAGATCATGATGAACATCAAGAATACATTTTTGAAAAATTTTTAATGCAAAGAAAACATGCAAGACACCAAACTTAGAATTCTTTAATGCTTAGACACTAAGAATTCAAGAATGCATATGAAAAACAAGAAAAGACACAAACCATGAAAATGCAAAGATCAAACAAGAAGACTTACCAAGAACAACTTGAAGAACATGAAGAACACTATGAATGCATGAAAATTTTCGAAAAAAATGCAAGATGAGTATGCAATTGACACCAAACTTATAACATGACTCAAGACTCAAACAAGAAACACAAAAATATTTTTGATTTTTATGATTTTATGATTTTTTTGTATTTTCTTTTAATTTTTTCGAAAATCATTTTGAAAAAGAAAAATAAGGATTCCAAAATTTTTTAATATGAATTCCAGGAATCTTATGCCCTTTAGTCTAAAGCTCCAATCAAAGGGTCAGGCATGGCTTAATAGCCAGCCAAGCTTTAGTATGTAACTCAGACATGACACGCCTAACATGCCCTACAGGCATGGCTTTACAGCCAGCCAGGCTTCAACATGCTTTATGAAACACTAGAATTCATTCTTAAAAATTCTGAAGAAAAATTTTTTTTTGAAAACATTTTAAAAAAAATTTTTTTTTTCGAAAACAAAGGAGAAATTTTTGAAAGATTTTTTTGAAAAATTTTTTTGAAAACTTTTTGAAAAGAAAACGAAAAGAAAGTTACCCAATCTGAGCAACAAGATGAACCGTCAGTTGTCCAAACTCGAACAATCCCCGGTAACGGCGCCAAAAACTTGGTATGCGAAATTGTTAGTCAGGTTGTGAATTATTGTTCGAAATTGATTCCCTGGCGATGGCTCCAAAAACGGATGCACAGAACCATGGTCTAAACATATCTTCACAACTTCGCATAACTAACCAGCAAGTGCACTGGGTCGTCCAAGTAATAAACCTTACGTGAGTAAGGGTCGATCCCACGGAGATTGTTGGTATGAAGCAAGCTATGGTCACCTTGTAAATCTCAGTCAGGCGGATATAAAATAGTTATGGAGTTTTCGAAATTAATACTAAAATAAGAATAGAAATACTTATGTAAATCATTGGTGAGAATTTCAGATAAGCGTATGGAGATGCATTCATTCCTCTGAACCCCTGCTTTCCTGCTGTCTTCATCCAATCAGTCTTACAACAGTCTATGGCTGGCTTTGTGTAAGGATGTCACCGGCGCCAATGGCTACTTTCAATCCTCTCGGGAAAATGGTCCAAATGCTTGGTCACAGCACGGCTAATCATCTGAAGGCATCACCCTTGTCGTTGGTTGCATCCTATTCCTCTCTGTGAAAATGGTCCGATGCGCTGTCACTGCATGGCTAATCATCTTGGAGGTTCTCGATCATACTGGAATAGAATTTACTATCCTTTTGCGTCTGTCACTACGCGCAGCACTCGCGAGTTTGGAGTTCGTCACAGTCATTCAATCTCAGAGTCCTACTCGGAATACCACGGACAAGGTTTAGACTTTCCGGACTCTCATGAATGCCGCCATCAATCTAGCTTATACCATGAAGATTCTGATTAAGAGATCTAAGAGATACTCATTCAATCTAATGTAGAACGGAAGTGGTTGTCAGGAACGCGTTCATAGGGAATGGTGATGATTGTCACGTTCATCACATTAAGGTTGAAGTGCGAATGAATATCTTAGAAATTGAATAAGTTGAATTGAATAGAAAACAGTAGTACTTTGCATTAATCCTTGAGGAACAGCAGAGCTCCACACCTTAATCTATGGAGTGCAGAAACTCTACCGTTGAAAATACATAAGTGATAATGGAGTTCATTGGTCTCGGCTCCAGAGGGGAACCGGAGTAACCAAGACTCTATGATCCGAAGATAAAACTCAGGATGTCTAATACAATAATAAAAAGTTCTATTTATAATAAACTAGCTACTAGGGTTTACAGAAGTAAGTAATTGATGCATAAATCCACTTCCGGGGCCCACTTGGTGTGTGCTTGGGCTGAACTTGAATGTTACACGTGCAGAGGCTCTTTCTGGAGTTGAACGCCAGGTTGTAACGTATTTCTGGCGTTCAACTCTGGTTTGTGACTTGTTTCTGGCGTTTAACTCCAGACAGCAGCGTAGAACTGGCGTTCAACGGCCTTTTACATCATCTAAACTCGTTCAAAGTATGGACTATTATACATTTCTGGAAAGCCCTGGATGTCTACTCTCTAACGCAATTAGAAGTGCGCCATTTTGAGTTCTGTAGCTCCAGAAAATTCACTTTGAGTGCAGAGAGGTCAGAATCCAACAGCATCAGCAGTCCTTCTTCAACCTCTGAATCTGATTTTTGCTCAAGTCCCTCAATTTCAGCCAGAAAATACCTGAAATCATAGAAAAACACACAAACTCATAGTAAAGTCCAGAAATGTGAATTTAACATAAAAAATAATGAAAACATCCCTAAAAGTAACTAGATTCTACTAAAAACATACTAAAAACAATGCCAAAAAGCGTATAAATTATCCGCTCATCAGCCGCTAAACCAAGCTGTCCCTAACCATGTGCTTGTGGCGTGTAGGTGTCAAGTGAAAACTTGAGACAGAGCGTTTAAAGTCAAGGTCCAAAGCAAAAAAAAAAAAGAGTGTGCTTAAGAACCCTGGACACCTCTAATTGGGGACTTTAGCAAAGCTGAGTCACAATCTGAAAAGGTTCACCCAATTATGTGTCTGTGGCATTTATGTATCCGGTGGTAATACCGGAAAACAAAGTGCTTAGGGCCACGGCCAAGACTCATAAAATAGTTGTGTTCAAGAATCATCATACTGAACTAGGAGAATCAATAACACTATCTGAACTCTGAGTTCCTATAGATGCCAATCATTCTGAACCTCAATGAATAAAGTGAGATGCCAGAACTATTCAAGAGGCAAAAAGCTATAAGTCCCGCTCATTTGATTGGAGCTATGTTTCATTGATAGTTTGGAATTTATAGTATATTCTCTTCTTTTTATCCTATTTGATTTTCAGTTGCTTGGGGACAAGCAACAATTTAAGTTTAGTGTTGTGATGAGCGGATAATTTATACGCTTTTTGGCGTCGTTTTTAGTATGTTTTTAGTAGAATCTAGTTACTTTTAGGGATGTTTTCATTTGTTTTTATGTTAAATTCATATTTTTGGACTTTACTATGAGTTTGTGTGTTTTTCTGTGATTTCAGGTATTTTCTGGCTGAAATTGAGGGACTTGAGCAAAAATCAGATTCAGAGGTTGAAGAAGGACTGCTGATGTTGTTGGATTCTGACCTCCCTGCACTCAAAATGGATTTTCTGGAGCTACATAACTCAAAATGGCGCGCTTCCAATTGCATTGGAAAGCAGACATCCAGGGCTTTCCAGAAATATATAATAGTTCATACTTTGCCCAAGTTTAGACGACTCAAACTGGCGTTCAACGCCAGCTCTCTGCCCAATTCTGGCGTCCAGCGCCAGAAACAAGTTGCAAAGTGGAGTTCAACGCCCAAACTGGCACAAAAGCTGGCGTTCAACTCCAAGAATGACCTCTCCACGTGTAGACTTCAAGCTCAGCCCAAGCACACACCAAGTGGGCCCCGAAAGTGGATTTATGCATCAATTATTTACTTCTGTAAACCCTAGTGACTAGTTTATTATAAATAGAACTTTTTAACATTGTATTCGTAGTCTTGGTTACTCCGGTTCCCCTCTGGGGCCGAGACCAATGAACTCCATTATCACTTATGTATTTTCAACGGTAGAATTTCTGCACTCCATAGATTAAGGTGTGGAGCTCTGCTGTTCCTCAAGGATTAATGCAAAGTACTACTGTTTTCTATTCAATTCAACTTATTCAGTTTCTAAGATATTCATTCGCACTTCAACCTGAATGTGATGAACGTGACAATCATCATCATTCCCTATGAACGCGTGCCTGACAACCACTTCCGTTCTACATTAGATTGAATGAGTATCTCTTAGATCTCTTAATCAGAATCTTCGTGGTATAAGCTAGATTGATGGCGGCATTCATGAGAGTTCGGAAAGTCTAAACCTTGTCCGTGGTATTCCGAGTTGGACTCTGGGATTGAATGACTGTGACAAACTCCAAACTTGCGAGTGCTGGGCGTAGTGACAGACGCAAAAGGATAGTAAATTCTATTCCAGTATGATCGAGAACCTCCAAGATGATTAGCCATGTAGTGACAGCGCATCGGACCATTTTCACAGAGAGGAATAGGATGCAACCAACGACAAGGGTGATGCCTCCAGATGATTAGCCGTGCTGTGACAGAGCATTTGGACCGTTTTCCCGAGAGGATTGAAAGTAGCCATTAGCACCGGTGACATCCTTACACAAAGCCAGCCATAGAATGGAGTAAGACTGATTGGATGAAGACAGTAGGAAAGCAGGGGTTCAGAGGAATGAATGCATCTCCATACGCTTATCTGAAATTCTCACCAATGATTTACATAAGTATTTCTATCCTTATTTTAGTATTAATTTCAAAAACTCCATAACTATTTTATATCCGCCTGACTGAGATTTACAAGGTGACCATAGCTTGCTTCATACCAACAATCTCCGTGGGATCGACCCTTACTCACGTAAGGTTTATTACTTAGACGACCCAGTGCACTTGCTGGTTAGTTATGTGAAGTTGTGAAGGTATGTTTAGACCATGGTTCTGTGCATCCGTTTTTGGAGCCATCGCCAGGGAATCAATTTTGAACAATAATTCACAACCTGAGTAACAATTTCGCATACCAGGCTCGCTTTAGCTAAACTATACGAGATAGCATCGTTTAAAGAACGAGGGTAAGTACGATGTTAAAAAAAAAAGAGGTGCATCCTGAGGATTTCCCAGGAGGTTACCCATCCTAGTACTACTCTAGCCTAAGCACGCTTAACTACGAAGTTCTGGTGGGATCCGGTGCATTAGTGCTAGTATGATCGCACCTATTAAAGTATGCGCACACAATTATCATAAGTTTGTGTCGCGACATAGGGTAAGTCGAGCTGCAAAGCCTTGCGGGGCCCGTGGTAGCCTGCCGAAAATCAGGTCATTAAATCTTGCTTTAGGTAAACTATTCCAGATAGCGTCGTTCAAAGAACGAGGGTAAGCACGACGTAAAAAAAAAAAGAGGTGCAACACGAGGACTTCCCAGGAGGTCACCCATCCTAGTACTACTCTCGCCCAAACACGGTTAACTGCGGATTTCTGATGGGATCCGGTGCATTAGTGCTGGTATGATCGCACCTATTAAAGTATTTGCACACAATTATCATAAGCATGTGTCCCGACATAGGGTAAGTCGAGCTACGAAGCCCTGCGGGGCCCATTAGAATCTCCCGAAAATCAGGTCATTAAGGCTCGCTTTAGCTAAACTATTCCAGATAGCGTCGTTTAAAGAACGAGGGTAAGCACGACGTAAAAAAAAAAGTGGTGCAAAACGAGGACTTCCGAGGAGGTCACCCATCCTAGTACTACTCTCGCGCAAGCACGCTTAACGACGGAGTTCTAGTGGGATCCAGTGCATTAGTGCTGGTATGGTCACACCTATTAAAGTATGTGCACACAATCATCATAAGCATGTATCGCGACAAAGAGTAAGTCGAGCTGCGAAACCCTGTGGGCCCCGTAGGAGCCTGCCAAAATTCAGGTCATTAAGGCTCACTTTAGTTAACTGATTCGAGATAACGTCATTTAAAGATCAAGGGTAAGCACGACGTAAAGAAAAAAAAAGGTGCAACACGAGGAGTTCCCAGGAGGTCACCCATCCTAGTACAGCTCTCGCCCATGCATGCTTAACTGCGGAGTTCTGATGGGATCCGATGCATTAGTGCTAGTATGATCACACTAATTAATGTATGTGCACACAATTATCATAAGCATGTATCGCTACATAGGGTAAGTCGAGCAGTGAAGCCCTGCAGTGCCATGGGAGCTTGCCGAAAATCAGTTCATTAAGGCTCACTATAGCTAAACTATTCGAGATAGCATCGTTTAAAGAACGAAGGTAAGCACGACGTAAAAAAAAAAAAGGTACAACACGAGGACTTCCTGGTGCGCAGAAATCGTGACGATTCATTCCTTGGTAACCGTGCTAAAAACTTAATACGCACATTCGTAATCTTAGTTCTTTGTCACAACTTCGCACAACTAACCAGCAAGTGCACTAGGTCGTCCAAGTAATAAACCTTACGTGAGTAAGGGTCAATCCCACGGAGATTGTCGGCTTGAAGCAAGCTATGGTCATCTTGCAAATCTCAGTAAGGCAGATTCATATGGTTATGGATATTTGATAATTAAAATATAATTAAAATATAAATAAAACGTAAATTAAAGATAGAGATACTTACTTAATTCATTGGTGAGAGTTTTAGATAAGCGTATGAAGATGCTTGTTCCTCCTGAACCTCTGCTTTCCTATTGTCTTCATCCAATCATTCATACTCCTTTCTATGGCAAGCTGTATGTTAGGCGTCACCATTGTCAATGGCTACATCCTGTCCTCTCAGTGAAAATGGTCCAATGTGCTGTCACTGCATGGCTAATCATCTGTCGGTTTTCGATCATACTGGAATAGGATCCATTGATCCTTTTACGTCTGTCACTACGCCCAACACTCGCGAGTTTGAAGCTCGTCGCAACCATCCCTTCCCATATCCTACTTGGAATACCACAGACAAGGTTTAGACTTTCCGGATCTCAAGAATGGCCGTCCATGGATTCTAACTTATACCACGAAGACTCTGATTAAGGAATCCCAGAGATATTCATTCAATCTAAGGTAGAACGGAAGTGGTTGTCAGGCACGCGTTCATAGGTTGGGAATGATGATGACTGTCACAATCATCACATTCATATTGAAGTGCGAATGAATATCTTAGAATCGGAATAAGCTTGAATTGAATAGAAGAACAATAGTACTTTGTATTAATTCATGAGGAATAGCAGAGCTCCACACCTTAATCTATGGTGTGTAGAAACTCTACCGTTGAAAATATGTAAGAACAAGGTCCAGGCATGGCCGAGTGGCCATCCCCCATAAAGGTCTAAGATAGCATAAAACTGATCAAAGATGATCCGAAGATGTAAATACAATAGTAAAAAGTCCTATTTATGCTAAACTAGTTACTAGGGTTTATAAAGATAAGTAAATGATGCAGAAATCCACTTCTGGGGCCCACTTGGTGTGTGCTTGGGCTGAGCATTGAGCTTTACACGTGTAGAGGCTTCTCTTGGAGTTGAACGCCAGCTTGTAACCTGTTTCTGGCGTTTAACTCCACTTTACAACCTGTTTCTGGCGTTTAACTCCAGAATGCAGCATAGAACTGGCGTTGAACGCCAATTTTCGTCATTTAAACTCGAGCAAAGCATAGACTATTATATATTGCTGGAAAGCCCTGGAAGTCTACTTTCCAACGCAATTGAGAGCGCACCATTTGGAGTTCTGTAGCTCCAGAAAATCCACTTTGAGTGCAGGGAGGTCAGAATCCAACAGCATCTGCAGTCCTTCTTCAACCTCTGATTCTGATTTTTGCTCAAGTCCCTCAATTTCAGCCAGAAATTATCTAAAATCACAAAAAAACACACAAACTCATAGTAAAGTCTAGAAATGTGAATTTTATTTAAAAACTAATAAAAATATACTAAAAACTAACTAAATCATACTAAAAACTATGTAAAAACAATGCCAAAAACCGTATAAATTTTCCGCTCATCACAACACCAAACTTAAATTGTTGCTTGTCTCCAAGCAACTGAAAATCAAATAGGATAAAAAAAAATATACTATAAATTCCAAAATATCAATGAAACTTAGCTCCAATCAGATGAGCGGGACTTGTAGCTTTTTGCCTCTTGAATAGTTTTGGCATCTTACTTTATCCATTGAAGTTCAGAATGATTGGCATCTATAGGAACTCAGAGTTCAGATAGTGTTATTGATTCTCCTAGTTTAGTATGTTGATTCTTGAACACAGCTACTTTATGAGTCTTGGCCGTGGCCCTAAGCACTTTGTTTTCCAGTATTACCACTGATACATAAATGCCACAGACACATAACTGGGTGAACCTTTTCAGATTGTGACTCAGCTTTGCTAAAGTTCCCAATTAGAGGTGTCTAGGGTTCTTAAGCACACTCTTTTTTTGCTTTGGACCTTGACTTTAACCGCTCAGTCTCAAGTTTTCACTTGACACCTTCACGCCACAAGCACATGGTTAGGGACAGCTTGGTTCAGCCGCTTAGGCCAGGATTTTATTCCTTTAGGCCCTCCTATCCACTGATGCTCAAAGCCTTGGATCCTTTTTATTTACCCTTGCCTTTTGGTTTTAAGGGCTATTGGCTTTTTGCTCTTGCCTTTTGGTTTAAAGAGCTTTTGGCTTTTTCTGCTTGCTTTTTCTTTTTCTTTCTTTTTTTTCGCTATTTTTTTCTGCAAGCTTTTGTATTCACTGCTTTTTCTTGCTTCAAGAATCATTTTTATGATTTTTCAGATTATCAAATAACATGTCTCCTTTTTATCATTCTTTCAAGAGCCAACATATTTAACATTCATAAACAACAACTTCAAAAGACATATGCACTGTTCAGGCATTCATTCAGAAAACAAAAAGTATTGTCACCATATCAAAATAATTAAACTAATTTCAAGGATAAATTCGAAACCCTGTACTTCTTGTTCTTTTGTTTTTAAAATAGTTTTCATTTAAGAGAGGTGATGGAGTCATAGGACATTCATAGCTTCAAGACATAGACACTTAAACACTAATGATCATATAGTAAAGACACAAACATAATTAAACATGAAGCATGGAAACCGAAAACAGAAAATAAATAGACAAGGAGATTAAGGAATGAGTCCACCTTAGTGAGGGTGGCGTCTTCCTCTTCTTGAAGAACCAATGGTGCTTTTGAGCTCCTCTATGTCTCTTCCTTGTCTTTGTTGCTCCTCCCTCAAAGCTCTTTGATCTTCTCTAATTTCATGGAGGATGATGGAATGCTCTTGGTGCTCCATCCTTAGGTGTCCCATGTTGGAGCTTAATTCTCCTAGGGAAGTGTTGATTTTCTCCCAATAATTTTGTGGAGGAAAGTGCATCCCCTGAGGCATCTCAGGGATTTCATGGTGAGGAATTTACTCATGCTCATGTTGAGGTCCATGATCTCTTATTTGCTCCATCCTTTTCTTAGTGATGGGCTTGTCCTCTTCAATGAGGATGTCTCCCTCTATGTCAATTCCAGCCGAATTGCAGAGGTGACATATGAGGTGAGGAAAGGCTAACCTTGCCCAAGTGGAGGACTTGTCAGCCACCTTGTAAAGTTCTTGAGGTATAATCTCATGAACTTCCACCTCCTCTCCAATCAAGATACTATGGATCATGATGGCCCGGTCTATAGTAACTTCAGACCGGTTACTAGTAGGAATGATTGAGCGTTGAATGAACTCTAGCCATCCCCTAGCCACTGGTTTGAGGTCATGCCTTCTTAATTGAATTGGCTTGCCTCTTGAGTCAATTTTCCATTGAGCTCCTTCTACACATATGTCCATGAGGACTTGGTCCAACCTTTGATCAAAGTTAACCCTTCTAGTGTAGGGGCGTGCGTTTTCTTCCATCATTGGCAAGTTGAACGTCAGCCTTACATTTTTCAGACTGAAATCTAAGTATTTTCCTCGAACCATGGTAAAGTCCAGAAATGTGATTTTTATTAAGGCTCGCTTTAGCTAAACTATTCAAGATAGCATCGTTTAAAGAACGAGGGTAAGCACGACGTAAAAAAAAAAAGAGGTGCAACACGAGGACTTCCCAGGAGGTCACCCATCTTAGTACCACTCTCGTCCAAGCACGCTTAACTACGGAGTTCTGGTGGGATCCGGTGCATTAGTGCTGGTATGATTGCACCTATTAAAGTATGTGCACACAATTATCATAAGCATGTATCGCGACGTAAGGTAAGTCGAGCTGCGAAGTCCTGCAAGGCCCGTGGGAACTTGCCGAAAATCAGTTCATTAAGGCTCACTATAGCTAAACTATTAGAGATAGCATCGTTTAAAGAACGAGGGTAAGTGCGACGTAAAAAAAAAGGTACAACACGAAGACTTCCCAGGGGGTCACCCATCCTAGTACTACTTTAGCCCAAGCACGCTTAACTACGGAGTTCTGGTGGAATCCGGTGCATAAGTGCTGGTATGATCACACCTATTAAACTATGTGCACACAACTATCATAAGCATGTATCGCGACGTAGGGTAAGTCGAGCGGCGAAGCCATGCAGGGCCCGTGGGTGTTGTCGAAAATCAGTTCACTAAGGCTCGCTATAGCTAAACTATTAGAGATAGCGTCGTTTAAAGAATGGGGGCAAGCACGACATAAAAAAAAAGGTACAACAGGAGGATTTCCTAGGAGGTCACCCATCCTAGTACTACTCTAGCCCAAGCACGCTTAACTACGGAGTTCGGGTGGGATCCGGTGCATTAGTGCTGGTATGATCACACCTATTAAAGTATATGCACACAATTATCATAAGAATGTATCGGTACATAAGGTAAGTCGAGCTGCGAAACCCTGTGGGCCCCGTAGGAGCCTGCCAAAATTCAGGTCATTAAATCTCGCTTTAGGTAATCTATTCGAGATAGCGTCATTTAAAGAACAAGGGTATGTACGACGTAAAAAAAAAAGAGGTGCAACACGAGGACTTCCCAGGAGGTCACCCATCCTAGTACCACTCTCGCCCAAGCACGCTTAACTGCGGAGTTCTCATGGGATCCGGTGCATTAGTGCTGGTATGATCGCACCTATTAAAGTATGCGCACACAATTATCAAAAGTTTGTGTCGCGACATTGGGTAAGTCGAGTTGCGAAGCCTTGCGGGGCCCGTGGTAGCCTGCCGAAAATCAGGTGATACGCGTGGAAACTTGTCTTGTGACAAATTTCCTTCGGCAAGTGTACCGAATTCGTCGTCAAGTAATAACTCACAAAAGAGTGAGGTCGAATCCCACAGAGATTAACGGATTAAGCAATCAATAGTTGATTGATTATCCTAGTTAGACGATTCAGATTTGGATGATGAGTAAAAAGGGAATGTAAATTGCATGAATGTAAAGAAAGCAATAAAGTGCAGGAAAGTAAAATGGCAAGAAAAGTAAATATAAGAACTAAAAATAAAATGAACATTTGGATCAAGAGATATTGCAATCCTCCGGATCAAGTTCATTCTCATCTCTTCCTCAATCAATGCATTCATTGATCTCCTTGGCAATCTTAAGTGATCGAATTACAATTCCTTGTAATTCAATCTCTCAAATCTTGATCAATAGCTAATTCCTTGGTCAATTGCTCACGAGAAGAGATGAAGTATGGTCACTGATTATACCACATGCATTCCCAAATCAAGTGTTGGAGGATTATAGTCACATATCCTTCCAAATCCAATTTGGTACAACATGAGAAAGCATTTCTAGCATGATCTCTTCATTCCTCTTCCAAGGTTCAGAAGAGATCCAAGTATGAATAGCTTCTTTTCCAAGATAACTACCCAATTGGATGAAGATCGAAAGCTCTCTAGTAAAATTAAGAGAAAAGAAAGAAGAAGAAGAATAAGAACTACACTTAATCCATTGAATCACAATAGAGCTCTCTAACCCAATGAAAAGAGTTAGTTGATCATTGCTCTACCAAAATAGAAAAGAAAGAAAGTGCAGAAAAGTAAAGATGAAGATTGAAACTGAAATTGAAACTTCAAAATTTATAAATGAAAATTACAACTAAAACGAAACTACTCCTAAGGAAGAAAAGAAGAGAAAAGGAAGAAGAGTGGTTGAGGGGAGGGGTCCGAAGACCCACTCCCCTTGGAATGTGCCAATTCACAGAAGTTTGAATTGGTCTTCACTCTCTCCCCCTTCCTTCAATTCTCCAGAATGCCTTTAATGTAAAAACTAAGGCCTTTATATAGGCTCTCCTAAATTACAAAATGAAATTAAAAGCAAATTACAATTAAATGAAAATTCCTATTCTAGATGCTTCTTGTGGCCTTGATTGGTTGACAATTGTGGGCTTACTTGCTTGAGCTTTGAAGTTGACTTGAGAGAGAAGTGAGTTAAGTTGAGGTCCAGGTGCTAAAGTTAGTGCTAAAGTTAGCCACACTAACGCTACAAGTGTGGCATTAGTGCTAAAGTTATTGTGGCTAACGTTGCACTTGGTGCCCAGTTGGTGTTTTTGGGGCTTAAAAGATGCCTCTTTTTTGTGCTCCAATTTCATGTCCACTATAGAGTATTATCTATCATTGGAAAGCTCTGAATATCTTCTTTCTAACGCAACTGGAATCACCTCAATTGCATCTCTATAACTCAAGTTATGCTCCTTTGAAGTGGACATGGTCGCTGGCATAGTTGCTAGCGTTAATGGAAAATGTGAGTCCCGATAACGCTAGCGACCAGGGGCTTAATATTTCTACGTTCTGGAGCTCAAAATCAATGTCAACCCCATACTATTATATATTTTTGGAAAGCTCTGGATGTCTACTTTCAAACTCATTTGAAAGCGCATCATTTGGAGCTCTACAACTCGAGTTACACTTCTTGGAAGGTGAAGAGGACAGTTGGCCTTAATACAGGTTGATACCATGTCCATCATTGCACTTTCGGGGCAGGTTTTCTCCCTCAAATTTAGTGTCAACCATGTAGTCCCATATATGCTTAGAAAGCTCGGGAATCCTACTTTCCAATTTCACTAGAATCACCTCATTTGGAGCTTTGTGGCTCAAGTTATGCGTGTTTGAAGAAGGCATGGTCAGGCTGCCAGGTGAGACTTTTGCCCACGTTAACTACCACGTTAATCTAGTTAACGTGGAAGCTAACGTGGGTCTTTTTGTTTCGCAAACGTTAGTGGAGATCACCTTTTCCACTAACGTTGGCATCTCCCTTTCCTTCCACGTTAGTTCCCACGTTAATCTAACTAACGTGGAGACTAACGTGGGTCTTCTAGCCTTTGCAAACGTTAGTGGCACTCTCTTTTTCCACTAACTTTGGCATATACCCCTTTCACAAGCGTTATTAGGGCTCACCTTCCCCATTAACGTTGCTTGGTGCCTTTTATCCCTACGTTAGAGTTCACGTTAGTGTAGCTAACGTGACTCTTAACGTGGGTCTTCCTTGCCATCGTTCCATACTCTCCTTCTTCAAAGTTAATGCCACTAACTTTTCTCACTAACGTTGGGGCTTTCCTTCCTTCCACGTTAGTGCCCACGTTAGTGTCACTAACGTAGCCACTAACGTGGCTCTTCTCTTCTTCTTTTGGCTTGAAATCAATCAAACAAAGTGCATCAAAGTCTTGCTCTTAATCATGGGATCATGCATCATCCAATTTATCATATAATACATGCAAAATTCTCATGAAATCATGTAAAGTGTACAATGTATGCTTGAATCAAGATGTAAGCGAATATCTACCCAAAACTCACTTATTTTCTAAGAAAATGCATGAAACTACCTTAAAAACAGTAAAGAAAAGGTCAGTGAAACTGGCAAAAATGCCCTGGCATCATCAGGTCATTAAATCTCGCTTTAGGTAAACTATTCCAGATAGCGTCGTTCAAAGAACGAGGGTAAGCACGACGTAAAAAATAAAAAGAGGTGCAACACGAGGACTTCCCAGGAGGTCACCCATCCTAGTACTACTCTCGCCCAAACATGGTTAACAGCGGATTTCTGATGGGATCCGGTGCATTAGTGCTGGTATGATCGCACCTATTAAAGTATTTGCACACAATTATCATAAGCATGTGTCCCGACATAGGTTAAGTCGAGATACGAATCCCTGCAGGGCCCATTAGAGCCCCCCGAAAATCAGGTCATTAAGGCTCGCTTTAGCTAAACTATTCAAGATAGCATCATTTAAAGAACGAGGGTAAGAACGACGTAAAAAAAAAGTGGTGCAACACGAGGACTTCCGAGGAGGTCACCCATCCTAGTACTACTCTCGCCCAAGCACGCTTAACTACGGAGTTCTGGTGGGATCCAGTGCATTAGTGCTGGTATGGTCACACCTATTAAAGTATGTGCACACAATCATCATAAGCATGTCTCGCGACAAAGGGTAAATCGAGCTGCGAAGCTCTGCGGGCCCCGTAGGAGCCTGCCAATAGTTAGGTCATTAAGGCTCACTTTAGTTAACTGATTTGAGATAGCGTCATTTAAAGAACGAGGGTAAGCACGACGTAAAGAAAAAAAAAGGTGCAACACGAGGACTTCCCCGGAGGTCACCCATCCTAGTACCGCTCTCGCCCACGCACGCTTAACTGCGGAGTTATGATGGAATCCGATGCATTAGATCTAGTATGATCACACTAATTAATGTATGTGCACACAATTATCATAAGCATGTATCGCTACATAGGGTAAGTCGAGCTGCGAAGCCCTGCAGGGCCCGTGGGAGCTTGCAGAAAATCAGTTCATTAAGGCTCACTATAGCTGATGAGCGGATAATTTATACGCTTTTTGGCATTGTTTTTAGTATGTTTTCAGTATAATTTAGTTAGCTTTTATTATATTTCTATTAGTTTTTAAATAAAAATTACAATTCTAGACTTTACTATGAGTTTGTGTATTTTTCTGTAATTTCAGGTATTTTCTGGCTAAAATTGAGGGAGCTGAGCAAAAATCTGATTCAGGCTGAAAAAGGACTGCTGATGTTGTTGGATTCGGACCTCCCTGCACTCGGAATGGATTTTCTGGAGCTGCAGATATCCAATTGGCACGCTCTCAATTGCGTTGGAAAGTAGACATCTAGGGCTTTCCAGCAATATATAATAGTCCATACTTTGCTCAAGGATAGACTACGTAAACTGGCGTTCAACGCCAGTTCCATGTTGCAGTCTGGCGTTAAACGCCAGAAACAGGTTACAAATGGGAGTTGAACGCCAGAAACAGGTTACAACCTGGCGTTTAACTCCAGAAACAGCCTAGGCACGTGAGAAGCTTAAGTCTCAGCCCCATCACACACCAAGTGGACCCCAGAAGTAGATTTCTGCACCATCTATCATAGTTTATTCATTTTCTATAAACCTAAGTTACTAGTTTAGTATTTAAACAACTTTTAGAGGTCTATTTCACACCTCATGACATTTTTAGATCTGAACTTTGTACTCTTTGACGGCATGAGTCTCTGAACTCCATTGTTGGGGGTGAGGACCTGTGCTGTGTTTCGATGAATTAATGCAACTATTTCTGTTTTCTATTCAAACACGCTTGTTTCTATCTAAAGATGTTTATTCGCACTTCAATATGATGGATGTGATGATCCGTGACACTCATCATCATCCTCAACCTTTGAACGCATGCTTGACAACCACCTCCATTCTACCTTCGATTGAATGAATATCTCTTGGATTCCTTAATCAAAATCTTCGTGGTATAAGCTAGAATCCATTGGTAGCATTCTTGAGAATCCGGAAAGTCTAAACCTTGTCTATGGTATTCCGAGTAGGATTTAGGGATTGAATGACTGTGACGAGCTGCAAACTCACAAGGGCTGGGCGTAGTGACAGATGCAAAAGGATCAATGGATCCTATTCCAGCATGAGTGGGAACCGACAGATGATTAGCCGTGCAGTGACAGCGCACCTGGACCTTTTTCACTGAGAGGACGGATGGTAGCCATTGACAACGGTGATCCACCAACACACAACTTGCCATAGGAGGAACCTTGCGTGCGTGAAGAAGAAGACAGGGAGAAAACAGGGATTCAGAAGACAAAGCATCTCCAAAACTCCAACATATTCTCCATTACTGCAGAACAAGTATTTAATCCATGCTCTTTTATTCTTCGCAATTCATACTGATAATTATAATTGATTTCCTGACTAAGATTTACAAGATAACCATAAATTGCTTCAAACCAACAATCTCCATGGGATCGACCCTTACTCACGTAAGGTATTACTTGGACGACCCAATGCACTTGCTGGTTAGTGGTACGAGTTGTGAAAAGTGTGATTCACAATTCGTGCACCAAGTTTTTGGCGCCGTTGCCGGGGATTGTTCGAGTTTGAACAACTGACGGTTCATGCTGTTGCTTAGATTAGGAAGATTTTGTCTTTTGGGTCAGAGTCTTTTACTTTCTTTTCAAAAATCTTTCAAAAGATTTTTATTTTTCTTTATTAATCTATGATTTGTCTTTGAGTATTTTATTATTGTTCTTGTTAAAATTTTAGAATCCTTATTTTCTTTTTCAAAAATAATTTTTCAAAATTTTATTTTTTTTACTAATAATTGAATTTCTCTGTTTGATCTTTAGTTTCTCTTGATCTATGTCTTTTCTTGTTTTTCTTATGCTTTTTCAAAATATCAGTTTCCAAGGAAAATTTTATTTTTTTTTATACAATATTAAAATACGTTAAATTTATAGCTCAATTGGCTAGAGCGTTGTGCTTATGTTCTTGGTAATTGGCTATCTTCTTTTTAAAATTTTTTCTAAATAATTTTTCTTTGATTAAATCTTGTGCCAAACTTTAAGTTTGGTGTTTTCTTGTTAGCTTTTCTTTTGTTTTCGAAAATTTTATGTAAGTTTTCTAAAAATTTTAAGTTTGGTGTTCTTTCTTCATGTTCTTGTTGTTCTTGTGAGTTTTCAAGGTGTTCTTGAGTTTTCCTTGTGTCTTGATCTTAAAATTTTTATGTTTGGTGTTCCTTGGTGTTTTCCCTCCAAAATTTTTGAAAACAAGGAGCATTAGATCTAAAAATTTTAAATCTTGTGCTATTTTATTGTTTTTCTCTTTCCTCATTAAATTCAAAAATATCTTTTCTCTCTATTTTAAAGCAAATTTTCGAAATTTACTTTTAAAATTTAGATTTTTATTTCAAAATTTAAAATCTTTTTCAAAAAAAAAATTTTAAAAATATATTCTATTTGCAATTCACATCAATTCCCTTTTCTCCATCATGGACCTAAGTGGAAGTGAACAGTCCAGAAAGACTCTGGGGTCATATGCTAACCCCACTACTGCTTCATATGGGAGCAGTATCTGTATACCCTCCATTGGAGTCAGTAGCTTTGAGTTGAATCCTCAGCTCATTATCATGGTGCAGCAAAGTTGCCAGTATTTCGGTCTTCCACAAGAAGAACCTACAGAGTTTCTGGCACAGTTTTTACAAATTGCTGACACAGTACATGATAAAGAAGTAGATCAGGATGTCTACAGATTATTACTGTTTCTATTTGCTGTAAAAGATCAAGCTAAGAGGTGGTTAAGTAACCAACCTAAAGCTAGCATAAGGACATGGAAACAGTTGTCAGAAAAATTTCTGAATCAATACTTCCCTCCAAAACGGATGACACAGCTAAGGCTGGACAACCAAGGCTTTAAACAAGGAGATAATGAATCTCTTTATGATGCCTGGGAGAGAAACAGAGAGATTCTAAGAATGGGTACAGTTAGAATGGACATCCAAGGCTTTAAACAAGGAAATGTTTTCAGAATGGGTACAGTTAGACATCTTCTATTATGGGCTTATAGAGAAAGCTCAGATTTCTCTAGACCACTCAGCTGGTGGATCTATACACATGAGAAAGACAATTGAAGAAGCTCAAGAGCTCATTGATACAGTTGCCAGAAATCAGCATCTGTACCTAAGTAGTGAATCTTCAATGAAAGAAGAGGCTAAAATAGTAACTGCTGAACTCAGTCCTGCAGAACAAATTACTGAATTCAATCAGCAATTAAATTTTCTAACAAAACAACTGGCCGAATTCAAGGAGATATTATAAGATACAAGAATGGCTAATATAAATATGGAAGTACAGTTGAAGCAAACAGAACAGCAATTATCAAAACAAATAATAGAAGAGTGCCAAGCAGTTCAATTAAGAAGTGGAAAAACATTAAAAACCTCACTTCAGGGCAGCAGGAAGCCAGGAAATGAACAAACTTCTATTCAAAATCCCTCTGAGGACAGTAAAAGCCCAGAGAGGAATAACTCTGGCGTTCAAACACCAGAGACAGGCAAGGATTTGGCGTCAAACGCCCAATGGAAGCTCAGTTCTGGCGTTCAAACGCCAGGAACAACTAAGGAGTTGGCGTCCAACGCCACTCCAGCTTCTAACTCTGGCATTCAAATGCCAGTGAGGGATCAGACACACACAAGTACTGATAACAACCCCTCTAAAAAGGCTCCCCCAACCACCTCTGTAGGAAATAAATCTGCAGCAACTAAGGTTGAGGAGTACAAAGCCAGGATGCCTTATCCTCAAAAACTCTGCCAAGAGGAGCATGATAAGCAATTTGCTCGCTTTACAGACTATCTCAGGACTCTTGAAATAAAGATTCTATTTGCAGAGGCACTTGAGCAAATACCTTCTTATGCCAAGTTCATGAAAGAGATCTTGAGTCATAAGAAGGATTGGAGAGAAACCGAAAGAGTTCTCCTCATAGAAGAATGCAGTGCAGTCATTCTGAAAAGCTTTCCAGAAAAGCTTAAAGATCCCAGGAGCTTTCTGATACCATGCATATTAGAGGGTAATTGCACCAAGACAGCTTTATGTGATCTTGGGGCAAGCATCAACCTAATACCTGCATCCACTATCAGAAAGCTTGGTTTAACTGAAGAAGTCAAACCAACCAGGATATGTCTCTAACTTGCTGATGGCTCCATTAAATACCCATCAGGCGTGATTGAAGACATGATTGTCAGGGTTGGGCCATTCGCCTTTCCCACTGACTTTGTGGTACTGGAAATGGAAGAGCACAAGAGTGCTACTCTCATTCTAGGAAGACCTTTCCTAGCAACTGGATGAACTCTCATTGATGTGCAAAAAGGGGAAGTAACCCTGAGGGTCAATGAGGATGAGTTCAAGTTAAATGCTGTCAAAGCCATGCAGCATCCAGACACACCCAAAGACTGCATGAAAGTTGATCTTATTGACTGCTTGGTAGAGGAGGTTAACATGGCTGAGAGTCTCGAATCAGAGCTGGAAGACATCTTTAAAGATGTTCAGCCTGAGCTGGAGGATTCAGAGGAACTGAAAGAACTTCTGAAAATTCCTCAAGAAGAGGAAACACCTCCTAAACCCAAGCTCAAACCACTACCACCATTCCTGAAATATGCATTTCTGGGAGAAGGTGACACTTTTTCAGTGATCATAAGCTCTGCTTTAAATCCACCGGAAGAGGAAGCACTAATTCAAGTGCTAAGGACACACAAGACAGCTCTTGGGTGGTCCATAAGTGACCTTAAGGGCATAAGCCCAGCTAGATGCATGCACAAGATCCTATTGGAGGATGATGCTAAGCCAGTGGTTCAATCACAGAGGTGGCTAAATCCAGCCATGAAGGAAGTGGTGCAGAAAGAGGTCACCAAGTTACTGGAGGCTGGGATTATTTATCCTATTTCTGATAGTCCCTGGGTGAGCATTGTTCAAGTTGTCCCCAAAAAGGGAGGTATGACAGTGGTTCATAATGAAAGAAATTAACTGGTTCCTACAAGAACAGTTACAGGGTGGCGCATGTGTATTGACTACAGAAGGCTCAATACAGCCACCAGAAAGGATCATTTTCCTTTACCATTCATAGACCAAATGCTAGAGAGACTAGCAGGTCATGAATATTACTGCCTTTTGGATGGCTATTCAGGTTACAACCAAATTGCAGTAGATCCTCAGGACCAAGAGAAAATAGCATTCACATGTCCTTCTGGAGTGTATGCTTATAGAAGGATGCCTTTTGGTCTGTGTAATGCACCTGTAACTTTTCAGAGGTGCATGCTCTCTATCTTCTCTGATATGGTAGATAAATTTCTGGAAGTCTTCATGGATGACTTTTCAGTATTTGGAGACTCATTCAGCTCCTGCCTTAACCATTTAGCACTTGTTCTGAAAAGATGCCAAGAGACAAACCTAGTTTTAAACTGGGAAAACTGTCACTTTATGGTGACTGAAGGAATTGTCCTTGGGCATAAAATTTCATACAAGGGAATAGAGGTGGATCAAGCTATAGTGGAAGTAATTGAAAAATTACCACCACCTGCTAATGTTAAGGCAATCAGAAGCTTTCTGGGGCATGCAGGATTCTACAGGAGGTTTATAAAGGATTTTTCAAAAATTGCAAAACCCCTGAGCAATCTGCTAGCTGCTGACATGCCATTTGTGTTTGACATAGAGTGTCTGCAAGCATTTGAGACTCTGAAAGCTAAGCTGGTCACAGCACCAGTTATTTCTGCACCACACTGGACATTACCATTTGAACTAATGTGTGATGCCAGTGATCACGCCATTGGCGCAGTTGATAAACCACTATTTTATGGTTTATCTTGTGCTCAATTGAGTGGTTTTTATTAACTCTTTACCCACTTATTCATACTATTTGCATGGTTTTACATTTGCCTTCCTAATTATGCTGCTTTGATTGCCTCTCTTATTACCATTAGATGCCTTGATATGTGTGTTAAGTAATTTCAGAGATTACAGGCCAGGAATGGTTTAGAGGATGGAAAGGAAGCATGCAAAAGTGGAAGGATTACAAGAAGTTGAAGAAACTGCAAAGCTGTTAGCCTGACCTCTTCGCATTCAAATAGTCATAACTTGAGCTACAGAGGTCCAAACGACGCGATTCCAGTTGCGTTGGAAAGCTAACGTATGGGGCTTCGATTTGATATATAATATGCTATAGTTTCCTTGATGCTAGGCGACGCGACTGCGTGCTCCATGCAGCCACGTCGCAGTGACGGAATTCCAGCGTAGTTGAATTCGAGACCAGCAAATTCTGGGCTGTTTCTGACCCTGTTCTCGACCCAGAAAACACAGATTAGAGGCTATAAAGTGGAGGAATACATCTATTTATAAGGGAGCTCTCGTAATTCACTTTTCATGTTTTAGATGTAGTTTTTAGAGAGAGAGGTTCTCTCCTCTCTCTTAGGATTAGGATTTAGGACTTCTCTTAGTTTAGGAGTAACTCTCAATCCCAGGTTCTTTATTTTTATTTATTTTCCCAATTTAGTTTATGAACTGTTCCAGATTACTTGAATTAATGTTATTTGAGGTATTTCAGTTATTATTGCTCTCTTTTATTTACATGATTATTGCTTCCCATCTGAAGGCATTCTTATTCCAGTAGATTTACTTTTTCCCTTTTGGTCTTGGTTAAGAAATCAGTAACTCTGGAATTATCCAACTCAACAGCATAATTGATAACTGTTATCTTTGCTAATTGAATTGAGCTTCAATAATCCCAACCTTTTCTTAGGAAATAAATAGGATTCGAAGATCAAACTAATTAGTCCCTTGACTTTCCTTTATTTTAGTAAAGGTTGACCAAGTGGAATTAAGATTCGACTTTCATTGTTATTGATAAGGATAACTAAGTCTGGACTTCCAATTTCTTATACCTTGCCAAGAGATTTTATTATTATTGTTTTATTTTACTTGTCATATAACATATTCCCACCTTACTTCCAAAACCCCCAATTTACAATCTTCATAACCAATAATAAGAACATACTTCCCTGCAATTCCTTGAGAAGACGACCCGAGGTTTAAATACTCGGTTATCAATTTTAAGGGGTTTGTTACTTGTGTCAACCAAAACGTTTGTACGAAGGGATTTCTGTCGGTTTAGAGACTATATCTACAACGCGACTATTTTTATGAAATTCTTTACTGGCAAAAATCCTAACGTCAAAATGGCGCTGTTGCCGGGGAATTGCAAACGTGTGACTTATTATTGGTTATTGTAAATATTTTTCTTTTACTTGTTTATTTGTTTTTATTTTTACATTTTCATAAATTAAGAGGTTATTATTTTTTATTTAGTTATTAAAAAAAAATTTCAAAAAAAATTTTTTTTTCTTGGTGTTCATCTTGATCTTCAAGTTGTTCTTCGTGTTCATCTTGACCTTCAAGTTGTTCTTAGTTGTTTTCTCCGTTTTGATCTAAAAATTTTAAGTTTGTTGTCATTTTACTGTTTTTCTCTTTTCTTATTAATTTCAAAAATTCAAAATTTAAAAATCAAATTTCAAAATTCAAATTTAAAAATTTTCAAAATTCAATTTTTTTTCAAATTTCAAATCTCAAATTTCAAAATTCAAATTTCAAAAATTTAAAATTCAAATTTCAAAATTCAAATTTCAAAATTTAAAATTTCAGATTTCAAAATTTAATTTTCAAATTTCAAAATTTAATTTTCAAATTTAAAAAAAAAATTAAATTTCAATAACCTTCCAATTTCAATTTATTATTATTTTTGTTTTTAAATTTTTATTTGCTATCATGAGTTCTCACCCCCTATCGCTATGAGTCTGGTTATAATTATGTTGTAGGAAGAAGAAATTATAATAAAAACAGGCATCAAGGTTGGAACAATCAAAGATGGGAGGAGCCACAAGTATATGATCAACCCTCATGGCAACAACCACCTCCAATGGACTATCAACAACCACCACCATATGCCTATGAACCCTCTCCTCAACATAACTTTGGACCACCAAACTCACAAGCCCCTTTACACCATTTACCTCTATATAACCCTAACCCTCAACCACCATACCAACCACCTTATGAGCCATATGAACTATGATCCTATTTATAAAAACCGAGTGCATCAAGAGACAAAGGATCGTTTCAAGAAAACAGTGGATCGATTTCATGCAACCATTCGTCAATTGGAGCAAGCGATAATTCAATTAGCTTTCCGACGTTCGAACACTCAAGGAACCCCCATGGCTTCATGTGGACAATCTAATGAAGAACGTAGCATGAAGGAGATACTAGAAACTCCAGTGAACAGTACGGAACATGACTTTGTACTGGAACAAGTGGAGGAAGCCGGAATTATTGAAGAAGAAGAAGTGGTTGAAGACTTAGGAGATGCAGAACCTCCATGGGAAAGTCTAGTCATAGAACCCCCTTTCAAGACGTTTGAAATTGATGCTGAGGAGGGTGTACAACCTCCAAGGCATATCACAGTTGAAGACTTGGAAGAGGTTGATCAAGGGATGGAGATTCAAGAAGAAGAAGCACAACCTCCCATGCCCTTGGAAAGCAATGAAGAGGAGATTGAATTGGAAGAAAGCTACCAAGAGGAAGAGGTTGAAATTGAAGAAGCTTGCAAAGAGGTGGTAATTATTAGAGAAGAGCACAAGGGAGTGGAGCTTGCAATTTCATTAAAAATACCTCCCCCTAAGTTACCATCATCCTTCACAACATTCAAGTGGGTAAAATTCATATCCCTTAGCTTTCTAATCCCACTTGAATATGGGCTACTGGAGACGGATGGTCAACTTAGAGCTCTTTGTGGCATTAAGAGTAAGAGGAAGATGGCCAGTGGTAAGAATTGTCAAGCAAGGTTCAACATGGTTGTGTGCTCAAAGTTTAAATGCCAAGGTTGGTGTAAAGCTCAACTGAATGGGTCTAGGAAGTTGTTTGGCCGCTTACGTGAGAATTCAGACGGCTTGCCACCCGGATGGAACAATATTGCTCAACCAAAAGACGGGTGCAAAGGCAAGGTCTGGGACCCCGGAATCCATTCTGGCAATCAACACTCTTGGGCCCTTGTCACTTGCTTTAACTTACTTGAAGGCTTTCTGCGCCAAGTTTGGAACCCCGGAGGTTACTGGAAGTACAAACATTGGTGGAGATTCCTGGATGAATACAAGCATAAGCCACCATAACAGGGAGCTCACCAAATGTCCAACTTAAGGACTTTAACTAAAAGTGCTAGGTGGGAGACAACCCACCGTGGAATGATCGTTCCTTCTTTATTTTTATTTAGTTTTGTTTGTTTTTGAGTTTTATTTTATTTTATATTGAACCTGGAGTTTTGCATCACATTCATATTAACACTGCATTCTGCATTTTTTTCAGATTATCAAAAAAAAAAAGGGATTTTCGCACGCGACGCGACAGTGTCACCGACGCGTCCGCGTCGTATGTGCGTTCGGAAGAAAATGAGGTTGAACAGAGAGTCACGCGAAAGCGTGGCTAGAGGCGCGCCAATAGCACAAATTGACTCCACGCGACCGCGTCAATGACGCGTCTTCGTCATTTGGAAAAATAGCCTCCCACGCAACCGCGTCACCCACGCGGCCGCGTGACCTGTTAAATCGACGTAAAGGGTGCATGGCAGAGAGTTATGCTGGAATGGGGCTAGAATGGTGCTAGACGCACAAACCCAACGACGCGACTGAAGAGCGGATAATTTATATGCTTTTTGACATTGTTTTTAGTATGTTTTTAGTAGGATCTAGTTACTTTTAGGGATGTTTTCATTAGTTTTTATGTTAAATTCACATTTCTGGACTTTACTATGAGTTTGTGTATTTTTCTGTGATTTCAGGTATTTTCTGGCTGAAATTGAGGGACTTGAGCAAAAATCAGATTCAGAGGTTGAAGAAGGACTGCTGATGCTGTTGGATTCTGACCTCCCTGCACTAAAAGTGGATTTTCTGGAGCTACAGAACTTGAAATGGCGCGCTTCCAATTGCGTTGGAATGTAGACATCCAGGGCTTTCCAGAAATATATAATAGTCTATAATTTGGCCAAGAATAGACGACGTAAACTGGCGTTCAACGCTAGTTTTCTACCCAAATCTGGCGTCCAGCGCCAGAAAAGGAGCCAAAACCAGAGTTGAACGCCCAAACTGGCACAAAAGCTGGCGTTCAACTCCAAGAAGGACCTCTACACGTGCAACACTCAAGCTCAGCCCAAACACACACCAAGTGGGCCCAGGAAGTGGATTTATGCATCAATTACTTACTCATGTAAACCCTAGTGACTAGTTTATTATAAATAGGACCTTTTACTATTGTATTAGGTATCTTTGATCAGTTGTATGCTATCTTAGATCACATTTGAGGGCTGGCCATTCGGCCACGCCTGGACCTTTCACTTATGTATTTTCAACGGTAGAGTTTCTACACTCCATAGATTAAGGTGTGGAGCTCTGCTGTTCCTCAAAGATTAATGCAAAGTACTACTGTTTTCTATTCAATTCATCTTGTTTCGCTTCTAAGATATCCATTCGCACCCAAGAACGTGATGAAGGTGATGATTATGTGTGACGCTCATCACCATTCTCCCCTATGAACACGTTCCTGACAAACACTTCCGTTCTACATGAAATAAGCTAGAATGAATATCTCTTAGATCTCCTAACCAGAATCTTCGTGGCGTAAGCTAGAATGATGGCGGCATTCAAGAGAATCCGGAAAGTCTAAACCTTGTCTGTGGTATTCCGAGTAGGATTCAATGATTGAATGACTGTGACGAGCTTCAAACTCGCGAGTGCTGGGCGTTAGTGACAGACGCAAAAGGAGGGTGAATCCTATTCCAGCATGATCGAGAACCGACAGATGATTAGCCGTGCTGTGACAGAGCATGTGAGCATATTTTTCACTGAGAGGAGGGGATGTAGCCACTGACAACGGTGATGCCCTTGCATAAAGCCAGCCATGGAAAGGAGTAAGACTGATTGGATGAAGATAGCAGGAAAGCAGAGGTTCAGAGGAACGAAAGCATCTCCATTCGCTTATCTGAAATTCCTACCAATGAATTACATAAGTATTTCTATCCTTATTTTATTATATTAAATTCGAAAACACCATTATCAATTTATATCTGCCTAACTGAGATTTGCAAGGTGACCATAGCTTGCTTCATACCAACAATTTCTGTGGGATTCGACCCTTACTCACGTAAGGTATTACTTGGACGACCCAGTGTACTTGCTGGTTAGTTGTATCGAAGTTGTGAACCATGGTATTGGCACCATGTTCTTGGCGCCATTGCCAGGGAAAGAAAGAGCCATGAATTTTACATAATCAAAGTGTAATCACGATTGCGCGTACCAAGTTGCTCACGTTGCCAGGGATTGTTTGAGCCTGGACATCACAATTTCGTGCACCAAGTTTTTGGCGCCGTTGCCGGGGATTGTTCGAGTTTGGACAACTGACGGTTCATCTTGTTGCTCAGATTAGGTAATTTTCTTTTTATTTTATTTTCAAAAAAAAAAAATTTCAAAAATATTTCTAAAATTTTCTCATCTGTTTTCAAAAAAAAAAAATAAAAATGTTTTCAAAAATTTTATTCAAAATTTTTAAGAATGAATTCTAGTGTTTCATGAAGCATGTTGAAGCCTGGCTGGCTGTAAAGCCATGTCTAATTCCTTTGGGAATGAGTATGTCAGGCGTGTCATGTCTGAATTACATTCTGAAGCTTGGCTGGCCATTGGTCATGTCTAGTGTTTTGGACCGGAGCTTTCATTGAAAGCTCTGCTGGCTAGTGAGCCATGTCTAATTCCTGGACTGAAGCTTTAGACTAAGAATGCAAGATTCCTGGAATTCATGTTAAAAATTTTGGAATCCTTATTTTTTCTTTTTCATATAATTTTCAAAAAAAATCCAAAAAAATTAGAAAATCATAAAAAGCAAAAATATTTTTGTGTTTCTTGTTTGAGTCTTGAGTCATGTTATAAGTTTGGTGTCAATTGCATATGCATGTAGCATTTTTTTCGAAAATTCATGCATTCATAGTGTTCTTCATGATCTTCAAGTTATTCTTGGTAAGTCTTCTTGTATGATCTTGATGATTTTTTGTTTTGTGTCTTTTCATGTTTATCATATGCATTCTTGAATTCTTAGTGTCTAAGCATTAAAGAATTCTAAGTTTCGTGTCTTGCATGTTTTCTTTGCATTAAAAATTTTTCAAAATTGTGTCTATGATGTTCATCTTGACATTCATAGTGTTCTTGGTGTTCATCTTGACATTCATAGCATTCTTGCATGCATCACATGTTTTGATCTAAAAATTTCATGCATTGCATCTGTTTAGTATTTTTCTCTCTCATCATAAAAATTTCAAAAATAAAAAAAATATCCTTCCCATTTTCTCTCATCAAATTCGAAAATTTGGATTGACTTTTTCAAAAATTTTTAAAATCAAGTTGTTTCTTATGAAGTCAAATCAAATTTTCAATTTGAAAATCTTATCTTTTTCAAAATCTTTTTCAAAAATCAAATCTTTTTCAAAATTCTTAGTTATTTTCAAAAATTCCAAAAATATTTTTCAAAAATCTTTTCCTTATTTTTATATCATAATTTTCGAAAATAACATAATCAATTAATGTTTTGATTCAAAAATTTGAAGTTTGTTACTTGCTTGTTAAGAAAGATTTAAACTTTAAGTTCTAGAATCATATCTTGTGATTTCTTATGAATCAAGTCATTAATTGAGATTTTAAAAATCAAATCTTTTTCAAAAACCAATTTCTATCATATCTTTTCAAAAATATCTTCTCATCTTATCTTTTTCAAAAATCTAATTTCAAAATATCTTTTGTAACCTCCTAACTTCTTATCTTTTCAAAATTTGTTTCAACTAACTAACTAACTTTTTGTTTGTTTCTTAACTTTTTCAAAACTACCTAACTAACTCTCTCTCTCTAATTTTCGAAAATATCTACCCTCTTTTTCAAAAATTTCTTTTTAATTAACTAATTATTCTTATTCTTATTTTTGATTTTAAAAATTTTCGAAAAATACTAACATTTTTCAAAAACCATTTTCGAAAATCACTAACCTTTTTTTCAAAAATTATTTTCGAAAATTTTTTCCTCTCCCATCTTATTCTATTTATTTATTCATTTACTAACATCTCACCTCACATCTCAACCATCCTCACAGTTGTGTTTCTTCCATTACATTACATTCTTTGTCTCCCCCTCTTCTTCTACTCACACAGGGATCCCTATACTGTGGTATAAAGGATCTCTATTATTATTATTATTTTTCTGTGCCCTCTTCTTTGTCATATGAGCAGGAGAAAAGATAAGAACATTCTTGTGGAAGCAGATCCAGAACCTGAAAGGACTTTGAAAAGGAAACTAAGAGAAGCTAAAGTACAACAATCCAGAGATAACCTTTCAGAAATTTTCGAACAGGAAGAGGAGATGGCAGCCGAAAATAATAATAATGTAAGGAAGATGCTTGGTGACTTTACTGCACCTAATTCCAATTTACATGGAAGAAGCATCTCCATTCCTGCCATTGGAGCAAACAACTTTGAGCTGAAACCTCAATTAGTTTCTCTAATGCAGCAAAACTGCAAGTTTCATGGACTTCCATCTGAAGATCCTTTTCAGTTCTTAACTGAATTCTTGCAGATATGTGATACTGTTAAGACTAATGGAGTAGATCCTGAAGTCTACAGGCTCATGCTTTTCCCTTTTGCTGTAAGAGACAGAGCTAGATTATGGTTGGATTCTCAACCCAAAGACAGCCTGAACTCTTGGGATAAGCTGGTCACGGCTTTCTTAGCCAAGTACTTTCCTCCTCAAAAGCTGAGCAAGCTTAGAGCTGATGTTCAAACCTTCAGACAGAAAGAAGGTGAATCCCTCTATGAAGCTTGGGAAAGATACAAACAGTTGACCAAAAAGTGTCCTTCTGACATGCTTTCAGAATGGACCATCCTGGATATATTCTATGATCGTTTATCTGAGCTACCAAAAATGTCACTGGACACTTCTGCAGGTGCATCCATTCACCTAAAGAAAACGCCTGCAGAAGCTCAAGAACTCATTGACATGGTTGCTAATAACCAGTTCATGTACACTTCTGAAAGAAATCCTGTGAGTAATGGGACGCCTATGAAGAAGGGAGTTCTTGAAGTTGATACTCTGAATGCCATATTGGCTCAGAATAAAATATTGACTCAGCAAGTCAATATGATTTCTCAGAGTCTGAATGAAATGCAAGCTGTATCCAACAGTACTAAAGAGAATTCTTATGAAGAAGAAGCTTATGATCTTGAGAACCCTGCAATAGCAGAGGTGAATTACTTAGGTGAACCTTATGGAAACACCTATAACTCATCATGGAGAAATCATCCAAATTTCTCATGGAAGGATCAAAAGCCTCAACAAGGCTTTAATAATGGTGGAAGAAACAGGTTTAACAATAATAAACCTTTTCCATCATCCACTCAGCAACAGACAGAGAACTCTGAACAAAATACTTCTAATTTAGCAAACTTAGTCTCTAATCTGTCCAAGGCCACTGTAAGTTTCATGAATGAAACAAGATCTTCCATTAGAAATTTGGAAGCACAAGTGGGCCAGCTGAGTAAAAGGATCACTGAAATCCCTCCCAGTACTCTCCCAAGCAATACAGAAGAGAATCCAAAAGGAGAGTGCAAGGCCATTGACATAAGCAAAATGGCCGAACCCAATGAGGGAGAGGAGGACGTGAATCCCAAGGAGGAAGACCTCCTGGGACGTCCAGTGACCAATAAGGAGCTTCCCTCTGAGGAACCAAAGGAATCTGAGACTCATCTAAAGACCATAGAGATTCCATTGAACCTCCTTATGCCCTTCATGAGCTCTGATGAGTATTCCTCTTCTGAAGAGAATGAGGATGTTACTGAAGAGCAAACTGCCAAGTTTCTTGGTGCAATCATGAAGCTAAATGCCAAATTATTTGGCATTGATACTTGGGAAGTTGAACCTCCCTTGTTCATCAATGAACTAAGTGATCTGGATCAACTGACATTGCCTCAGAAGAGACAGGATCCTGGAAAGTTCATAATACCCTGTACCATAGGCACCATGATCTTTAAGGTTCTGTGTGACCTTGGTTCAGGAATAAACCTCATGCCCCTCTCTGTAATAGAGAAACTGGGAATCTATGGGGTGCAAGCTGCTAAAATCTCATTAGAGATGGCAGACAATTCAAGAAAACAGGCATATGGACAAGTAGAGGACGTTTTAGTAAAGGTTGAAGGCCTTTACATCCCTGCTGATTTCATAGTCCTGGATACTGGAAAGGAAGAGGATGAATCCATCATCCTAGGAAGACCTTTCCTGGCCACAACAAGAGCTGTGATTGATGTTGACAGAGATGAAATAGTCCTTCAATGGAATGAGGACTCCCTTGTGTTTAAAACTCAAGGATCTCCCTCTGCAACCATGGAGAGGAAGCAGAAAAAGCTTCTCTCAAAGCAGAGTCAACCAGAGCCCCCACAGTCAAACTCTAAGTTTGGTGTTGGGAGGCCACAACCAAACTCTAAGTTTGGTGTTGAACTCCCATATCCAAACTCTAAGTTTGGTGTTGGAGAGTTTCAACAAAGCTCTGCACATCTGTGAGGCTCCATGAGAGCCCACTGTCAAGCTATTGACATTAAAGAAGCGCTTGTTGGGAGGCAACCCAATTTTTATTTATCTAACTATATTTTTCTTAATTATATGTCTTTGTAGGTTCATGATCATGTGGAGTCACAAAATAAATATAAAAATTGAAAACGGAATTAAAAACAGCAGAAGAAAAATCACACCCTGGAGGAGCATCTGTCTGGCGTTCAGCGCCAAAACAGAGCATGGTTCTGGCGCTGAACGCCCAAAATGGGCAGCTTCTGGGCGCTGAACGCCAGAACAGGCATGGTTCTAGCGTTCAACGCCAGAAATGGCACACAAATGGGCGTTGAACGCCCAAAATGGCCACCAACCTGGCGCTGAACGCCCAGAGTTGGGTGCAAAGGCATTTTTACATGCCTAATGGGTGCAGGGATGTAAATCCTTGAACACCTCAGGATCTGTGAACCCCACAGGATCCACTCAGGATCTGTGGACCCCACAGGATCCCCACCTACCTCCACTAACTTCTTCTCACCACTCTCTTTCACACAACCCCATAAACACTCTTACCCAAAAACCCTTCACCAATCACCTCAAACTCTCTTCCCCATCACCTCTTCACCACTCACATCCATCCACTCTTCCCCATAAACCTGCCTCATAAACCCCACCTACCTTCAAAATTTAAAACCAATTTCCCACCCAAACCCACCCATATGGCTGAACAATAACCCCCCCTCCCTTCCCTATATAAAGCCCTCCATTCTTCATCAAATTCACACAACACACCCCTCTACACCCTTCTTGGCCGAAAACACTTACCACTCTCCCTCTCCTCTATTTCTTCTTCTTCTTCATCTATTCTTTCTTTTATTGCTCGAGGGCGAGCAAAATTCTAAGTTTGGTGTGGTAAAAGCATAAGCTTTTTGTTTTTCCATTACTATTGATGGCACCTAAGACCGGAGAATCCTCTAGAAAGGGGAAGGGGAAGACAAAAGCTTCCACATCCGAGTTATGGGAGATGAAAAGGTTCATCTCCAAAGCCCATCAAGACCACTTCTATGATGTTGTGGCCAAGAAGAAGGTGATCTCTGAGGTCCCTTTCAAACTCAAAAGAAATGAGTATCCGGAGATCTGACATGAAATTCAAAGAAGAGGTTGGGAAGTTCTAACAAATCCCATCCAACAAGTCGGCATCCTAATGGTTCAAGAGTTCTATGCTAATGCATGGATCACCAAGAACCATGATCAAAGTAAAAACCTGGATCCAAAGAACTATATTACAATGGTTCGGGGGAAATACTTAGATTTTAGTCCGGAGAATGTGAGGTTGGCGTTCAACTTGCCAAACATGGAAGAGAACGCACGCCCCTACACAAGGAGAGTCAACTTTGATCAAAGGTTGGACCAAGTCCTTATGGACATATGTGTAGAAGGAGCTCAATGGAAGATTGACTCCAAAGGCAAGCCGGTTCAACTAAGAAGAGTGGACCTCAAGCCTGTAGCTAGAGGATGGTTGGAGTTTATTTAATGCTCAATCATTCCCACTAGCAACTGGTCTGAAGTTACTATAGACCGGGCCATCATGATCCATAGCATCATGATTGGAGAAGAGGTGGAAGTTCATGAGATTATACCTCAAGAACTCTACAAGGTGGCTGACAAGTCCTCCACTATGGCAAGGTTAGCCTTTCCTCACCTCATCTGCCACCTATGCAATTCGGCTGGGATTGACATAGAGAGAGATATCCTCATTAAAGAGGACAAGCCCATCACTAAGAAGAAGATGGAGCAAGCAAGAGAGCCCATTCATGGAGCTCAAGAGGCGTATGAAGCTCATCACCATGAGATCCCGGAGATGCCTCAAATGCACTTTCCTCCACAAAACTATTGGGAGAAAATTAAGACCTCCCTAGGAGAATTGAGTTCCAATATGGGACAACTAAGGGTGGAACATCAAGAGCACTCCATCATGCTTCATAAAATAAGAGAAGATCAAAAAGCAATGAGGGAGGAGCAACAAAGACAAGGAAGAGACATAGAAGAGCTCAAGGACATCATTGGTTCCTCAAGAAGGAAACGCCACCATCACTAAGGTGGATTCATTCCTTGTTCTTGCTTTCTCTGTTTTTCGTTTTCTATGTTATGTGCTTATCTATGTTTGTGTCTTCATTACATGATCATTAGTAGTAGTAACGATGTCTTAAAGATATGAATGTCCTATGAATCCATCACCTCTCTTAAATGAAAAATGTTTTAATTCAAAAGAACAAGAAGTACATGAGTTTCGAGTTTATCCTTGAACTTAGCTTAATTATATTGATGTGGTGACAATGCTTCTTGTTTTCTAAACGTATGCTTGAACAGTGCATATGTCTTTTGAAGTTGTTGTTTAAGAATGTTAAATATGTTGGCTCTTGAAAGAATGATGACTAGGAGACATGTTATTTGATAATCTGAAAAATCATAAAAATGATTCTTGAAGTAAGAAAAAGCAGCAAAGAACAAAGCTTGCAGAAAAAAAAAATTAGGCGAAAAAAAAATAAATAGAAAAAAAATAGAAAGAAAAAGCAAGCAGAAAAAAGCCAAAAGCTCTTAAAACCAAGAGGCAAGAGCAAAAAACCAATAACCCTTAAAACCAAAAGGCAAGGGAAAATAAAAAGGATCCCAAGGCTTTGAGCATCAGTGGATAGGAGGGCCTAAAGGAATAGAATCCTGGTCTAAGCGGCTAAACCAAGCTGTCCCTAACCATGTGCTTGTGGCGTGTAGGTGTCAAGTGAAAACTTGAGACTGAGCGGTTAAAGTCAAGGTCCAATGCAAAAAAAAAAAGAAGAGTGTGCTTAAGAACCCTGGACACCTCTAATTGGGGACTTTAGCAAAGCTGAGTCACAATCTGAAAAGGTTCACCCGATTATGTGTCTGTGGCATTTATGTATCCGGTGGTAATACTAGAAAACAAAGTGCTTAGGGCCACGGCCAAAACTCATAAAGAAGCTGTGTTCAAGAATCATCATACTGAACTAGGAGAGTCAATAACACTATTCGAAATCTGAAGTTCCTATAGATGCCAATCATTCTAAACTTCAATGGATAAAGAGAGATGCCAAAACTATTCAAGAGGCAAAAAGCTATAAGTCCCGCTCATATGATTGAAGCTCTGTTTCATTGATAGTTTGGAATTTATAGTATATTCTCTTCTTTTTATCCTATTTGATTTTCAGTTGCTTGGGGACAAGCAACAATTTAAGTTTGGTGTTGTGATGAGTGGATAATTTATACGCTTTTTGACATTGTTTTTAGTATGTTTTTAGTAGGATCTAGTTACTTTTAGGGATGTTTTCATTAGTTTTTATGTTAAATTCACATTTCTGGACTTTACTATGAGTTTGTGTGTTTTTCTATGATTTCAGGTATTTTCTGGCTGAAATTGAGGGACTTGAGCAAAAATCAGATTCAGAGGTTGAACAAGGACTGCTGATGTTGTTGGATTCTGACCTCCCTGCACTCAAAGTAGATTTTCTGGAGCTACAGAACTCAAAATGGCGCGCTTCCAATTGCGTTGGAAAGTAGACATCCAGGGCTTTCCAGAAATATATAATAGTCCATACTTTGGCCAAGAATAGACGATGTAAACTGGCGTTCAACGCCAGCTTTCTACCCAAATCTGGCGTCCAGCGCCAGAAAAGGAGCCAAAACCAGAGTTGAACGTCCAAACTGGCACAAAAGCTGGCGTTCAACTCCAAGAAGGACCTCTACACGTGCAACACTCAAGCTCAGCCCAAACACACACCAAGTGGGCCCAGGAAGTGGATTTATGCATCAATTACTTACTCATGTAAACCCTAGTGACTAGTTTATTATAAATAGGACCTTTTACTATTGTATTAGGTATCTTTGATCAGTTGTATGCTATCTTAGATCACATTTGAGGGCTGGCCATTCGGCCACGCCTGGACCTTTCACTTATGTATTTTCAACGGTAGAGTTTCTACACTCCATAGATTAAGGTATGGAGCTCTGCTGTTCCTCAAAGATTAATGCAAAGTACTACTGTTTTCTATTCAATTCATCTTGTTTCGCTTCTAAGATATCCATTCGCACCCAAGAATGTGATGAAGGTGATGATTATGTGTGACGCTCATCACCATTCTCCCCTATGAACACGTGCCTGACAAACACTTCCGTTCTACATGAAATAAGCTAGAATGAATATCTCTTAGATCTCCTAACCAGAATCTTCGTGGTGTAAGCTAGAATGATGGCGGCATTCAAGAGAATCCGGAAAGTCTAAACCTTGTCTATGGTATTCCGAGTAGGATTCAATGATTGAATGACTGTGACGAGCTTCAAACTCACGAGTGCTGGGCGTTAGTGACAGACGCAAAAGGAGGGTGAATCCTATTCCAGCATGATCGAGAACCGACAGATGATTAGCCGTGCTGTGACAGAGCATGTGAGCATATTTTTCACTGAGAGGAGGGGATGTAGCCACTGACAACGGTGATGCCCTTACATAAAGCCAGCCATGGAAAGGAGTAAGACTGATTGGATGAAGATAGCAGGAAAGCAGAGGTTCAGAGGAACGAAAGCATCTCCATTCGCTTATCTGAAATTCCTACCAATGAATTACATAAGTATTTCTATTCCTATTTTATTATATTAAATTCGAAAACACCATTATCAATTTATATCTGCCTAACTGAGATTTGCAAGGTGACCATAGCTTGCTTCATACCAACAATCTCCGTGGGATTCGACCCTTACTCACGTAAGGTATTACTTGGACGACCCAGTGCACTTGCTGGTTAGTTGTATCGAAGTTGTGAACCATGGTATTGGCACCATGTTCTTGGCGCCATTGCCAGGGAAAGAAAGAGCCATAAATTTTACATAATCAAAGTGTAATCACGATTGCGCGTACCAAGTTGCTCACGTTGCCAGGGATTGTTTGAGCCTGGACATCACAAGTTCGTGCACCAGCGACCACATGCCCTACGCGTCCGCGTCGTTTTCAAAAAAGGCCATCCACGCGATCGCATGCCCCACGCGACCGCGTTACCCTGGATTTTGGCAACACTAAGTTTTGAACAGAGAGTTGTGTGACCGCGAGGCTGCACTCGCGCCACTAGCACAAATCAAGTCACGCGATCGCGTGCCCCACGCGTCCGCGTTGCCTAACCTTATTGCGCACCACGCGACCGCGTCACCCACGCGACCGCGTCGCCAGCGTCACACAACTTATCAAGATTAGTGCCAATTTTCTTATCTTTTCTTCTCTAATCCTAATTTCTTCTATCTTTTCTTCTTTCTTTCTTTCTTTCTTACTTTATTTCTTTCCCTTCTCATTCTTCTTATCTTTTATTTTATTTTATTTATTTGCATACTTTCATTCATTGCATATTTTTATTTTTCTAAATTTTTTTATTGGTATTCAAATATTCTTATTCAACTGTTACATCTTTTCTGGTATTTTCGTGGTGCTTAGTTACTTGTTTAAATCTAATTGGGTAATATTATTTAAATCAATGCTAATTTTTATAATACTGATATTCCTTTTGCATTGACATGAACTTACATTGTCTTTCATTACCCATATTCTCCCCTCCTTTATTGCAAATTTTGCACCACTGGTATGCCATGACTTCTATTGTTTTCACACTTACATGTTGAAGCTTCCATGTAAATGAGACCCTTACAATTTGGCATTAACCCACCCATACTTCTTTTATTTTCTTATCTCTATTTTTGGGTTACTCTTCTTCCCTTTTTCTTTCAGGATGGCCACCCGGAAGGGAACCGGAAGACGTTTACATGGGGAGACAAACAAGTCCATCAGCACAATGCTTGAGGAAAAGCATTAGTTGGAACAGCCCGTCCACCTGCACATCTCAACATGCACTGAGGACGGTGCAATCTTTAAGTGTGGGGAGGTCGATACTGATCTCCATGGGTTAGTTATTTCTTGACTCAACACCAAATTTTTTGTATTTTATTTGTTTGATTGTTGCATTTGCATGTTTGACTGCATATTTGTTTGATTTTTTGCATATTTTACCACTTGGTTAAAGTAATATTTTCTTTTTCAAGAAACCTTTTAGAGAATTTCACTAATTTGAATAAAATTTAATGTTACACTTGTTTGAAGAGATATTATACTGGAACATGGTTTAGAACTCGAACACACAAAACCTGTGAGATTTTTGAGCCTATTTGAATTGGTTGCATTATCAACCAAAAATTTTGTTTTAGTGTGTATTTTTCTCTCTAAAATTGTGATCTTTGTCTTGCTTAATTCTATATTTCCATTATTTGATGTATGCATACACTTACATGATTGAGGCCTTTTGTTTCACTGAGCTTACATACCCATATGGTCTTACCTTTGATTATCCCTTGCAAACCAATTTTGAGCCTATTTTACCCCTTTGTTCTTTACTTTAGCACATCATTAACTCTAAGCGGAAAACAATAATGACCTTAATTTGAATCCTTGGTTAGCTTAGACTAATGAGATGCTTATGATTTAAGTGTGGGGAAATTGGGATTGAAAACATTTGGTTTGAAAATTGAGTATGTTAGAATTTTCTGAAAATGTGAAAGAAATGTTTAGGACATGTCACGCATTCAAAAATTTAATCATATGCATTGAAAAAAAATAGTAAAAAATAAATAAATAAAAAAAAGAAGAAAAAAGAGAAAAAGAGGAGAAAAATAGCAAATAATAAAAAAGGGACAAAATGCCCCAAAGTAAGTGAAAGCAATGCATATGTACTGTACTTGAAATTAAAATGCATGAATATGTGAAAAAAAATGGTTAATGGAAAGTTAGGTTTTGTACTTTGATTACATGGATTGTCTTAAGTTAGGTGGGGAAAGTTTAAGTTAATTAAGGATTCAGATTTTAGTCCACTTGACCATATACAATCCTACCTTGACCCTAACCCCATTACAACCCTTAAAAGACCTCTTGATTTGTGTATCTGTGTATTAAATTTTTGTTGATTGGTAGAAGAAGAGCAAGCCTTAGAAAACAAGGTTAGTAGAGAATTGAGAGAATCGAACCTAAAACACTTGAGTGATTAGAGTGTATACACTATCAGTGAGGGTTCAATGCTCAATTCCTTGTTCCCTGCTTTCATGAGCTATTTTCTTCTTGCAAATCTATTTTGTAGTTCATTTTCATGATTTGAATTAGTGAAATCCAGTTCATATTTATTCTTGGAGAACTTATTTACTCTTAACCAAGTAAGTAAAAGCGTTTAGCATGTAGTTGCACTCATAGGTTGCATTTCATACATTCTATCAATCCTCATCATTCTTTATAGTTTCTCTTGAGCTTAGCATGAGGACATGCTAATGTTTAAGTGTGGGGAGGTTGATAAACCACTATTTTATGGTTTATCTTGTGCTCAATTGAGTGGTTTTTATTAACTCTTTACCCACTTATTCATACTATTTGCATGGTTTTACATTTGCCTTCCTAATTATGTGCTTTGATTGAAAACATGCTTCTTTGGCCTTAAGTTCCCTATGTTTAAATCCTCTCTTATTACCATTAGATGCCTTGATATGTGTGTTAAGTGATTTCAGAGATTACAGGGCAGGAATGGTTTAGAGGATGGAAAGGAAGCATGCAAAAGTGGAAGGAATACAAGAAGTTGAAGAAACTGCAAAGCTGTCAGCCTGACCTCTTTGCATTCAAACAGTCATAACTTGAGCTATAGAAGTACAAACGACGCGATTCCAGTTGCGTTGGAAAGCTAACGTATGGGGCTTCGATTTGATATATAATATGCTATAGTTTCCTTGATGCTAGGCGACGCGACTGCGTGCTCCATGCAGCCACGTCGCAGTGACGGAATTCCAGCGTAGTTGAATTCGAGACCAGCAAATTCTGGGCTGTTTCTGACCCTGTTCTCGACCCAGAAAACACAGATTAGAGGCTATAAAGTGGAGGAATACATCTATTTATAAGGGAGCTCTCATAATTCACTTTTCATGTTTTAGATGTAGTTTTTAGAGAGAGAGGTTCTCTCCTCTCTCTTAGGATTAGGATTTAGGACTTCTCTTAGTTTAGGAGTAACTCTCAATCCCAGGTTCTTTATTTTTATTTATTTTCCCAATTTATTTTATGAACTGTTCCAGATTACTTGAATTAATGTTATTTGAGGTATTTCAGTTACTATTGCTCTCTTTTATTTACATGATTATTGCTTCCCATCTGAAGGCATTCTTATTCCAGTAGATTTACTTTTCCCCTTTTGGTCTTGGTTAAGAAATCAGTAACTCAGGAATTATCCAACTCAACAGCATAATTGATAACTGTTATCTTTGCTAATTGAATTGAGCTTCAATAATCCCAACCTTTTCTTAGGAAATAAATAAGATTCGAAGATCAAACTAATTAGTCCCTTGACTTTCCTTTATTTTAGTAAAGGTTGACCAAGTGGAATTAAGATTCAACTTTCATTGTTGTTGATAAGGATAACTAAGTCTGGACTTCCAATTTCTTATACCTTGCCAAGAGATTTTATTATTATTTTTTTATTTTACTTGTCATATAACATATTCCCACCTTACTTCCAAAACCCCCAATTTACAATCTTCATAACCAATAATAAGAACATACTTCCCTGCAATTCCTTGAGAAGACGACCCGAGGTTTAAATACTCGGTTATCAATTTTAAGGGGTTTGTTACTTGTGACAACCAAAACGTTTGTACGAAGGGATTTCTGTCGGTTTAGAGACTATATCTACAACGCGACTATTTTTATGAAATTCTTTGCTGGCAAAAATCCTAACGTCAGCAGTACTGGGGTAGAGGCATGAAAAGCTTCTGCATGTCATTTATTATGCTAGCCGTGTTTTAAATGATGCCCAGAAAAATTACACAACCACAGAAAAAGAATTGCTTGCAGTGGTTTATGCCATTGATAAGTTTAGATCATACTTGGTAGGATCAAAGGTGATAGTGTACACTGACCATGCTGCTCTTAAATATCTACTCACAAAGCAGGATTCATAACCCAGGCTTATAAGATGGGTGTTGCTTCTGCAAGAGTTTGATATAGAAATAAGAGACAGAAAAGGGACAGAGAACCAAGTGGCTGATCATCTGTCCCGGATAGAGCCAATAGAAGGGGCGTCCCCCCCCCCTCTTTTGAGATCTCTGAAATCTTTCCGGATGAGCATTTATTCACCATTCAGGAAACACCATGGTTTGCAGACATTGCAAACTATAGAGCTGTAAGGTTCATACCCAAGGAGTACAGCAGGCAACAAAAGAAAAAATTAATTACTGATGCAAAGTACTATTTGTGGGATGAACCCTATCTCTTTAAGAGATGTGCAGATGAAATAATCCGTAGGTGTGTGCCTAGAGAAGAAGGACAGAAGATCTTATGGCATTGCCATGGATCACAATATGGAGGCCATTTTGGAAGTGAGCGAACAGCCACCAAGGTCCTCTAATGTGGCGTCTACTGGCCTACCCTCTATAGAGATTCCCAAGAGTTTTTACGTAACTGTGACAGTTGCGAGAGAGCTGGTAATCTGCCTCATGGTCACGCCATGCCTCAATAAGGGATCTTAGAGATTGAGTTGTTTGATGTATGGGGAATTGACTTCATGGGGCCTTTCCCACTATCATACTCAAACACTTATATTCTGGTGGCAGTTGATTATGTATCAAAATGGGTGGAGGCCGTTGCCACACCAACTAATGATACTAAAACAGTGTTGAAATTCCTCCAGAAACATATCTTCAGCAGGTTTGGTGTCCCTAGAGTACTAATCAGTGATGGGGGCACTCACTTCTGCAACAAACAGCTTTACTCTGCCATGGTCCGGTATGGGATTAGCCACAAGGTGGCAACTCCATATCATCCACAGACAAATGGGCAAGCTGAAGTCTCTAACAGAGAACTAAAAAGAATCCTGGAACAGACTGTAAGTACCCGTAGAAAGGATTGCGCAAGAAGCTTGGATGATGCTCTGTGGGCTTACAGAACAGCATTCAAGACTCCTATAGGGACCTCTCCATACCAGCTTGTGTATGGTAAGGCCTGTCATTTGCCCATGGAACTGGAACATAAGGCCTACTGGGCAACCAGATTTCTGAACTTTGATGCCAAATTAGCCGGAGAAAAAAGATTACTCTAGCAAAATGAGCTAGAGGAATTTAGACTCACTGCTTTCGAAAATGCCAAGCTTTATAAGGAGAAATAAAAGAGGTGGCATGACAGAAAGCTTTCATCAAGAGTATTTGAACCAGGACAAAAGGTTCTGTTGTTTAACTCTAGGCTCAGGCTATTCCCTGGGAAATTGAAATCCCAGTGGAGGGGACCATATGTGATTACAAGTGTATCACCATATGGTTATGTGGAGCTTCAAGACATTGATTCTAATAAGAAGTTTATTGTTAATGGACAGAGAATCAAACACTATCTTGAAGGCAATGTTGAGCAAGAGTGCTCAAGGCTGAGGCTAGTTTAAAAGCTCAGCAAAGTCCAGCTAAAGACAATAAAGAAGCGCTTGCTGGGAGGCAACCCAGCCATTGGCAAAACTTTTTCTGTTATTTTGCCTTACTCTTCATTTTATTTATTTTTAAAGCATATAAGTTCAATGTTAATAAGGTAAAGAGTCAATTACATAGGTTCACAGGGTTACAGAAGGATTTAGCACACAAAACAGAGAAAAAGAGCTCACTGGCAAGAAAACGCCAGTAAGAGGAACAATTGGGCGTTAAACACCCAAAAGAAGCATCTACTAGGCGTTTAATGCCAGTAAAGATAGCCATCTGGGCGTTTAACACCAGATTGACAGCATCCTGGGCATTCAAAAAAACGGCCAGTGACAAAGGGGTTTCTGGCGTTTAACGCCAGCTAGAAGCAACAACTGGGCGTTAAACGCCCAGACCAAGCACCAACTGGGCGTTAAACGCCCAAAACATGCAGCAGTTGGGCGTTTAACGCCAGGATTGTGGGGAGCAGGCAATTTCGTTTTTAATTCAAATTTTTTTCCATTTTTTATGTTTAAATTCATGATTTCTTGCACAAACATGTTACAAATCCTAATTTTTCAAATCCTTTTTTTTCAAAAAGATATCAAATGTATCTTAATTCATAAGCCCTTTTTTTAATCCTCTTAAAATTATTTCCAAACCCTTTTCAAAACAAATCTATCTCTTTTCACTCTAAAATCTTTTCAAATCATCAATATCTTTTTCAAATCCTCACATCATCTTTTTCAAAATTCAGATTTATCTTTTTCAAATATCTTTCATATCTTTTCAATTTTAAATCATATCTTTTTCCTATCATACTTATCTTTTACAAATCATATCTTCTATCATATCTCCTTCAAAATTTTCGAACCCACCCTCCCTTTTCCCTTTAAATCCTAATTCGGCCTCCCCCTCTCCTCCACAAGTTGTGCTTGGCTCTCCCTCTTTCCCTCTCCTTTCTTTTCTTTTGCTTGAGGACAAGCAAACCTCTAAGTTTGGTGTGTTTATCCGTGATCACTAAGCCAATACCCACTAAGATCATGGCTCCCAAGGGAAAACAAACCGACTCAAGAGGTAAGAAAGAGAATATTCCAAAACCACTTTGGAATCAAGGGAAGTTCATAACCAAAGAACATTCATACCATTTTTACAAAATAATGAGTCTAAGGTCAGTGATCCCGGAAGTTAAATTCGATCTGAAAGAAGATGAATATCGGAGATCCAAGAGCAAATTCGAAACAGAAGCTGGGAAGTCATAGCTAATCCTGAAAACAAAGGTAGGAAGAAACATGGTTCAGGAATTCTATGCTAATCTATGGCAAACGGACAAGCAGAGAATAGCTGGAACCGCATTCTATGACTATAGAACTCTGGTCAGAGGGAAGATTGTTCACACCCACCCTGACAAAATAAGGGAGATCTTCAAGCTGCCTCAACTGCAAGATGACCCAGACTCTTTTAATAGGAGAATGATGAGATCAAACCTGGAATTGGACAAAATCCTAGAGGACATATGCCTCCTTGGAGCCAAATGGACAACAAACACAAAGGGTGCCCCGAACCAACTCAAGAGAGGAGATCTCAAACCAGTTGCCAGAGGCTGGCTGGACTTCATTGGGCGCTCTATACTGCCCACTAGCAACCGCTCTGAGGTCACCATCAGAAGAGCAGTAATGATTCATTGCATTATGCTAGAAAAAGAAGTGGAAGTTCATCAGCTGATTGCTTGTGAACTTTACAAAATTGCAAACGAGAACTCCAAAGATGCTAAATTGGCTTATCCAAGCTTAGTCTCTCTGCTATGTAAAGATGCTGGAATAAAAATGGGAGTAGATAAGTATATCTCAGTTGAGCAACCAATCACCAAAAAGTCTATGGAAGGACTACAAGTGCAGGACGACCCCATCAAGAGAAAAGCAGAGGAGCTCCTCCCGGAAATCCCTCAAATTGAATACTGGGAGCGCCTAGAAGCATCTGTCACCAAGTTGCAAGAAGCTGTGAATCAACTAAAGGAAGAACAGCAAAATCAAAATAGCATGCTATGCAAACTGCTTAAAGAACAAGAAGAGCAAGGGCGTGACATAAAGGAACTGAAGCGCCAGAAGCTGTCTCTTGAAGGGCCAAGCACCCCACAGACTAAAGAAGCATCTACCTCCCAAAATAAAGGTTGTTGAGTCCTAACTCTGAGATAACCTTTTATCTATTTTAAGAGTAGATGAGTATTAGAGTTAGAGTCATTTATTTTTAAGTCCTTAATTTCCTGTCTTTTATTATTAAGTGTCTGCTTTTATGCGTAATTTATATTATTAAATAATAAATAAAGATTAGATTCTGTGCCTTAAAGTTATGAATATCCTATGAATCTGTCACCTTTCTTAAATAAAAATTGTTTTAATTAAAAAAGAACAAGAAGTACATGGTTTCAAATTCATCCTTGAAACTAGTTTAATTATTTTGATGTGGTGATAATACTTTTTGTTTTCTGAATGAATGCTTGAACAGTGCATATGTCTTTTGAAGTTGATTGTTTATGAATGTTACATATGTTGGCTCTTGAAAGAATGATGAAAAGGAGAAATGTTATTTGATGATCTGAAAAATCATAAAATTGATTCTTGAAGTAAGAAAAAGCAGTGAATACAAAAGCTTGCGAAAAAAATAGAAAGAAAAAGAAAAAGCAAGCAGAAAAAGCTAAAAGCTCTTTAAACCAAAAGGCAAGAGAAAAATGCCAATAGCCCTTAAAATCAAAAGGCAAGGGTGATAAAAAGGATCCAAGGCTTTGAGCATCAGTGGATAGGAGGGCCTAAAGGAATAAAATCCTGGCCTAAGCGGCTAAACCAAGCTGTCCCTAACCATGTGCTTGTGGCGTGAAGGTGTCAAGTGAAAACTTGAGACTGAGCGGTTAAAGTCAAGGTCCAAAGCAAAAGAAGAGTGTGCTTAAGAACCCTGGACACCTCTAATTGGGGACTTTAGCAAAGCTGAGTCACAATCTGAAAAGGTTCACCCAGTTATGTGTCTGTGGCATTTATGTATCCGGTGGTAATACTGGAAAACAAAGTGCTTAGGGCCACGACCAAGACTCATAAAGTAGCTGTGTTCAAGAATCAACATACTAAACTAGGAGAATCAATAACACTATCTGAATTCTAAGTTCCTATAGATGCCAATCATTTTGAATCTCAATGGATAAAGTGAGATGCCAAAGCTATTCAAGAGGCAAAAAGATACTAGTCCCGCTCATCTAATTCGAGCTAAGTTTCATTGATATTTTGGAATTTATAGTATATTCTCTTCTTTTTATCCTAATTGATTTTCAGTTGCTTGGGGACAAGCAACAATTTAAGTTTGGTGTTGTGATGAGCGGATAATTTATACGCTTTTTGGCATTGTTTTTAGTATGTTTTCAGTATAATTTAGTTAGTTTTTATTATATTTCTATTAGTTTTTAAATAAAAATCACAATTCTGAACTTTACTATGAGTTTGTGTGTTTTTCTGTAATTTCAGGTATTTTCTGGCTGAAATTGAGGGAGCTGAGCAAAAATCTGATTCAGGCTGAAAAAGGACTACTGATGCTGTTGGATTCTGACCTCCCTGCAATCGGAATGGATTTTCTAGAGCTACAGGTATCCAATTCGCGCGCTCTCAATTGCGTTGGAAAGTAGACATTCAGGGCTTTCCAGAAATATATAATAGTCCATACTTTGCTACGGGATAGATGACGTAAACTGGCGTTCAACGCTAGTTCAATGTTGCAGTCTGACGTCAAACGCCAGAAACAGGTTACAAATGGGAGTTGAACGCCAGAAACAGGTTACAACATGGTGTTTAACTCCAAAAACAGCCTAGGTACGTGAGAAGCTTAAGTCTCAGCCCTAGCACACACCAAGTGGGCCCCAGAAGTGGATTTCTGCACCATCTGTCATAGTTTATTCATTTTCTGTAAACCTAGGTTACTAGTTTAGTATTTAAACAACTTTTAGAGGTCTATTTCGTACCTCATGACATTTTTAGATCTGAACTTTGTACTCTTTAACGGCATGAGTCTCTGAACTCCATTGTTGGGGGTGAGGAGCTCTGCTGTATTTCGATGAATTAATGCAACTATTTCTGTTTTCTATTCAAACACGCTTGTTTCTATCTAAAGATGTTTATTCGCACTTCAATATGATGGATGTGATGATCCGTGACACTCATCATCATCCTCAACCTATGAACGCGTGCCTGACAACCACCTCCATTCTACCTTCAATTGAATGGATATCTCTTGGATTCCTTAATCAGAATCTTCGTGGTATAAGCTAGAATCCATTGGCAGCATTCTTGAGAATTCGAAAAGTCTAAACCTTGTCTGTGGTATTCCTAGTAGGATTCAAGGATTGAATGACTGTGACGAGCTTCAAACTCACAAGGGCTGGGCGTAGTGACAAACGCAAAAGGATCAATGGATCCTATTCCAGCATGAGTGGTAACCGACAGATGATTAGCCGTGCGGTGACAGCGCACCTGGACCTTTTTCACTGAGAGGACGGATGGTAGCCATTGACAACGGTGATCCACCAACACACAGCTTGCCATAGGAGGAACCTTGCGTGCGTGAAGAAGAAGACAGGGAGAAAACAGGGATTCAGAAGACAAAGCATCTCCAAAACTCCAACATATTCTCCATTACTGCAGAACAAATATTTAATCCATGCTCTTTTATTCTTCGCAATTCATACTGATAATTATAATTGATTTCCTGACTAAGATTTACAAGATAACCATAGATTGCTTCAAACCAACAATCTCCGTGGGATCGACCCTTACTCATGTAAGGTATTACTTGGACGACCCAGTGCACTTGCTGGTTAGTGGTACGAGTTGTGAAAAGTGTGATTCACAATTCGTGCACCAATAGCTAAACTATTCGAGATGGCATTGTTTAAAGAACGAGGGTAAGCACGACGTAAAAAAAAAGGTACAACACGAGGACTTCCCTGGAGGTAACCCATCCTAGTACTACTCCCGCCTAAGCGCGTTTAACTACGGAGTACTTGTGGGATCCGGTGCATTAATGCTGGTATGATCACACCAATTAATGTATGTGCACACAATTATCATAAGCATGTATCGCTAGGGTAAGTCGAGCTGCGAAGCCCTGCGGGCCTCGTAGGACCCTTCCGAAAGTCAGGTCATTAAGGCTCGCTTTATCTAAACAATTCGAGATAGCATTGTTAAAAGAACGAGGGTAAGCACGACGTAAAAAAAAAGAGGTGCAACACGAGGACTTCCCAGGAGGTCACCCATCGTAGTACTACTCTCGCGCAAGCACGCTTAACTACAGAGTTCTGATAGGATCCAGTGCATTAGTGCTGGTATGATCGCACCTATTAAAGTATGCGCATGCAATTGTCATAAGCATGTATCGCTACATAGGGTAAGTCAAGCTACGAAGCCCTACGGGCCCGTCGGAGCTTTCCGAAAATCAGTTCATTAAGGTTCACTATAGCTAAACTATTCGAGATAGCGTCGTTTAAAGAATGCGGGTAAGCACGACGTAAAAAAAAATTTACAACACGAGGACTTCCCAGGAGGTCACCCATCCTAGTACTACTCTAGCCCAAGCACGCTTAACTACGGAGTTCTGGTGGGACCCGGTGCATTAGTGCTGGTATGATCACACCTATTAAAGTATATGCACACAATTATCATAAGCATGTATCGCTACATAGGGTAAGTTGAGCTGCGAATCCCTGCGAGCCCCGTAGGAGCTTGCCGAAAGTCAGGTCATTAAGGCTTGCTTTAGCTAAACTATTCGAGATAGCGTCGTTTAAAGAACGAGGGTAAGCACGACGTAAAAAAAAAAAAGAGGTGCAACACGAGGACTTCCCAGGAGTTCACCCATCCTAGTACCACTCTCGCCCAAGCACGCTTAACTGCGGAGTTCTCATGGGATCCGGTGCATTAGTGCTGGTATGATCGGACCTATTAAAGTGTGCGCACACAATTATCATAAGTTTGTGTCGCGACATAGGGTAAGTCGAGCTGCGAAGCCTTGCGGGGCCCGTGGTAGCCTACCAAAAATCAGGTCATTAAAACTCGCTTTAGGTAAACTATTCCAGATAGCGTCGGTCAAAGAACGAGAGTAAGCACGACGTAAAAAAAAAAGAGGTGCAACACGAGGACTTCTGAGGAGGTCGCCCATCCTAGTACTACTCTCGCCCAAACACAATTAACTGCGGATTTCTGATGGGATCCGGTGCATTAGTGCTGGTATGATCGCACCTATTAAAATATTTGCACACAATTATCATAAGCATGTGTCCCGACATAGTTTAAGTCGAGCTACGAATCCCTGTAGGGCCCATTAGAGCTTCCCGAAAATCAGGTCATTAAGGCTCGCTTTAGCTAAACTATTCAAGATAGTGTCGTTTAAAGAACGAGGGTAAGCACGACGCAAAAAAAAAAGTGGTGCAACACGAGGACTTCCGAGGAGGTCACCCATCCTAGTACTACTCTCGCTGAAGCACGCTTAACTACGGAGTTCTGGTGGGATCCAGTTCCTTAGTGATGGTATGGTCATACCTATTAAAGTATGTGCACACAATCATCAAAAGCATGTATCGCGAGAAAGGGTAAGTCGACCTGCGAAGCCCTACGGGCCCCGTAGGAGCCTTCCAAAAGTCAGGTTATTAAAGCTCACTTTAGTTAACTGATTCGAGATAGCGTCATTTAAAGAACGAGGGTAAGCACGACGTAAAGAAAAAAAAAAGGTGCAACACGAGGACTTCCCAGAAGGTCACCGATCCTAGTACCGCTCTCGCCCACGCACGCTTAACTCCGGAGTTCTGAAGGGATCCGATGCATTAGTGCTATTATGATCACACTAATTAATGTATGTGCACACAATTATCATAAGCATGTATCGCTACATAGGGTAAGTCGAGCTGCGAAGCCCTGCAGGGCCCGTGGGAACTTGCCGAAAATCAGTTCATTAAGGCTCACTATAGCTAAACTATTCGAGATAGCGTCGTTCAAAGAACGAGGGTAAGCAAGACGTAAAAAAAAAAGGTACAACACGAGGACTTCCTTGGAGGTAACCCATCCTAGTACTACTCCCGCCTAAGCGCGTTTAACTACGGAGTTCTTGTGGGATCCGGTGCATTAATGCTGGTATGATCACACCAATTAATGTATGTGCACACAATTATCATAAGCATATATCGCTACATAGGGTAAATCGAGCTGTGAGGCCCTGCGGGCCTCGTAGGACCCTGCCGAAAGTCATGTCATTAAGGGTCGCTTTAGCTAAACTATTCGAGATAGCATCGTTAAAAGAACGAGGGTAAGCACGACGTAAAAAAAAAAACAGAGGTGCAACACGAGGTCTTCCCAGGAGGTCACCCATCGTAGTACTACTCTCGCCCAAGCATGCTTAACTGCAGAATTCTGATGGGATCCGTTGCATTAGTGCTGGTATGATCACACCTATTAAAGTATGTGCACACAATCATCATAAGCATGTATCGCGACAAAGGGTAAGTCGAGCTGCGAAGCCCTGCGGGCCTCGTAGGAGCCTGCCAAAAGTCAGGTCATTAAGTCTCACTTTAGTTAACTGATTCGAGATAGCGTCATTTAAAGAACGAGGGTAAGCACGACGTAAAGAAAAAGAAAAGGTGCAACACGAGGACTTCCCAAGAGGTCACCCATCCTAGTACCGCTCTTGCCCACGCACGCTTAACTCCAGAGTTCTGATAGGATCCGATGCATTAGTGCTAGTATGATCACACTAATTAATGTATGTGCACACAATTATCATAAGCATGTATCGTTACATAGGGTAAGTCGAGCTGCGAAGCCCTGCAGGGCCCGTGGGAGCTTGTCAAAAATCAGTTCATTAAGGCTCACTATAGCTAAACTATTCGAGATAGCGTCGTTTAAAGAACGAGGGTAAGTACGACGTAAAAAAAAGTACAACACGAGTATTTCCCAGGAGGTCACCCATCCTAGTACAACTCTAGCCCAAGCATGCTTAACTACGGAGTTCTGGTGCGATCCGGTGCATTAGTGCTGGTATGATCACACCTATTAAAGTATGTGCTCACAATTATCATAAGCTTGTATCCCTACATAGGGTAAGTCGAGCTGCGAAACCCTGCGGGCCTTGTAGGACCCTGCTGAAAGTCAGGTCATTAAGGCTCGCTTTAGCTAAACTATTCGAGATAGACACTACTCTAGAAAAAGTTATGCCTCTCGAAAAAGTTATGCCTCTCGAAATATGGTTTTGTTTTAAGAAAAGGTAGCTGTCACAGCAGTGAACAACCTGCTTCTAGAAGGCACAACTTTCTCTACAAAATTTGAATTATCCTAAAATTTGGAAATAAAATACTAGACATCCTAATATTTTACCTCTTTTTAGTTTCACCTCCAAAGATTTTCAGAGTATTAAGATATGTGGTTTTGAAATTGCTGTTCCAGAATTCAGACAGCATTCTTTCTGAAGAAAATGACCATTTTTTAAAAATCATATCTCCCAAACCACACATCGGAAAATTATGAAACTTTAGGGGAACAATCTAGACATCTCAAGGTTTCATAGAAAAATAATTTTACTCATTTTGAGTGGCTACATTGCTGCTAGTTTTGTTCACAAAGTGCTGCCTGGAACTGCATAATTCTGCAACATGTAACCTTGGGTTTTGAGAGGTCAAAAATTGATTCGTAACTTTTCACTCACTCTAACCTTGCATTCTAACTTTATTTTACCTATTGTGACTTGTTAGAAAGATTAAATCAGCCCCATGTGCTCAATAAGATCATCAACCAGCTCAAGGTTTTCAAAACTGAAATAACTTGTACTATATATATATATATATATATATATATATATATATACACAATGGATCCTCATTCATTTTTCAGCAAATAATATTTCAGCAATCAATTTAACTCTCACCAAGTAAGGAGGATCTGCCACTACTATTTTGAAGGAATGCTTCAACTCCAGGGTGATTCCAATGGACGTTTATGAGTACCGTAAACTTAAAATCATGTTTGTTGTATAAAAGAGGCTTGATTTTAGGAGGAATAGTTCCACGGCCTGTAAATATATGAAGGGAGGGATAATCTTTAGCGAGAACTATTGAAATACATTTAATTGAGATGACAAATAAAATGAAAAAAGATAAAAGAACAGAGAAAATAATTACCTTGTGCAAAAGCAAGACCTGTAAAACAGTACTTGAGGTTAACCAGCATCCTGTACCTGTACATTTTATCAAATAATTTGGAGGCATAACTAAAATTGAAAACTTAATAGTATAAAGGTATAGCCTTTGAAAAAATAGAAAAAGAAATCATGACTATGAACTCATTTAGTTAGCTACATTTGTTGAACAAAACAATAGGATGATAGAAAAAGCTAACATGAACAGAAAAAGATCCATGAATAGGAGGAGGAGAAACTCACTAAGCATTTCAAACTTGGGAGACATTTCAACAAAGAGGTAGAATAAATCAGAACAGATATATCAACCAACAGGATAAGAGTGTAGGACAAAATAGACATATCAATTTCAAAGGGAGAAATGGAGAAAGAGAAAACCACAAAGTAGCGGTAGTGATTATGTTGAGAAAGGAATGCGCACATAATGTGAATATATAGGCAATGTAATTGAATAACAATTTCATATATCAGCATGAATGAAATTCAAATTAATGGATATATCATATATATTTTAACACCATTAGTGGCATTCAATTGGTTTGGTAATGATCATCACAATAACAAACTGATAGCACCAAACTAATAAATAATAATAATCACTAAAGTGTTAATCAGGGGTGTAGCAACATGAGACCTAAGATATGTTAGGAAGATTAGATAATATTTGAATCCCATTTTGGTGTAGACAGCCAATAAAGAGAAATGTCTGAAGTGAAAATGTCTGAACTGAAAAAAAAAACTGAAGGGGGGAAAAAAGGTTGGATGTAAACAAGAAAATGGGATTCAAAAAATATTTATACACAAATAAATTAAGAGCTCTGTGTTTAGAACTCATAAATGATAATTACATTTCTCAGAACTTTTTTTTATATATGTCTTTTTTGAAAGAAAATGTATTCATAAGTCTATTGACAAGATCTATGTATTTCTCAAGTCCACAAATGTTCTGTAGCAACATGTTTTACATGGATACAGTGAAGGCAAACAAGAATAATATATTAAAAATGACAGATGTAACATACCCAACTGCAACAGCACTATCCTTTTGGCTATTTTGTAAGACTTCAAAGAGCTCCTCCAAAGGTGCCCTATAGTCATTTAGTCCTTTATTAAAGAGATACACCAGAGCGCTATACAGGCCATGCTCCTGGCATAATCTGACCACCTCAACAATGTATCAAATATAAGCACTCAACAGTTAGACAGTTAGGCCAATAGAAGAAATAAAGGGCAAGGGAAGAGGTTTTAGAAGAGCTAACAACAACCTGATTAAAATCCAATGATGAAATATCCATGTGAAGTACACATTGCTCAACCCGCTGTAACCACCCTTTAGCACTATAATGCTCTACCAGTTCTTGCATAATCTTGAGAAGAGGGATAGAAATACAAAGAAGAAAGGTATTAGAAGAATTAAGAATGAAAATTCAAAAGCCAAAACTTACTGTCATTGCAGCAGAGGCTGGCTTCAGAAGTTGTGCAGCTTTAGCAAAACTACTTTGCACAGAAAGTTGCCTAGATAACCAATCAAAAAGGTCTTTACGCCCTTCCGCACCAAGTTTAGAATCCATCAAGGCAATTGTAATATAAGGAACCTACAATAGTAGCATACTCAGAGGATAGACACAAGACAGAAGAATCACTTAACAAAAGATTGAAACACACCATTTTATCAAGATGAACAGCAGCAAGCCACAAATCCAATGTATTGAGTGCACATTCTCTCATGTGCTTCTTGTTGTCACCAAGGGATTTCAATATATCAGCCAGAATACCCTGAAACAAACAATAAAGCACAACTTGAGATGACAACACAAGATTATTAACAAGATAGAAAATACAAAAGCAGAAAACGATCCAACAAGAAATAATCAGAACAAATAATCAAAACCAACAAGAAATAATCATAACTGAAAATCCTAAAAACAATCAAAACAGAAACAAATCCTCTGAAAAAAATCAGAACAAATAAATAAAAAATCATAACAAAAAATTAAATAATTTAAAGCTTAGCAAAATGATAAAAAAATCAAATAATTAAAAGTTTAGACAAATAAAGAAAATAGAAAATCAAGTTAAAACCCTAAACCAGGAATCGAATCTTTACCGCCGCCGCCAGCGATGCATCCGGCGCCGAGCTCGATGGAGACGCCACCAATCGTTTCCTTCCAGATCCTGCCGCCGATTCATGGATAAACACCACAGACGTCGGCACTAGCAGAATGAAGGTTGGCGCTGACGGGTTGCTGCTGACGAGCGGCGCTGACGAGTTGTGCTAACGAGTGGTGCTGACGGTTGGCGCGATGCGTGTGAGAGAGGGAGACGGTGGCGTGGGGCATGAGCGAGGAGGGAGGGATGGACGTAGGTGCTGTGACGGGTTGGAGGGAGGGGTTGTGACGGGTTGAGAGATGGAGACAGTGGCGTTGTTGGAAGAGGGAGTTATGGCTGTGTTAGGGTTGCAGAGATGAGAATGGTGAGTGACGGCGAGCTAGGGTTAAATGATTTTCGAAACAAAGTGTAGTGTATGTTGTTAATGTTATTACTTTTAGTCTAGGTTTATATGTTAACACTTAGAAAAAAGAAGTGAAGTGTGAAAAAAATGGGTCGAAACTAAATTTTGGAAGGAGGGAATTCTCTGGGTACATTTTTTGAGGGTGTCTAAATAAACTCATGATATGGGCACGCTTTAAAAATGTGACAATTGAAAGACTACTTAGTCACGCTTTGCAAGCGTACCGGTTTTCCTCTATGGACACGCTTTTTAAGTGTGACAAAAAAAGCGTGGCCAAATCACGAATTATTGGCTACCCTCATAAAAGCGTGCCGATTTCCCTCTATAGCCACACTTTTTAAGCGAAACAAAAAAAGCGTGGCCAAATCACATTTCAGTGGCCACCATCGCAAAAGCGTGGCCATTGACCACTTTTGGGCAACCTTTAAAAGCGTGGTAAAAAAAAGTGTGCCGACAGGCCTTTTTTCTTGTAATGAGCGTCGTTTAAAGAACGAGGGTAAGCACGTTTAACTACGGAGTTCTGGTGGGATCCGGTGCATTATTGCTGGTATGATCATGCCAATTAATGTATGTGCACACAATTATCATAAGCATGTATCGCTACATACTGTAAGTCGAGCTGCAAAGCCCTGAGGGCCTCGTAGGACCCTGCCGAAAGTCAGGTCATTAAGGCTCGCTTTAGCTAAACTATTCGAGATATCGTCGTTAAAAGAACGATGGTAAGCACGACGTAAAAAAAAAAAAGAGGTGCAACACGAGGACTTCCCAGGAGGTCACCCATCCTGGTACCACTCTCCCCCAAGCATGCTTAACTACAGAGTTTTGGTGGGATCCGGTGCATTAGTGCTGGTATGATTGCACCTATTAAAGTATGTGCACGCAATTATCTTAAGCATGTATCGCGACGTAGGATAAGTCGAGCTGCGAAGCCCTGCAGGGCCCGTGGGAGCTTGCCGAAAATCAGTTCATTAAGGGTCACTATAGCTAAACTATTCGACATAGCGTCGTTTAAAGAACGAGTGTAAGCACGACGTAAAAAAAAAGGTACAACACGAGGACTTCCCAGGAGGTCCCCCATCCAAGTACTACTCTAGCCCAAGCACGCTTAACTACGGAGTTCAGGTGGGTCCCGGTGCATTAGTGCTGGTATGATCACACCTATTAAAGTATGTGGACACAATTATCATAAGCATGTATCGCTACATAGGGTAAGTCGAGCTGCGAATCCCTGCGAGCCTCGTAGGAGCCTGCCGAAAGTCAGGTCATTAAGGCTCGCTTTAGCTAAACTATTCGATATAGCGTCGTTTAAAGAACGAGGGTAAGCACGACGTGAAAAAAAAAAAAGAGGTGGAACACGAGGACTTCCCAGGAGGTCACCCATCCTAGTACCACTCTCTCCCAAGCACGCTTAACTGCGAAGTTCTCATGGGATCCGGTGCATTAGTGCTGGTATAATCACACCTATTAAAGTATGCGCACACAATTATCATAAGTTTGTGTCGCGACATAGGATAAGTCGAGCTGCGAAGCCTTGTGAGGCCCGTGGTAGCCTGCCGAAAATCAGGTCATTAAATCTCGCTTTAGGTAAACTATTCCAGATAGCGTCGGTCAAAGAACGAGGGTAAGCACGACGTAAAAAAAAAGAGGTGCAACACGAGGACTTCCCAGTAGGTCACCCATCCTAGTATTACTCTCGCCCAAGCACGTTTAACTGCGGAGTTCTGGTGGGATCCAATGCATTAGTGCTGGTATGGTCACACCTATTAAAGTATGTGCACACAATCATCATAAGCATATATCACGACAAAGGGTAAATTGAGCTGCGAAGCCCTGCAGGGCCCATGGGAGCATGCCGAAAATCAGTTCATTAAAGCTCACTATAGCTAAACTATTCGAGATAGCGTCGTTTAAAGAACGAGGGTAAGCACGACGTAAAAAAAAAGAGGTGCAACACGAGGACTTCCCAGGAGGTCACCCATCCTAGTACCACTCTCGCCCAAGCACGCTTAACTGCGGAGTTCTCATGGGATCCGGTGCATTAGTAATGGTATGATCGCACCTATTAAAGTATGCGCACACAATTATCATAAGTTTGTATCGTGACATAGGGTAAGTCCAGCTGCGAGGCCTTGCGGGGCCCGTGGTAGCCTGCCGAAAATCAGGTCATTAAATCTCGCTTTAGGTAAACTATTCCAGATAGCGTCGGTCAAAGAATGAGGGTAAGTACGACGTAAAAAAAAAAAAAAAAGAGGTGCAACACGAGGACTTCCCAGGAGGTCACCCATCCTAGTACTACTCTCGTCCAAACACGGTTAACTGTGGATTTCTGATGGGATCCGGTGCATTAGTGCTGGTATGATCGCACCTATTAAAGTATTTGCACACAATTATCATAAGCATGTGTCCCGACATAGTTTAAGTCGAGCAACGAATCCCTGCGGGGCCCATTAGAGCCTCCCGAAAATCAGGCCATTAAGGCTCGCTTTAGCCAAACTATTCAAGATAGCGTCGTTTAAAGAACGAGGGTAAGCACGACGTAAAAAAAAAAGTGGTGCAACACGATGACTTCCGAGGAGGTCACCCATCCTAGTACTACTCCCGCCAAAGCACGCTTAACTACGGAGTTCTGGTGGGATCCAGTGCATTAGTGCTATTATGGTCACACCTATTAAAGTATGTGCACACAATCATCATAAGCATGTATCGCGACATAGGGTAAGTCGAGCTGCGAAGCCCTGCGGGCCCCGTAGGAGCCTGCCAAAAGTCAGGTCATTAAGGCTCACTTTAGTTAACTGATTCGAGATAGCGTCACTTAAAGAACGAGGGTAAGCACGACGTAAAGAAAAAAAAAAGGTGCAACACGAGGACTTCCCAGGAGGTCACCCATCCTAGTATGGCTCTCGCCCACACACGCTTAACTCCGGAGTTCTCATGGGATCCGGTGCATTAGTAATGGTATGATCGCACCTATTAAATTATGCGCACACAATTATCATAAGTTTGTGTCACGACATAGGGTAAGTCGAGCTGCGAAGCCTTGCGGTGCCCGTGGTAGCCTGCCGAAAATCAGGTCATTAAATCTCGCTTTAGGTAAACTATTCCAGATAGCGTCGGTCAAAGAACGAGGGTAAGTACGACGTAAAAAAAAAAAAAAAAAGAGGTGCAACACGAGGACTTCCCAGGAGGTCACCCATCCTAGTACTACTCTCGTCCAAACACGGTTAACTGTGGATTTCTGATGGGATCCGGTGCATTAGTGCTGGTATGATCGCACCTATTAAAGTATTTGCACACAATTATCATAAGCATGTGTCCCGACATAGTTTAAGTCGAGCAACGAATCCCTGCGGGGCCTATTAGAGCCTCCCGAAAATCAGGCCATTAAGGCTCGCTTTAGACAAACTATTCAAGATAGCGTCGTTTAAAGAACGAGGGTAAGCACGACGTAAAAAAAAAAGTGGTGCAACACGATGACTTCCGAGGAGGTCACCCATCCTAGTACTACTCCCGCCAAAGCACGCTTAACTACGGAGTTCTGGTGGGATCCAGTGCATTAGTGCTATTATGGTCACACCTATTAAAGTATGTGCACACAATCATCATAAGCATGTATCGCGACATAGGGTAAGTCGAGCTGCGAAGCCCTGCGGGCCCCGTAGGAGCCTGCCAAAAGTCAGGTCATTAAGGCTCACTTTAGTTAACTGATTCGAGATAGCGTCACTTAAAGAACGAGGGTAAGCACGACGTAAAGAAAAAAAAAAGGTGCAACACGAGGACTTCCCAGGAGGTCACCCATCCTAGTATGGCTCTCGCCCACACACGCTTAACTCCGGAGTTCTCATGGGATCCGGTGCATTAGTAATGGTATGATCGCACCTATTAAATTATGCGCACACAATTATCATAAGTTTGTGTCACGACATAGGGTAAGTCGAGCTGCGAAGCCTTGCGGTGCCCGTGGTAGCCTGCCGAAAATCAGGTCATTAAATCTCGCTTTAGGTAAACTATTCCAGATAGCGTCGGTCAAAGAACGAGGGTAAGTACGATGTAAAAAAAAAAAGAGGTGCAACACGAGGACTTCCCAGGAGGTCACCCATCCTAGTACTACTCTCGTCCAAACACGGTTAAGTGCGGATTTCTGATGGGATCCGGTGCATTAGTGCTGGTATGATCGCACCTATTAAAGTATTTGCACACAATTATCATAAGCATGTGTCCCGACAGAAACAAATCCCTGCGGGGCCCATTAGAGCCTCCCGAAAATCAGGTCATTAAGGCTCACTTTAGCTAAACTATTCAAGATAGCGTCGTTTAAAGAACGAGGGTAAGCACGACGTAAAAAAAAAAGTGGTGCAACACGAGGACTTCCGAGGAGGTCACCCATCCTAGTACTACTCCCGCCAAAGCACGCTTAACTACGGAGTTCTGGTGGAATCCAGTGCATTAGTGCTGTTATGGTCACACCTATTAAAGTATGTGCACACAATCATCATAAGCATGTATCGCTACATAAGGTAAGTCGAGCTGCGAAGCCCTGCGGGCCCCGTAGGAGCCTGCCAAAAGTTAGGTCATTAAGGCTCACTTTAGTTAACTGATTCGAGATAGCGTCATTTAAAGAAAGAGGGTAAGCACGACGTAAAGAAAAAAAAAGGTGCAACACGAGGACTTCCCAGGAGGTCACCCATCCTAGTACCGCTCTCGCCCACGCACGCTTAACTCCGGAGTTCTGAAGGGATCCGATGCATTAGTGCTAGTATGATCACACTAATTAATGTATGTGCACACAATTATCATAAGCATGTATCGCTACATAGGGTAAGTCAAGCTGCGAAGCCCTGCAGGGCCAGTGGGAGCTTGCCAAAAATCAGTTCATTAAGGCTCACTATAGCTAAACTATTCAAGATAGCGTCGTTTAAAGAACAAGGGTAAGCACGACGTAAAAAAAAAAGGTACAACACGAGGACTTCCCTAGAGGTAACCCATCCTAGTACTACTCCTGCCTAAGCGCGTTTAACTACGGAGTTCTTGTGGGATCCGGTGCATTAATGCTGGTATGATCACACCAATTAATGTATGTGCACACAATTATCATAAGCATGTATCGCTACATAGGGTAAGTCGAGCTGCGAAACCCTGCGGGCCTCGTAGGACCCTGCCAAAAGTCAGGTCATTAAGGCTCGCTGGTGCACGAAAATTACTTCACAATGTAATTTCGCACAACTAACCAGCAAGTGCACTGGGTCGTCCAAGTAATACCTTACGTGAGTAAGGGTCGATCCCACGGAGATTGTTGGCTTGAAGCAATCTATGGTTATCTTATACCTCTTAGTCAGGAAGACAATAAAATAATTCACTTATCAAATATGATTGCAAGGAGAAAAAGGGAAGAACACAAATTATACTTGTATGCAATAATGGAGAATATGTTGGAGTTTTGGAGATGCTTTGTCTTCTGAAATTCTGCTTTCCTCTGTTTTCTGATTTACGCACGCACGTCCTCCTATGGCAAGCTGTGTGTAGGTGGATCACCGTTGTCAATGGCTACCATCCATCCTTCCAGTGAAAAGGGTCCAAATGCACTGTCACCGCACGGCTAATCATCTGCAGGTTCTCAATCGTACCGGAATAGGAATTACTATCCTTTTCCGGCTGTCACTACACCCAGTACTCGTGAGTTTGAAGTTCGTCACAGCCATTCAATCTCAGGATCCTACTCGGAATACCACAGACAAGGTTTAGACTTTCCGGATTCTCATGAATGCTGCCATCAATCTAGCTTATACCACAGAGATTCTGATTAAAAAATCTAAGAGATTTTCATTCAATCTGATGTAGAACGGGGGTGATTGTCCGACACACGTTCACGGAGTGAGGAAGGTGATGAGTGTCACTGATCATCACCTTCTCCATAGTTAGGCGCGAATGGATATCTTAGATAGGAACACGCATGTTTGAATGGAAAACAGAATTACTTGCATTAATTCATCAGGACACAACAGAGCTCCTCACCCCCAACAATGGAGTTTAGAGACTCATGCCGTCAAAGAGTACAAAATTCAGATCTAAAATGTCATGAGATACAAAATAAATCTCTAAAAGTTGTTTAAATACTAAACTGGTAACCTAGGTTTACAGAAAATGAGTAGACTATGACAGATAGTGTAGAAATCCACTTCTGGGGCCCACTTGGTGTGTGCTGGGGCTGAGACTAAAGCTTCTCACGTGCCTGGGCTGTTTTGGGCGTTCAACGCCAGGATGTAACCTGTTTCTGGCGTTGAACTCCACTTTGTAACTTGTTTCTGGCGCTGGACGCCGGACAGCAGCATGGAACTGGCGTTGAACCCCAGTTTACGTTGTCTATCCTTGAGCAAAGTATGGACTATTATATATTTCAGGAAAGCCCTGGATGTCTACTTTCCAACGCAATTGGAAGCGTGCCATTTGGACTCCTGTAGCTCCAGAAATTCCATTTTGAGTGCAGAGAGGTCAGAATCCAACAGCATCAGCAGTCCTTTTTCAGCCTGAATTAGATTTTTGCTCAGCTCCCTCAATTTCAGCCAGAAAATACCTGAAATCACAGAAAAACACACAAACTCATAGTAAAGTCCAGAAATATGAATTTTGCCTAGAACTAATAAGAATAAACTAAAAACTAACTAAAATATACTAAAATCTATATGAAATTAACCCCAAAAAGCGTATAAAATATCCGCTCATCACAACACCAAACTTGAACTGTTGCTTGTCCTCAAGCAACCAGACAAATAAAATAGAGGACTAATAGGTCAAGAAGCAATAATATCTCAGAGTTTTTGAGTGAAGCTCAGATTCTAATTAGATGAGCGGGACTAGTAGCTTCTTGCTTCCGAACAGTTTTGGCATCTCACTTTATCCATTGAAGCTCAGAGTGATTGGCATCTATAGGAACCTAGAATTCAGATAGTGTTATTGATTCTCCTATTTCAGTATGATGATTCTTGAATACAGCTACTTTATGAGTCTTGGCCGTGGCCCTAAGCACTTTGTTTTCCAGTATCACCACCGGATACATAAATGCCACAGACACATAATTGGGTGAACCCTTTTAGATTGTGACTCAGCTTTGCTAAAGTCCCCAATTAGAGGTGTCCAGGGTTCTTAAGCACACTCTTTTTTGCTTTGGACCTTGACTTTAACCGCTCAGTCTCAAGTTTTCACTTGACACCTTCACGCCACAAGCACATGGCTAGGGACAGCTTGGTTTAGCCGCTTAGGCCAGGATTTTATTCCTTTAGGCCCTCCTATCCACTGATGCTCAAAGCCTTGGGATCCTTTTTATTTACCCTTGCCTTTTGGTTTTAAGAGCTTTTGGCTTTTTCTGCTTGCTTTTCTTTTTCTTCTATATATATATATTTTTTTCTGCAAGCTTTGTTCTTTGCTGCTTTTTCTTGCTTCTAGAATCATTTTATGATTTTTCAGATTATCAATAACATGTCTCATGTTCATCATTCTTTCAAGAGCCAACATATTTAACAGTCTTAAACAACAAATTCAAAAGATATATGCACTGTTCAAGCATTCATTCAGAAGACAGAAAGCATTGCCACCACATGTTACTAATTAGAATTTTTCTTATTAAAACTCGAGTTTTATTGCCTCTTATTCAAAAGATCTGCTATTTTATTCATGTTTGCTGATGATGAGAAAAATAGACTATAACTTAATTGGAGATAAAATCAAAATAGACACTACTTACTATTATATGACTCCTAAGGTAAACTCCTATAACGACAACTATCACAGAGTTAAAGCAGAAATTGGAATTTAACAACCTTTGTTCTCGGAAGTGGATGTTCCTCGGATCTGTGGGGTGCTTGGTCCTTCAAGAGATAACTTCTAGCACTTTAATTCCCTCAAGTCACGCCCTTGCTCTTCCTGTTCTTTAATCAAATAGCAAAGAATTTGACTTTGTTCCTACTGTTCCTTTATTATTTGTTCCATAGCTTCTTGCATCTTGGTAACTGATGTTTCAAGATACTCCCAATATTCAGATTGAGGGATTTCTGGGAGAAATTCCTGTGTTTTCTTCTTGATGGGGTCATCCTGTGCTTGTTGTTTTTCCATTGATGCTTTGGTGATTGGTTTCTCAATTGAGATATACTCAGTTACTCCCATCCTTACTCCAGCGTCCTTGCAGAGCAAAGAAATCAAGCTTGGATAAGCCAACCTGGCCTCTTTAGAATTTTTGTTAGCAATTTTGTAGAATTCAGTTGAAATCAGTTGATGAACTTCCATTTCTTTTCCCATCATGATGCAATGGATCATCACTGCTCTTTTAACAGTGACTTCAGAGCGGTTGCTAATGGGTAGCAAGGAATGCCGAATAAAGTCCAGCCAGCCTCTGGCCACTGGTTTGAGATCTTCTCTTTTGAGTTGATTAGGAACACCCTTCGTGCTGGTGGTCCACCTGGCTCTAGGGATGCATATGTCTTCTAGAATCTTATCCAGGCTCTTGTTTGTTCTAATCATTCTCCTATTGAAGGAGTCTGGATCATCTTTCAGCTGAGGTAGCTTTAAGATCTCTCTGATCTTGTCAGGGTGGGTATGAATAATCTTTCCTTTGACCACGGTTCGATAGTCATAGATATCGGATCCAGATAGTCTTTGCCTGTCTGTATGCCACATATTAGCATAGAACTCCTGGACCATATTCCTTCCCACTTTCGTTTCAGGATTGGCTAGGATCTCCCAGTTCCTGATTCGGATTTGCTCCTGGATCTCCGGATATTTGTCTTCTTTCAGATCGAATCTAACTTAGACCCGTTATTTTATAATAATGGTCTGAATGTTCTTTAGATAAGAACTTCCCTTGATTCCAAAGTGGTTTTGGAACGCTCTCTTTCTTGCCTCTTGAAGTGGGTTGTTTTCCCTTAGGAGCCATGCTCTTAGTGATCACGGATAAACACTCCAAACTTAGAGGTTTGCTTGTCCTCAAGCAAAAGAAAAGAAAGGAGAGGGATAGAAGGAGAGCTAGGTGCAATTGTTGATGGAGGAGGGTGGAGGCCGAACCCATATATAAAGGGAGGGGGGTGGGTTCGAAAATTTTGAAAAGATATGATAAAAAGATTGATTTGGAAAAGATAAGATAGAAGATATGATGAGAGAGGATATAGTTTAAAATTGAAAAGAGATAAATTTTTGAAAAAGATAAATCTAGATTTTGAAAAAGATAATGTGGAGATTTGAAAAAGATATTAGTTGAAAAAAATAGATTTGTTTTGAAAATTTGAAAAAGAGTTGGATTGAATTTGAAAAAGAGGGTTTGTGCTTATGGATTAAGATACATTTGATATTTTTAAGGTAGGTTTTTTAGAAATTAGGGATTTTAGAAATCAGGGTTCTTAACATGTTTATGCAAGAAATCATGAATTGAAGCATGAAAATTAATATTAAAATGAAAAATATGAAGAAAAAATGAATTTACCTCCTCCCCACCATCCTGGCGTTTGAACGCCCAAACGCTGCATGTTTTGGGCGTTCAACGCCCAAATGCTGCCTCTCCTGGGCGTTCGCCCAGCTGCTGCTTCTTTCTGGCGTTGAACGCCAGGAAGTCCTTTGTTACTAGGCATTTTTTTGAACGCCCAGAATGCTGTAAATCTAGCGTTAAACGCCCAGAAAGAGCTTCTTTCTTGCGTTTAACGCCCAGATGGCTATCCTTACTGGCGTTCAACGCCCAGTGGATGCTTCTGTTGGGCGTTGAATGCCCAAAACAGACTTTTACTGGCGTTTTCTTGCTAGTGAGCTCTTTTTCTCTGTTTTGTGTGCAGAATCCTTCTGTAACCCTGTGAACTCATACAATTGACTCTTTACCTTAGGATCAGTGAACTTTATGTAAGCAAATAAAAATAAAAATAGGGCAAAATGCTTAGAGGATTGATGCCCCATGGCTGGGTTGCCTCCCAGCAAGCGCTTCTTTATTGTCTTTAGCTGGACCTTGCTGAGCTTTTAGTCTAGCTTCAGCCTTGAGCACTCCTGCTCAACATTGCCTTCAAGATAGTGCTTGATTCTCTGTCCATTGACAATGAACTTCTTATCAGAATCACTATCTTGAAGCTCCACATAACCATATGGTGATACACTTGTAATCACATATGGTCCCCTCCACCGGGACTTCAGTTTCCCGGGGAATAGCCTGAGCCTAGAGTTGAACAACAGAACCTTTTGTCCTGGTTCAAAGATTCTAGATGACAGCTTTCTGTCATGCCACTTTTTTTATTTTTCTTTATAAAGCTTGGCATTTTCAAAAGCATTGAATCTGAATTCCTCTAGCTCATTTAGCTGGAGCAATCTTTTTTCTCCAGCTAATCAGGCATCAAAGTTCAGGAATCTGGCTGCCCAGTAGGCTTTATGTTCCAGTTCCACGGGCAGGTGACATGCCTTACCATAGACCAGTTGGTATGGAGAGGTCCCTATAGGAGTCTTGAATGCTGTTCTGTATGCCCACAGAGCATCATCCAAGCTTCTTGCCCAATCCCTTCTACGGGTATTTACAGTCCATTCTAGGATTCTTTTTAGCTCTCTGTTAGAGACTTCAGCTTGTCCATTAGTCTGTGGATGATATGGAGTCGCCACCTTGTGGCGAATCCCATACCGGACCATGGCAGAATAAAGCTATTTGTTGCAGAAGTGAGTGCCCCCATCACTAATTAGTACTCTAGGGACCCCAAACCTGCTGAAGATATATTTCTGGAGGAACTTCAGCACTGTTTTAGTATCATTGGTGGGTGTGGCAATGGCCTCAACCCATTTTGATACATAATCAACTGCCACCAGAATATAAGTGTTTGAGAATGATGGTGGGAAAGGTCCCATGAAGTCAATTCCCCATACGTCAAACAACTCAATCTCCAGGATTCCTTGTTGAGGCATGGCGTAACTATGAGGCAGGTTACCAGCTCTTTGGCAACTGTCACAGTTACGTACAAACTCTCGGGAATCTTTATAGAGTGTGGGCCAATAGAAGCCACATTGGAGGACCTTGGTGGCTATTCGCTCTCCTCCGAAATGGCCTCCATATTGAGATCCATGGCAATGCCATAGGATCCTCTGTGCTTCTTCTCTAGGAACACACTACGGATTATTCCGTCTGCACATCTCTTAAAGAGATAGGGTTCATCCTACAAGTAGTATTTTGCATCAGTGATTAATTTTTTCTTTTGTTGCCTGTTGTACTCTTTGGGTATGAACCTTGCAGCTTTATAGTTTGCAATATCGGCAAACCATGGTGTTTCCTGAATGGCAAATAAATGCTCATCCGAAAAAGTCTCAGAGATCTCAAGAGAGGGGAGGGACATCCCTTCTACTGGCTCTATCCGGGACAGATGATCAGCCACTTGGTTCTCTGTCCCTTTTCTGTCTCTTATTTCTATATCAAAATCTTGCAGAAGCAACACCCATCTGATGAGCCTGGGTTTTGAATCCTGCTTTGTGAGTAGATATTTAAGAGCAGCATGGTCAGTATACACAATCACTTTTGATCCTACAAAGTATGATCTGAACTTGTCAATGGCGTAAACTACTGCAAGTAATTCTTTTTCTATGGTTGTGTAATTTTTCTGGGCATCATTTAAAATGCGACTAGCATAATAAATGACGTGCAGAAGCTTGTCATGCCTCTGTCCCAATACTGCACCAATGGCGTGATCACTGGCATCACACATTAGCTCAAATGCTAATGTCCAGTCTGGTGCAGAAATAATTGGTGCTGTGACTAGCTTAGCTTTCAGCGTTTCAAACACCTGCAGACACTCTGTGTCAAACACAAATGGCGTGTCAGCAGCTAGCAGATTACTTAGAGGTTTTACGATTTTTGAAAAATCCTTTATGAACCTCCTATAGAATCATGCATGCCCCAGAAAGCTTCTGATTGCCTTAACATTGGCAGGTGGTGGTAATTTTTCAATTACCTCTATTTTTGCTTGATCCACCTCTATTCCCTTGTTTGAGATTTTATGCCCAAGGACAATCCCTTCAGTCACCATGAAGTGACATTTTTCCCAGTTTAAAACTAGGTTGGTCTCTTGGCATCTCTTCAGAACAAGTTTCAGGTGATCAAGACAGGAGCTGAATGAGTCTCCATATACTGAGAAGTCATCCATGAAGACTTCCAGAAATTTTTCCACCATATCAGAGAAAATAGAAAGCATGCATCTCTGGAATGTTGCAGGCACATTACACAGCCCAAATGGCATCCTTCTATAAGCAAACACTCCAGATGGACATGTGAATGCTATTTTCTCTTGATCCTGGGGATCTACTGCAATCTGGTTATAGCCTGAGTAGCCATCCAGAAAGCAGTAATAATCATGACCTGCCAGTCTTTCTAGCATCTGGTCTATGAATGGTAAAGGAAAATGATCCTTTCTGGTGGCTGTATTGAGCCTTCTGTAGTCAATACACATGCGCCACCCTGTAACTGTTCTTGTAGGAACTAGTTCATTTTTTCATTATGAATCACTGTCATGCCTCCCTTTTTTGGGACGACTTGGACAGGGCTCAGCTAGGGGCTATCAGAAATAGGATAAATAATCCCAGCCTCTAGTAATTTGGTGACCTCTTTCTGCACCACTTCCTTCATGGCTGGATTTAGCCGCCTCTGTGGTTGAACCACTGGTTTAGCATTATCCTCCAATAAGATTTTGTGCATGCATCTAGCTGGGCTTATGCCCTTAAGGTCACCTATGGACCACCCAAGAGCTGTCTTGTGTGTCCTTAGCACTTGAATAAGTGCTTCCTCTTCCTGTGAATTTAAAGCAGAGCTTATGATCACTGGAAAAGTGTCACCTTCTCCCAGAAATACATATTTCAGGGATGGTGGTAATGGTTTGAGCTCGGGTTTAGGAGGTTTTTCCTCTTCCAGAGGAAACTTCAGAGGCTCTTTAATCTCCTCTGAATCCTCCAAATCAGGCTGAACATCTTTAAAGATGTCCTCCAACTCTGATTCGAGACTCTCAGCCATGTTGATCTCTTCTACCAAAGAGTCAATAAGATCAACTTTCATGCAGTCTTTTGATGTGTCTGGATGCTGCATGGCTTTGACAGCATTCAACTTAAACTCATCATCATTGACTCTCAGGGTTATTTCCCCTTGTTGGACATCAATGAGGGTTCGTCCAGTTGCTAGGAAGGGTCTTCCTAGAATGAGAGTAGAACTCTTGTGTTCCTCCATTTCCAGCACTACAAAGTCAGTGGGAAAGGCGAATGGCCCAACTCTGACAATCATGTCTTCAATCACGCCTGATGGGTATTTAATTGAGCCATCAGCAAGTTGGAGACATATCCGGGTTGTTTTAACTTCTTCAGTTAAGCCAAGCTTTCTGACAGTGGATGCAGGTATTAGGTTGATGCTTGCCCCAAGATCGCACAAAGCTGTCTTGGTGCAGTTACCTTCTAATATGCATGGTATCAGAAAACTCCCAGGGTCTTTAAGCTTTTCAGGAAAGCTTTTTAGAATGACTGCACTGCATTCTTCAGTGAGGAGAACTCTTTCTGTTTCTCTCCAATCCTTTTTATGACTCAAGATTTCTTTCATGAACTTGGCATAAGAAGGTATTTGCTCAAGTGCCTCTGCAAATGGAATCTTTATTTCTAGAGTCTTGAGATAATCTGCAAAGCGAGCAAATTGCTTATCCTGTTCCTCTTTCTGGAGTTTTTGAGGATAAGGTATATTGGCTTTATATTCCTCAACCTTAGTTGCTGTAGGTTTATTGCCTACAGAAGTGGCTGAATAAGCCTTTTTAGAGGGGTTGTCATCAGCACTTGTGTGTGTCTGATCCCTCACTGGCAATTGAGTGCCAGAGTTAGAAGCTGGAGTGATGTGAGACGCTAACTCCTTGTCTGTTCCTAGCGTCTGAACGCCAGAACTGTGCCCATTTTGGGCGTTTAGCGCCAGATCTTGCCCATTTTGGGCGTTCAACGCCAGATCCTTGCTTGTTTCTGGCGTTGAACGCCAGTCTTTGCTTGTTACTGGCGTTGAACGCCAGTCTTGGGCATGGTCTGGGCGTTCAACGCTAGCCTTCCACCAGATTGTTGGCGTTTTAACGCCAGAATTACTTTTCCCTGGGCTCTTACTGTCCTCAGGTGAATTTTGGGTGGTTTGCTCATTCTTTAACTCTTTGCTGCCTTGAGGTGGGGTATTTAATGTTTTCCCACTTCTTAATTAAACTGCTTGGCATTCTTCTGTTATTTGTCTTGACAGCTGCTGCTTTGTTTGCTTCAATTGTTCTTCCATATTTATATTAGCCATCCTTATCTCTTGTAGTTTATCCTTGAATTCGGCTAACTGCTTTGTTAGAAAGTCCAATTGCTGATTAAATTCAGCAGCTTGTTTTACAGGGCTGAGTTCAGCAGTTACTGTTTGAACCTCTTCTTTCATGGAAGGGTCACTGCTTAGGTATAGATGCTGATTCCTGGCAACTGTATCAATGAGCTCTTGAGCCTCTTCAATTGTCTTTCTCATGTGGATAGATCCACCAGCTAAGTAATCTAGAGACATCTGAGCTCCTTCTGCAAGCCCATAATAGAAGATGTCTAACTGAACCCACTCTGAAAACATTTCAGAGGGGCATTTTCATAGCATCTCTCTGTATCTCTCCCAGGCATCATAAAGAGATTCCTTATCTCCTTGTTTAAAGCCTTGGATGTCCAGCCTTAGCTGTGTCATCCGTTTTGGGGAAAAGTATTGATTCAGGAATTTTTCTGTCAGCTGTTTCCATGTCCTTATGCTGGCCTTAGGTTGGTTATTTAACCACCTCTTAGCTTGATCTTTTACAGCAAATGGAAACAGTAATAGTCTGTAGACATCCTGATCTATTTTCTTATCATGTACTGTGTCAGCAATTTGTAAAACTTGTGCCAGAAACTCTGTAGGTTCTTCCTGTAGAAGACCGGAATACTGGCAACTTTGCTGCACCATGACAATGAGCTGAGGATTCAACTCGAAGCTACTGACTCCAATGGAGGGTATGCAGATACTACTCCCATATGAAGCAGTAGAGGGGTTAGCATATGACCCCAGAGTCCTCCTGGACTGTTAATTTCCACTTAGATCCATGATGGAGAAAGGGAGATGATAAAAAAAATTTTATTTTTATTTATTTATTTATTTATTTCGAAAATAAAATAAATTAAAATAAAATAAATAAAAATAGGTGAAGATTTTTGAAAAAATGAGGGGGGAGAAAGTGGTAAGGAAGTTTTGAAAAAGATATGATTTGGAAAAGATTTTAAATTTTAAAAAAAATCTGAATTTTTAAAAATAATTTTCGAAAATTTGTTTTAGAATTAGAGAGAAAATATATTTTTGAATTTAGTGAGAAAAGAGAAAAACAATAAAATAGCATAAGATTTAAAATTTTTAGATCTAATGCTCCTAGTTTTCGAAAATTTTGGAGGGAAAACACCAAGGAACACCAAACTTAAAAATTTTAAGATCAAGACACAAGGAAAACTCAAGAACACTTTGAAGACTCACAAGAACACAAGAACATGAAGGAAGAACACCAAACTTAAAATTTTTAGAAAACCAAGCTAAAATTTTCGAAAAACATAGAAAAATCAACAAGAAAACACCAAACTTAAAGTTTGGCACAAAATTTAATAGAAAAATTATTTTTTGAAAAAGATTTTTAATAAAACTTGTAACAACCCTGATTTTCGAGTACGCGAAATCTTTTCTGAAAGTACGGATTTCTCCAGAAGATCAGTAAGGGGAAAACCTTTGATATATCATCAAGTATCTCAATCCTCATTGTCATTATGTCATCTTTAAGTTAGAACCTTTTCCGAGACAAGCTCGATAACGCAGTCACGAAGAACCTAGTTTTTGAACCGTATCGGTTAGGAGTTTTGATTGTAGTTTTCGTAAATAGTCTCAGTTTGACGAACCAGACTCGATTCATGAGAGAAGAGAGATAATATGATAATATTATCATTATATTAGTATTATAAGCTTCTTGAATGATATTATAAGGTTACCTGGTCAGTTTTAGTTAAAAACAGAAAATCGGTTTAACCGGGTTTACGGTTTACTGGTGCAGCTTAGCACCAGCACTCTCTGATGACTTTAGCAATGCTAAGGCCTCATTATTCATGTTTTATTCTCATAATAAATATGTTACTAGTGTCATTTATGCTAGTAGCTCAGAAAATAATTTTTAGAGATATTTTTACGAGTGTTCCGATACACCTAGTTTTAGTCGTTATACACCTGAGATATTTTAATATTATTTTAATCCACCTCCAAGCCAACCAATCACAACTCACCTTACACCCCCAAGACACTCCAAGGCTGGTCATTTACTCCCTTTGGCCGAAAATACAAGAGAGAAAAGAGAGAAACTTTCTTGAACACTTAATCTTCAAAGTTTGATTTCTTCTAAACTAAAACTCAAATCAAAACTCCGATTTCACCAAAATGATCCTCTCTTCTTCCTCTACATAACCATGTAAGTTATCAAGGCTGAAAATAAGGTGAGATGGCTGTTCCTTTCCCCTTTCAATTCGGTTTTCAAGGAAACATGCTTAAACATGTGTTTTCTTTATGTTCTTCCTTAGGAATCATGCTTAACTTGACTTGAGGGCCAAGAAACGTGAATTTTCAGCAAGTCTAAGGTGAGATATCTCTTCCAAACATACTGAGTGAGATTTGGTCAGTTGAGAGTTTTTGGATTTAAAGTTGTTCTTGATGTGATTTAGGAGGAAAAAGTGCTTAAGGACTACCTGAAAGTTTAACCGAATTAGGAGCAGCAAAACCAGGTAGGGTGTCACGAAATTAATTTTGATTACTTGTGTTTGATTTGTGTGAATGTTGTATAAATTGACTGTGCTAAAAATTTGTTGCATATATGATTGATTCTTGGTGAAAATTTGGTGAAATTTTGATAAAATTTGATGAAATTCAAGCTTTAAAGTTCATGTTCTTGGGCAGCTGGAAAAACGAAACCCTAAGCTTAAATTGAGGTTAAATTTGTGTTGAAATCATGTAGAAAATATGGGGTTTTAGTGGCTGCTAATTTATTATGAATTATAGTAAAAATCGGTTGCTGAAAAGACTGAAAATTGGGTCGTTACAAAACTGGTGCCCAATCATCAAGAACATAAACCAACACTCTAGCCAATTGGGCAATAAATGTAACACTTGTTTTGAAGAAGGATATTTTTTTTTTTGAAAAGAAAATAAAAGATTCTGACCCAAAAGACAAAAATTTCCTAATCTAAGCAACAAGATTCACCGTCAGTTGTTCAAACTCAAATAATCCCCGGCAACGGCGCCAAAAACTTGGTGCACGAAAATTACTTCACAATGTAATTTCGCACAACTAACCAGCAAGTGCACTGGGTCGTCCAAGTAATACCTTACGTGAGTAAGGGTCGATCCCATGGAGATTGTTGGCTTGAAGCAATCTATGGTTATCTTATACCTCTTAGTCAGGAAGACAATAAAATAATTCACTTATCAAATATGATTGCAAGGAGAAAAAGGGCAGAACATAAATTATACTTGTATGCAATAATGGAGAATATGTTGGAGTTTTGGAGATGCTTTGTCTTCTGAAATTCTGCTTTCCTCTGTTTTCTGATTCACGCACGCACGTCCTCCTATGGCAAGCTGTGTGTAGGTGGATCACCGTTGTCAATGGCTACCATCCATCCTTCCAGTGAAAAAGGTCCAAATGCGCTGTCACCGCACGGCTAATCATCTGCAGGTTCTCAATCGTACCGGAATAGGAATTACTATCCTTTTGCGGCTGTCACTACGCCCAGCACTCGTGAGTTTGAAGTTCGTCACAGCCATTCAATCCCAGGATCCTACTCGGAATACCACAGACAAGGTTTAGACTTTCCGGATTCTCATGAATGCTGCCATCAATCTAGCTTATACCACGGAGATTCTGATTAAGGAATCTAAGAGATATTCATTCAATCTGATGTAGAACGGAGGTGATTGTCAGACACACGTTCATGGAGTGAGGAAGGTGATGAGTGTCACTGATCATCACCTTCTCCATAGTTAGGCGCGAATGGATATCTTAAATAGGAACACGCATGTTTGAATGGAAAACAGAATTACTTGCATTAATTCATCAGGACACAGCAGAGCTCCTCACCCCCAACAATGGAGTTTAGAGACTCATGTCGTCAAAGAGTACAAAATTTAGATCTAAAATGTCATGAGATACAAAATAAATCTCTAAAAGTTGTTTAAATACTAAACTGGTAACCTAGGTTTACAGAAAATGAGTAGACTATGACAGATAGTGCAGAAATCCACTTCTGGGGCCCACTTGGTGTGTGCTGGGGCTGAGACTAAAGCTTCTCACGTGCCTGGGCTGTTTTGGGCGTTCAACGCCAGGTTGTAACCTGTTTCTGGCGTTGAACTCCACTTTGTAACTTGTTTCTGGCGCTGGACGCCGGACAGCAGCATGGAAATGGCGTTGAACGCCAGTTTACGTTGTCTATCCTTGAGCAAAGTATGGACTATTATATATTTCTGGAAAACCCTGGATTTCTACTTTCCAAATCAATTTGAAGCGCGCCATTTGGACTCCTGTAGCTCCAGAAATTCCATTTTGAGTGCAGAGAGGTCAGAATCCAATAGCATCAGCAGTCCTTTTTCAGCCTAAATCAGATTTTTGCTCAGCTCCCTCAATTTCAGCCAGAAAATACCTGAAATCACAGAAAAATACACAAACTCATAGTAAAGTCTAGAAATATGAATTTTTCCTAGAACTAATGAGAATAAACTAAAAACTAACTAAAATATACTAAAATCTATATGAAATTAACCCCAAAAAGCGTATAAAATATCCACTCATCACTCGCTTTAGCTAAACTATTCAAGATAGCATCGTTAAAAGAACGAGGGTAAGCACGACGTAAAAAAAAAGAGGTGTAACACGAGGACTTCCCAGGAGGTCACCCATCGTAGTACTACTCTCGCCCAAGCACGCTTAACTGCATAGTTCTGATGGGATCCGGTGCATTAGTGCTGGTATGATCGCACCTATTAAAGTATGCGCATGCAATTGTCATAAGCGTGTATCCCTACATAGGTTAAGTTGAGCTGCGAAGCCCTACGGGCCCCGTAGGAGCCTGCCGAAAGTCAGGTCATTAAGGCTCGCTTTAGCTAAACTATTCGAGATAGCGTCGTTTAAAGAACGAGGGTAAGCACGACGTAAAAAAAAAAAAGAGGTGCAACACGAGGACTTCCCAGGAGGTCACCCATCCTAGTACCACTCTCGCCCAAGCACGCTTAACTACAGAGTTCTGGTGGGATCCGGTGCATTAGTGCTGGTATGATTGCACCTATTAAAGTATGTGCACACAATTATCTTAAGCATGTATCGCGACGTAGGGTAAGTCGAGCTGCGAAGCCCTGCAGGGCCCGTGGGAGCTTGCCGAAAATCAGTTCATTAAGGCTCACTATAGCTAAACTATTCGAGATAGCGTCGTTTAAAGAACGAGGGTAAGCACGACGTAAAAAAAAAGGTACAACACGAGGACTTCCCAGGAGGTTGATGCACAAAAAACATGTCTCATAACAAATTTCCTTCGGCAAGTGTACCGAATTTTTCGTCAAGTAAAAACTCACAATAGAGTTAGGTCGAATCCCACAGGGATTGATTGATCAAGAAACTTTAATTAGAGGAATGTTCTAGTTGAGCGAATCAGAATTTGAGTTGAGAATTGCAGAAAATTAAATGGCGGGAAAGTAAATAACAGAAAAGTAAATGCTAGAAATAAAAAGCTGAATGTAAATGACGGAAAGTAAATTGCAGAATCTTAAATGGGAATGGGGAAATTGCTCATAAAAGTAAATGACTAAAATTAAAGAGAATGGGTAAGATTAGGAATGGGGAGTTCATTGGGCTCAGGATATGTTACATTCTCCGGATCAATTTCATTTTCATCTCTTCCTCAATCAATGCACTCATTGATCTCCTTGGCAATCTTAAGTGATCGAATTACAATTTCTTGTAACTCAATCTCTCAAATCTTGATCAATAGCCAATTCCTTGGTCAATTGCTCATGAGAAAAGATGAAGTATGATCACTGATTATACCACATGCATATCCCAAATCAAGTGTTGAGAGGATTATAGTCACATATCCATCCAAACCCAATTTGGTCCAGCATGAGAAAGCATTTCTAGCATGATCCCTTCATTCCTCTTTCAAGGTTCAGAAGAGATCCAAGTATGAATAGCTTCTTTTCCAAGATAACTACCCAATTGGATGAAGATCGAAAGCTTTCAAGTAAAATCAAGAGAAAAGATAGAAGAAGAATAATGAAAACTAGTATAGATCCATCAAATTACAATAGATCTCCCTAACCCAATGAAAGGGGTTTAGTTGTTCATAGCTCTAAAAAATGAAAACAAAGATGGAGAATACATGATGAAACTAGAAGTGCAGAGAAAGTAAAATACAGAGAGTAGTTCTATGCCCAAAGGCTCCCTATAATTTCCAACTCTCAATTTAATTCAAAGCTACTCCTATATATACTACTCTTCTGTTCTTCTAGTTGGCTCTTCAAGTCTTGGGTATAGGCCTTTGGATCTTGAGTTTGAAGCAGTTCTCTTCTTCATTTGTCTTGGCTTTACTTGCAGAGAGAAAGTGTGAAGTGGGCAGAGACTTTAGCTCAGGACGTTAGTGGTGTTAACGTTCAGTGAAAATATGGGTTCGAGAACGTTAGTGACAATCACCTTTTTCACTAACGTTCCTCACCCAAGTAAGAGCCACGTTATCTTCAACGTTAGTGACACAAACGTTGCCACTAACGTTGCCTCTTTGTCCTTCGTACACGTTATTGGGACTTGCCTTTCCCAATAATGTTGAGAAGTCTCCCCCTTCCCTACGTTAGAGTCCACGTTAACTTAGTTAACGTGGCTCTTTTAACGTAGGCTTGCCAACCTTCGAGAATGTTAGTGACACTTACCATTGTCACTAACGTTCCAATGTGCCCCTATTTCTCACGTTAGAGTCCACGTTAACTAGGTTAACGTGGCTTCTAACGTGGCCATGCTAGCCATCTCCAACGTTAGTGACAAAGTTGAGTGTCACTAACGTTGGCTCATCATTCCCTTATCCACGTTAGCTTCCACGTTAACTAAGTTAACGTGGTAGTTAACATGGCTCATAGTGGCTTATGTGGGCTAATTCCAACGTTAGTGACAATGTTTGGTGTCACTAACGTTGGCGATCACCTCCCTTCTTCACGTTAACTAAGTTAACATGGGAGTTAACGTGGATTATTGGGGCTTGTGTGGGTTCCTTCCAACGTTAGTGACAATGTTTGGTGTCACTAACTTTGTCGACCACTTTGTCTCCTCACGTTAGCTTCCACGTTAACTAGGTTAACGTGGAAGTTAACGTGGCTTATTGTGACTTGGCCAACGTTAGTGACAAAGTTGAATGTCACTAACGTTGGCTTCCCCTTTACTTCTTATCGTTAGAGGCCACATTAACTAAGTTAACGTGGCCACTTATGTGCTTGGTCCAACGTTAGTGATAATGTTAAGTGTCACTAACGTTGGCTCCATTTCCTTTCTTCCACGTTAGAGTGCACGTTAACTTAGTTAACGTGACTCTTAACGTGGGCAATGATGGCTTCGAGAGCGTTATTGGCAATTACTTTTCTCATTAACTTTACAAGTTACTCCCATTCCACGTTAGTGTTAATGTTAGTCTAACTAACGTAGCCACTAAAGTGGTTCTTCTTTGCTTCCTTTGTCCTGAAATCAAGCCATGAAGTGCATCAAAATTCTAGTCCAAGTCATGGGAATTGCAACATCCAATTTGTCCTTAAATTCATGCAAAATCCTCATGAAATCATGTAAAGTGCACAATGTATGATTGAATCAAGATGTAAGTGAATATCTACCCAAAACTAGCTTATTTCCTAAGGAAATGCTTGAAACTACCCTAAAAACAGTAAAGAAAAGGTCAGTGAAACTGGCCAAAATGCCCTGGCATCACAACACCAAACTTAAAGCTTGCTTGTCCCTAAGCAAGTACTGGAACAAGAGAATGATAAATGGAATGCCAAGAGAAATGAGTCATTCTTGTGGAAGTCATGTCCCTGGTTTTATGGTGGTTTTATGCATAGCAACTTAGGTTCATTCCTGGCATTCAGACCTTTATCATGTCCTAGAATACTCACTGTGATTGCATCCCATGAGACTTTTATTCATTGATCCTTTTGTTGTTATTTCAGGGCTTATTTTTGTTCTTAAGCTAAGTGCTCTATAAGGGGGCAACTCTTTAAAATAAGCTTTCAGCCAACACTCCCGAACCAGTTGGTTCAAGGTGCTAGGTGTTGAAGCACCCCTAAGGACTTACTTGCTCAAGTCTCTCCCCCATACATACACACCACAGGCACATAGTTTATTTGTTTTCTTTTCTTGAGACCTTGGTGTCCAGCACCTCTTTGAATTACTAAATGCTCTGTATTAAAGGTTACTCTTGATAGTGGACTTTCAGCTGATAATCCCGAGTTAGTTAACCCAAGTTACCAAGTGATAAGGCACCCCTAAGAGCTTATTCATCCAAGTAGATCCCTCACACAGGAGCACCACAGACACATGCCTCAAGATTAAAACCATTGGTGCCTAGCCTTATTGCTTACTCTTTTTCTTTAATTTTTTTCAACCTTTATTGTTCTTTCCCTTTTTCTTATTAGGATCTTCTTATTTAGCTAGTCTCATGGGGTGTTCCTCAAGCACAGTATTCATGACAGATAGTTGTCCTCCCACCTTCTGGTTGAACCAACTTAGCTAACTTATGATCACACCATAAACTCATGAACTTACTCCATAGTATGAACTCCTCTCTGGTCTTTAAAAACACTCATTCTCTTTTCATTTGATTTAAAGGGACAAACATACAAGTAAGCAAAGTAAGGGTGGAATGACATAAAGACCAGCAAACATAGACCTTTTCAACACAAAAACTTATAAGACAGAATTTAAAAAGGTTTAAACATAATCATGGAAGCAAGTTCTATTTCATACAAGATCTTCTTTATTCAAAGCATAGAAAAAGATGGACCAAAGAAGGAACGTCTCCACCTTTTACTCTTGTGGATGCCCATGCTTTCCTCCTTGTTTGTCTTCTTTGTGTCCTCTTGCATTCCCTCGCATCCGTGCCAATCTTGCTTGCTTCCAATCCTCAAGTGCCTTCCTCACTGATTCATGACTCTCTTCCACCTTTTGTCTTTCTTCTCGTGCTAATTCATCCCTCATTTCTTCATACCTTGTGATTCCTGGATGCAATATAGGCAGCTGTCCTACTAAGTAACCGAGCCTGGCTTGAGTATTTATATGATGCCCAGTCTCGCTCAGGTAAACTCCTTCTACGAATGCCCTTTGCTCATCCAATAGTTCTGCCTGTTCTATCTGTCTTCGATGCATCTCATGTATATGTGCGCCTTGATGTGCTTGGATGTTGATTAGCCTCTGGATGGATTCTTGTTGCTCATTTTTCCTTTGTTCCATCCTGTGGAATATTTCACTCCATTGTTGCCCTTGACTCAGTTGCTGATCTATCATTTGCTTTTGCCACTCCCCTTGTTGAGTCATCCATCTTGAGAGTGACTAGTCTTGCTGCCCCATCATCTGTAGTTGAAGCTCTCTCTGTGCTCCTTGACTTTCCAAATATTGTCGAGATAGCCCATCAATGGCTTCCTGCAATTCGTGCATATCCAAGGTGGCTGGTGCTTGCCCCTCTAAGACTTGTCCTTCTACTACTTGAGGGGCTGTCCTCTTCCTTTGCTTCCGTTGAGGCAGGGGGGATGCGGTAGCATGCATTCGTCGAACGGTTATTGAAATGCTCTCTTTTATCCACACGGGGTGCTCATCTTCAAACACCACCCCAGCTTTCTTGCACAGTCGGTAAATAGTGCTAGGGTAACCTAACGTTCCTCTCGAGTCGCTTTTCTCTGCCATTTTTCTAATGCCTTCTGCTATGAGTTCATGAACCTTGATCTCTCCTCCTTTGAGTATACAGTGTACCAGTGTGGCTCTCTTGAGATTCACCTCCGAGTTGTTCGCTGCTGGGAGGATGGACCTCCTTACAATTTCGATGAATCTTGTCTCATAACAAATTTCCTTCGGCAAGTGTACCGAATTTGTCGTCAAGTAAAAACTCACATTAGAGTGAGGTCGAATCCCACAGGGATTGATTGATCAAGCAACTTTAATTAGAGGAATGTTTTAGTTGAGCGAATCAGAATTTGAGTTGAGAATTACAGAAAATTAAATGGCAGGAAAGTAAATAACAGAAAAGTAAATGCTAGAAATAAAAAGCTGAATGTAAATGACGGAAAGTAAATTGCAGAATCTTAAATGGGAATGGGGAAATTGCTCATAAAAGTAAATGACTGAAATTAAAGAGAATGGGTAAGATCAGGAATGGGGAGTTCATTGGGCTCAGGAGATGTTGCATTCTCCGGATCAATTTCATTTTCATCTCTTCCTCAATCAATGCACTCATTGATCTCCTTGGCAATCTTAAGTGATCGAATTACAATTTCTTGTAATTCAATCTCTCAAATCTTGATCAATAGCCAATTCCTTGGTCAATAGCTCATGAGAAGAGATGAAGTATGGTCACTGATTATACCACATGCATTTCCCAAATCAAGTGTTGAGAGGATTATAGTCACATATCCATCCAAACCCAATTTGGTCCAGCATGAGAAAGCATTTCTAGCATGATCTCTTCATTCCTCTTTCAAGGTTCATAAGAGATCCAAGTATGAATAGCTTCTTTTCCAAGATAACTACCCAATTGGATGAAGATCGAAAGCTTTCAAGTAAAATCAAGAGAAAAGATAGAAGAAGAATAATGAAAACTAGTATTGATCCATCAAATTACAACAGAGCTCCCTAACCCAATGAAAGGGGTTTAGTTGTTCATAGCTCTGGAAAATGAAAACAAAGATGGAGAATACATGATGAAACTAGAAGTGCAGAGAAAGTAAAATACAGAGAGTAGTTCTATGCCCAGAGGCTCCCTATAATTTCCAACTCTCAATTTAATTCAAAGCTACTCCTATATATACTATTCTTCTGTTCTTCTAGTTGGCTCTTCAAGTCTTGGGTATGGGCCTTCGGATCTTGAGTTTGAAGCAGTTCTCTTCTTCATTGGGCTTGGCTTTACTTGCAGAGAGAAAGTGTGAAGTGGGCAGAGACTTTAGCTCAGGACGTTAGTGGTGTTAACGTTCAGTGAAAATATGGGTTCGAGAACGTTAGTGACAATCACCTTTTTCACTAACATTCCTCACCCAAGTAGGAGCCACGTTATCTTCAACGTTAGTGGCACAAACATTGCCACTAACGTTGCCTCTTTGTCCTTCGCACACGTTATTGGGACTTGCCTTTCCCAATAATGTTGAGAAGTCTCCCCCTTCCCTACGTTAGAGTCCACGTTAACTTAGTTAATGTGGCTCTTTCAACGTAGGCTTGCCAACCTTCGAGAACGTTAGTGACACTTACCATTGTCACTAACGTTCCAATGTGCCCCTATTTCTCACGTTAGAGTCCACGTTAATTAGGTTAACGTGGCTTCTAACGTGGCCATGCTAGCCATCTCCAACGTTAGTGACAAAGTTGAGTGTCACTAACGTTGGCTCATCATTCCCTTATCCACGTTAGCTTCCACGTTAACTAAGTTAACGTGGGAGTTAACGTGGCTCATAGTGGCTTATGTGGGCTAATTCCAACGTTAGTGACAATGTTTGGTGTCACTAACGTTGGCGATCACCTCCCTTCTTCACATTAACTTCCACGTTAACTAAGTTAACGTGGCTTACTGGGGCTTGTGTGGGTTTCTTCCAACGTTAGTGACAATGTTTGGTGTCACTAACGTTGTCGACCACTTTGTCTCCTCACGTTAGCTTCCATGTTAACTAGGTTAACGTGGAAGTTAACGTGGCTTATTGTGACTTGGCCAACGTTAATGACAAAGTTGAATGTCACTAACGTTGGCTTCCCCTTTACTTCTTAACGTTAGAGGCCACGTTAACTAAGTTAACGTGGCAACTAACGTGGCCATTTATGAGCTTGGTCTAACGTTAGTGACTAACGTTAGTGATAATGTTAAGTGTCACTAACATTGGCTCCATTTCCTTTCTTCCACGTTAGAGTTCACATTAACTTGGTTAACGTGACTCTTAACGTGGGCAATGATGTCTTCGAGAGCGTTATTAGCAATTACTTTTCTCATTAACTTTGCAAGTTACTCCCATTGCACGTTAGTGTTAACGTTAGTGTAACTAACGTAGCCACTAAAGTGGTTCTTCTTTGCTTCCTTTGTCCTGAAATCAAGCCATGAAGTGCATCAAATTTCTAGTCCAAGTCATGGGAATTGCAACATCCAATTGGTCCTTAAATTCATGCAAAATTCTCATGAAATCATGTAAAGTGCACAATGTATGCTTGAATCAAGATGTAAGTGAATATCTACCCAAAACTAGCTTATTTCCTAAGGAAATGCTTGAAACTACCCTAAAAACAGTAAAGAAAAGGTCAGTGAAACCGGCCAAAATGCCCTGGCATCAGAGGTCACCCATGCTAGTACTACCCTAGCCCAAGCACGCTTAACTACGGAGTTCTGGTGGGACCCGGTGCATTAGTGCTGGTATGATCACACCTATTAAAGTATGTGCACACAATTATCATAAGCATGTATCGCTACATAGGGTAAGTCGAGCTGCGAATCTCTGCGAGTCCCGTAGGAGCCTACCGAAAGTCAGGTCATTAAGGCTCGCTTTAGCTAAACTATTCGAGATAGCGTCGTTTAAAGAATGAGGGTAAGCACGACGTAAAAAAAAAAGAGGTGCAATACGAGGACTTCCCAGGAGGACACCCATCCTAGTACGACTCTCGCCCAAGCACGCTTAACTGCGGAGTTCTCATGGGATCCGGTGCATTAGTAATGGTATGATCGCACCTATTAAAGTATGCGCACACAATTATCATAAGTTTGTGTCACGACATAGGGTAAGTCGAGCTGCGAAGCCTTGCCGGGCCCGTGGTAGCCTGCCGAAAATCACGTCATTAAATCTCGCTTTAGGTAAACTATTCCAGATAGCGTCGGTCAAAGAACGAGGGTAAGTACGACGTAAAAAAAAAAGAGGTGCAACACGAGGACTTCCCAGGAGGTCACCTATCCTAGTACTACTCTTGTCCAAACACGGTTAACTACGGATTTCTGATGGGATCTGGTGCATTAGTGCTGGTATGATCGCACCTATTAAAGTATTTGCACACAATAATCATAAGCATGTGTCCCGATATAGTTTAAGTCAAGCTACGAATCCCTGCGGGGCCCATTAAAGCCTCCCGAAAATCAGGTCATTAAGGCTCTCTTTAGCTAAAGTATTCAAGATTGCGTCGTTTAAAGAATGAGGGTAAGCACGACGTAAAAAAAAGTGGTGCAACACGAGTACTTCCAAGAAAGTCACCCATCCTAGTACTACTCTCGACAAAGCACGCTTAACTACGGAGTTCTGGTGGGATCCAGTGCATTAGTGTTGTTATGGTCACACCTATTAAAGTATGTGCACACAATCATCATAAGCAAGTATCACGACAAAGGGTAAGTCGAGCTGCGAAGCCCTGCAGGCCCCGTAGGAGCCTGCCAAAAGTCAGGTCATTAAGGCTCACTTTAGTTAACTGATTCGAGATAGCGTCATTTAAAGAACGAGGGTAAGCACAACGTAAAGAAAAAAAAAGGTGCAACACGAGTACTTCCCAGGAGGTCACCCATCCTAGTACCCCTCTCGCCCACGCACGCTTAACTACGGAGTTCTGATGGGATCCGATGCATTAGTGCTAGTATGATCACAATAATTAATGTATATGCACACAATTATCATAAGCATGTATCACTACATAGGGTAAGTCGAGCTGCGAAGCCCTGCGGGCCTCGTAGGACCCTGCCGAAAGTCAGGTCATTAAGGGTCGCTTTAGCTAAACTATTCGAGATAGCATCGTTAAAAGAACGAGGGTAAGCACGACATAAAAAAAAAAAGGAGATGCAACACGAGGACTTCCCAGGAGGCCACCCATCGTAGTACTACTCTCACCCAAGCATGCTTAACTGCAGAATTCTGATGGGATCCGGTGCATTAGTGCTGGTATGATTGCACCTACTAAAGTATGTGCATGCAATTGTCATAAGCATGTATCGCTACATAGGGTAAGTCGAGCTGCGAAGCCCTGCGGGCCCCGTAGGAGCCTGCCGAAAGTCAGGTCATTAAGGCTCGCTTTAGATAAACTATTCGAGATAGCGTCGTTTAAAGAACGAGGGTAAGCACGACGTAAAAAAAAAGAGGTGCAACACGAGAACTTACCAGGAGGTCACCCATCCAAGTACCACTCTCGCCCAAGCACGCTTAACTACGGAGTTCTGGTGGGATCCAGTGCATTAGTTCTGGTATGATTGCACCTATTAAAGTATGTGCACACAATTATCTTAAGCATGTATTGCGACGTAGGGTAAGTCGAGCTGCGAAGCCCTGCAGGGACCGTGGGAGCTTGCCGAAAATCAGTTCATTAAGGCTTACTATAGCTAAACTATTCGAGATAGCGTCGTTTAAAGAACGAGGGTATGCACGACGTAAAAAAAAAAGGTACAACACGAGTACTTCGCAGGAGGTCACCCATCCTAGTACTACTCTAGCCCAAACATGCTTAACTACGGAGTTCTGGTGGGATCCGGTGCATTAGTGCTAGTATGATTGCACCTATTAAAGTATGTGCACACAATTATCATAAGCATGTATCGCTACATAGGGTAAGTCGAGCTTCGAAGCGCTGCACGGCCCGTGGGAGCTTGCCAAAAATCAGTTCATTAAGGCTCACTATAGCTAAACTATTCGAGATAACATCGTTTAAAGAACGAGGGTAAGCACGACGTCAAAAAAAAAGTTACAACATGAGAACTTCCTTGGAGGGAACCCATCCTAGTACTACTCCCGCCTAAGCGCGTTTAACTACGGAGTTCATGTGGGATCCGGTGCATTAATGCTGGTATGATCACACCAATTAATGTATGTGCACATAATTATCATAAGCATGTATCGCTACATAGGGTAAGTGGAGCTGCGAAGCCCTGCGGGCCTCGTAGGATCCTGCCGAAAGTCAGGTCATTAAGGGTCGCTTTAGCTAAACTATTTGAGATAGCATCGTTAAAAGAACAAGGGTAAGCACGACGTAAAAAAAAAAAGAGGTGCAACACGAGGACTTCCCAGGAGGTCACCCATCGTAGTACTACTCCCACCCAAGCACGCTAAACTGCAGAGTTCTGATGGGATCCGGTGCATTAGTGCTGGTATGATTGCACCTACTAAAGTATGCGCATGCAATTGTCATAAGCGTGTATCGCTACATAGGGTAAGTCGAGCTGCGAAGCCCTGCGGTCCCCGTAGGAGCCTGCCGAAAGTCAGGTCATTAAGGCACACTTTACATAAACTATTCGAGATAGCATCTTTTAAAGAACGAGGTTAAGCACGACGTAAAAAAAAAAGAGGTGCAACACGAGGACTTCCTACGAGGTCACCCATCCTAGTATCACTCTCGCCCAAGCATACATAACTACGGAGTTCTGGTGGGATCCGGTGCATTAGTGCTGGTATGATCGCACCTATTAAAGTATGTGCACACAATTATCATATGCATGTATCGCAACGTAGGGTAAGACGAGCTACGAAGCCCTGCAGTGCCCGTAGGAGCTTGCCGAAAATCAGTTCATTAAGGCTCACTATAGCTAAACTATTCGGGATAGCGTCGTTTAAAGAATGAGGGTAAGCACGACGTAAAAAAAAAAGGTACAACACGAGGACCTCCTTGGAGGTAACCCATCCTAGTATGACTCAAGCCTAAGCGCGTTTAACTACGGAGTTCTTGTGGGATCCGGTGCATTAATGCTGGTATGAGCACACCAATTAATGTATGTGCACATAATTATCATAAGCATGTATCGCTACAAAGGGTAAGTCGAGCTGCGAAGCCCTGCGGGCCTCGTAGGATCCTGCCGAAAGTCAGGTCATTAAGGGTCGCTTTAGCTAAACTATTCGAGATAGCATCGTTAAAAGAACAAAAGTAAGCACGACGTAAAAAAAAAAAAGAGGTGCAACACGAGGACTTCCCAGGAGGTCACCCATCGTAGTACTACTCTCACCCAAGCACGCTTAACTGCAGAGTTCTGATGGGATCCGGTGCATTAGTACGGGTATGATTGCACCTACTAAAGTATGCGCATGCAATTGTCATAAGCGTGTATCGCTACATAGGGTAAGTCGAGCTGCGAAGCCCTGCGGGCCCCGTAGGAGCCTGCCGAAAGTCAGGTCATTAAGGGTCACTTTACATAAACTATTCGAGATAGCGTCGTTTAACGAATGAGGTTAAGCACGACGTAAAAAAAAAGAGGTGCAACACGAGGACTTCCTAGGAGGTCACCCATCCTAGTATCACTCTCGCCCAAGCACACATAACTACGGAGTTCTGGTGGGATCCGGTGCATTAGTGCTGGTATGATCGCACCTATTAAAGTATGTGCACACAATTATCATAAGCATGTATCGCAACGTAGGGTAAGACGAGCTACGAAGCCCTGCAGTGCCCGTAGGAGCTTGCCGAAAATCAGTTCATTAAGGCTCACTATAGCTAAACTATTCGGGATAGCGTCGTTTAAAGAATGAGGGTAAGCATGACGTAAAAAAAAAAGGTACAAAACGAGGACCTCGTTGGAGGTAACCCATCTTAGTACTACTCCCGCCTAAGCGCGTTTAACTACGGAGTTCTTGTGGGGTCCGGTGCATTAATGCTGGTATGATCACACCAATTAATGTATGTGCACATAATTATCATAAGCATGTATCGCAACAAAGGGTAAGTCGAGCTGCGAAGCCCTGCGGGCCTCGTAGGATCCTGCCGAAAGTCAGGTCATTAAGGGTCGCTTTAGCTAAACTATTCGAGATAGCATCGTTAAAAGAACAAGGGTAAGCACGACGTAAAAAAAAAAAAGAGGTGCAACACGAGGACTTCCCAGGAGGTCACCCATCGTAGTACTACTCTCACCCAAGCACGCTTAACTGCAGAGTTCTGATGGGATCCGGTGCATTAGTACGGGTATGATTGCACCTACTAAAGTATGCGCATGCAATTGTCATAAGCGTGTATCGCTACATAGGGTAAGTCGAGCTGCGAAGCCCTGCGGGCCCCGTAGGAGCCTGCCGAAAGTCAGGTCATTAAGGGTCACTTTACATAAACTATTCGAGATAGCGTCGTTTAACGAATGAGGTTAAGCACGACGTAAAAAAAAAGAGGTGCAACACGAGGACTTCCTAGGAGGTCACCCATCCTAGTATCACTCTCGCCCAAGCACACATAACTACGGAGTTCTGGTGGGATCCGGTGCATTAGTGCTGGTATGATCGCACCTATTAAAGTATGTGCACACAATTATCATAAGCATGTATCGCAACGTAGGGTAAGACGAGCTACGAAGCCCTGCAGTGCCCGTAGGAGCTTGCCGAAAATCAGTTCATTAAGGCTCACTATAGCTAAACTATTCGGGATAGCGTCGTTTAAAGAATGAGGGTAAGCATGACGTAAAAAAAAAAGGTACAAAACGAGGACCTCGTTGGAGGTAACCCATCTTAGTACTACTCCTGCCTAAGCGCGTTTAACTACGGAGTTCTTGTGGGGTCCGGTGCATTAATGCTGGTATGATCACACCAATTAATGTATGTGCACATAATTATCATAAGCATGTATCGCAACAAAGGGTAAGTCGAGCTGCGAAGCCCTGCGGGCCTCGTAGGATCCTGCCGAAAGTCAGGTCATTAAGGGTCGCTTTAGCTAAACTATTCGAGATAGCATCGTTAAAAGAACAAGGGTAAGCACGACGTAAAAAAAAAAAGAGGTGCAACACGAGGACTTCCCAGGAGGTCACCCATCGTAGTACTACTCTCACCCAAGCACGCTTAACTGCAGAGTTCTGATGGGATCCGGTGCATTAGTACTGGTATGATTGCACCTACTAAAGTATGCGCATGCAATTGTCATAAGCGAGTATCGCTACATAGGGTAAGTCGAGCTGCGAAGCCCTGCGGGCCCCGTAGGAGCCTGCCGAAAGTCAGGTCATTAAGGCTCACTTTACATAAACTATTCGAGATAGCATCGTTTAAAGAACGAGGTTAAGCACGACGTAAAAAAAAAAGAGGTGCAACACGAGGACTTCCTAGGAGGTCACCCATCCTAGTATCACTCTCGCCCAAGCACACATAACTACGGAGTTCTGGTGGGATCCGGTGCATTAGTGCTGGTATGATCGCACCTATTAAAGTATGTGCACACAATTATCATAAGCATGTATCGCAACGTAGGGTAAGACGAGCTACGAAGCCCTGCAGTGCCCGTAGTAGCTTGCCGAAAATCAGTTCATTAAGGCTCACTATAGCTAAACTATTCGGGATAGCGTCGTTTAAAGAATGAGGGTAAGCACGACGTAAAAAAAAAAAGGTACAACACAAGGACCTCTTTGGAGGTAACCCATCCTAGTACTACTCCCGCCTAAGCGCGTTTAACTACGGAGTTCTTGTGGGATCCGGTGCAATAATGCTGGTATGATCACACCAATTAATGTATGTGCACACAATTATCAAAAGCATGTATCGCTACATAGGGTAAGTCGAGCTCCGAAGCCCTGCGGGCCTCGTAGGACCCGGCCAAAAGTCAGGTCATTAAGGGTCGCTTTAGCTAAACTATTCGTTAAAAGAACGAGTGTAAGCACGACTTAAAAAAAAAAGAGGTTCAACACGAGGACTTCCCCGGAGGTCACCTATCCTAGTATTACTCTCGCCCAAGCACGCTTAACTGCAGAGTTCTGATGGGATTCGGTGCATTAGTGCTGGTATGATCGCACCTATTAAAGAATGCACATGCAATTGTCATTAGTATGTATCGCTACATAGGGTAAGTCGAGTTGCGAAGCCCTGTGGGCCCCGTAGGAGCCTGCCGAAAGTCAGTTCATTATGGCTCGCTTTAGCTAAACTATTCGAGATAGCGTCGTTTAAAGAACGAGGGTAAGCACGACGTAAAAAAAAAAGAGGTACAACCCGAGGACTTCCCAAGAGGTCACCCATCCTAGTACCACTCTCGCCAATGCACGCTTAACTATGGAGTTCTGGTGGGATCCGGTGCATTAGTGCTGGTATGATCGCACCTATTAAAGTATGTGCACACAATTATCATAAGCATGTATCGCGACGTAGGGTAAGTCGAGCTGCGAAGCCCTGCAGGGCCCGTCGGAGCTTCCCGAAAATCAGTTCATTATGGCTCACTATAGCTAAACTATTCGAGATAATGTCGTTTAAAGAACGAGGGTAAGCACGACGTAAAAAAAAAGTGCAACACGTGGACTTCCCAGGAGGTCACCCATCCTAGTACAACTCTAGCCCAAGCACGCTTAACTACGGAGTTCTTGTGGCATGCGATGCATTAGTGCTGGTATGATCACACCTATTAAAGTATGTGCACACAATTATCATAAGCATGTATCCCTACATAGGGTAAGTCGAGCTGCGAAACCCTGCTGGCCTCGTAGGACCCTGCCAAAAGTCAGGTCATTAAGGCTCGCTTTAGCTAAACTATTCGAGATAGCGTCGTTTAAAGAACGAGGGTAAGCACGACGTTAAAAAAAAGGCACAACACGAGGACTTCCCTGGAGCTAACCCATCCTAGTACTACTCTCGCCTAAGCACGTTTAACTACGGAGTTCTGGTGGGATCCGGTGCATTATTGCTGGTATGAACACGCCAATTAATGTATGTGCACACAATTATCATAAGCATGTATCGCTACATAGTGTAAGTTGAGCTGCAAAGCCCTGCGGGCCTCGTAGAACCCTGCCGAAAGTCAGGTCATTAAGTCTCGTTTTAGCTAAACTATTCGAGATATCGTTGTTAAAAGAACGAGGGTAAGCACGACGTAAAAAAAAATAAAGTGGTGCAACACGAGAACTTCCCAGGAGGTCACCCATCCTAGTACCACTCTCGCCCAAGCACGCTTAACTACGGAGTTCTGGTGAGATCCGGTGCATTAGTGCTGGTATGATTGCACCTATTAAAGTATGTGCACACAATTATCATAAGCATGTATCGCTACATAGGGTAAGTCGAGCTGCGAAGCCCTGCAGGGCCCGTGGGAGCTTGACAAAAATCAGTTCATTAAGGCTCACTATAGCTAAACTATTCGAGATAACATCGTTTAAAGAACGAGGGTAAGCACGACGTCAAAAAAAAAGGTACAACATGAGAACTTCCTTGGAGGGAACACATCCTAGTACTACTCTCGCCTAAGCGCGTTTAACTACGGAGTTCTTGGGGGATCCGGTGCATTAATGCTGGTATGATCACACCAATTAATGTATGTGCACATAATTATCATAAGCATGTATCGCTACATAGGGTAAGTCGAGCTGCGAAGCCCTGCGGGCCTCGTAGGATCCTGCCGAAAGTCAGGTCATTAAGGGTCGCTTTTGCTAAACTATTCGAGATAGCATCGTTAAAAGAACAAGGGTAAGCACGACGTAAAAAAAAAAGAGGTGCAATACGAGGACTTCCCTGGAGGTCACCCATCGTAGTACTACTCTCACCCAAGCACGCTTTACTGCAGAGTTCTGATGGGATCCGGTGCATTAGTGCTGGTATGATTGCACCTACTAAAGTATGCGCATGCAATTGTCATAAGCGTGTATCGCTACATAGTGTAAGTCGAGCTGCGAAGCCCTGCGGTCCCCGTAGGAGCCTGCCGAAAGTCAGGTCATTAAGGCTCACTTTACATAAACTATTCGAGATAGTGTCGTTTAAAGAACGAGGTTAAGCACGACGTAAAAAAAAAAGAGGTGCAACACGAGGACTTCCTAGGAGGTCACCCATCCTAGTATCACTCTCGCCCAAGCACACTTAACTACGGAGTTCTGGTGGGATCCGGTGCATTAGTGCTGGTATGATCGCACCTATTAAAGTATGTGCACACAATTATCATAAGCATGTATCGCAACGTAGGGTAAGACGAGCTACGAAGCCCTGCAGTGCCCGTAGGAGCCTGCCGAAAATCAGTTCATTAAGGCTCACTATAGCTAAACTATTCGGGATAGCGTCGTTTAAAGAATGAGGGTAAGCACGACGTAAAAAAAAAAAAGGTACAACATGAGAACTTCCTTGGAGGGAACCCATCCTAGTACTACTCCCGCCTAAGCGCGTTTAACTACGGAGTTCTTGTGGCATCCGATGCAATAATGCTGGTATGATCACACCAATTAATGTATGTGCACACAATTATCAAAAGCATGTATCGCTACATAGGGTAAGTCGAGCTGCGAAACCCTGCTGGCCTCGTAGGACCCTGCCGAAAGTCAGGTCATTAAGGCTCGCTTTAGCTAAACTATTCGAGATAGCATCGTTTAAAGAACGAGGGTAAGCACGACGTAAAAAAAAAAAGGCACAACACGAGGACTTCCGTGGAGGTAACCCATCCTAGTACTACTCTCGCCTAAGCACGTTTAACTACTGAGTTCTGGTGGGATCCGGTGCATTATTGCTGGTATGAACACGCCAATTAATGTATGTGCACACAATTATCATAAGCATGTATCGCTACATAGTGTAAGTCGAGCTGCAAAGCCCTGCGGGCCTCGTAGAACCCTGCCGAAAGTCAGGTCATTAAGTCTCGTTTTAGCTAAACTATTCGAGATATCGTTGTTAAAAGAACGAGGGTAAGCACGACGTAAAAAAAAAAGGAGGTGCAACACGAGAACTTCCCAGGAGGTCACCCATCCTAGTACCACTCTCGCCCAAGCACGCTTAACTACGGAGTTCTGGTGGGATCTGGTGCATTAGTTCTGGTATGATTGCACCTATTAAAGTATGTGCACACAAATATCATAAGCATGTATCGCTACATAGGGTAAGTCGAGCTGCGAAGCTCTGCAGGGCCTGTGGGAGCTTGCTGAAAATCAGTTCATTAAGGCTCACTATAGCTAAACTATTCGAGATAACGTCGTTTAAAGATCGAGGGTAAGCACGACGTCAAAAAAAAAAGGTGCAACAGGAGAACTTCCTTGGAGGGAACCCATCCTAGTACTACTCCCGCCTAAGCGCGTTTAACTACGGAGTTCTTGTGGGATCCGGTGCATTAATGCTGGTATTATCTCACCAATTAATGTATGTGCACACAATTATCATAAGAATGTATCGTTACATAGGGTAAGCCGAGCTGCGAAGCCCTGCGGGCCTCGTAGGACCCTGCCGAAAGTCAGGTCATTAAGGGTCGCTTTAGCTAAACTATTCGTGATAGCATCGTTAAAAGAACGAGGGTAAGCACGACGTAAAAAAAAAGAGGTGCAACACGAGGACTTCCCAGGAGGTCACCCATCGTAGTACTACTCTCGCCCAAGCACGCTTAACTGCAGAGTTCTGATGGGACCGGTGCATTAGTGCTGGTATGATCACACCAATTAAAGTATGTGCACACAATTATCATAAGCATGTATCCCTACATAGGGTAAGTCGAGCTGCGAAACCCTGCGCGCCTAGTAGGACCCTACCGAAAGTCAGGTCATTAAGGCTCGCTTTAGCTAAACTATTCGATATAGCATCGTTAAAAGAACGAGGGTAAGCACGACGTAAAAAGAAAGAGGTGCAACACGAGGACTTCTCAGGAGCTCACCCGTCGTAGTACTACTCTCGCCCAAGCACGCTTAACTACAGAGTTCTGATGGGACCGGTGCATTAGTGCTGGTATGATCACACCTATTAAAGTATGTGCACACAATTATCATAAGCATGTATCCCTACATAGGGTAAGTCGAGCTGCGAAACCCTGCGCGCCTAGTAGGACCCTGCCGAAAGTCAGGTCATTAAGGCTCGCTTTAGCTAAATTATTCGAGATAGCGTCGTTTAAAGAACGAGGGTAAGTACGACGTAAAAAAAAAGAGGTGCAACACGATGACTCCTCAGGAGGTCACCCATCATAGTACTACTCTCGCCCTAGCACGCTTAACTACAGAGTTCTGATGGGACCGGTGCATTAGTGCTGGTATGATCACACCTATTAAAGTATGTGCACACAATTATCATAAGCATGTATCCCTACATAGGGTAAGTCGAGCTGCGAAACCCTGCGCGCCTAGTAGAACCCTGCCGAAAGTCAGGTCATTAAGGCTCGCTTTAGCTAAATTATTCGAGATAGCGTCGTTTAAAGAACGAGGGTAAGCATGACGTAAAAAAGATGGTACAACACGAGGACTTCCCTGGAGGTAACCCATCCTAGTACTACTCTCGCCTAAGCACGTTTAACTACTGAGTTCTGGTGGGATCCGGTGCATTATTGCTGGTATGAACACGCCAATTAATGTATGTGCACACAATTATCATAAGCATGTATCGCTACATAGTGTAAGTCGAGCTGCAAAGCCCTGCGGGCCTCGTAGAACCCTGCCGAAAGTCAGGTCATTAAGTCTCGTTTTAGCTAAACTATTCGAGATATCGTTGTTAAAAGAACGAGGGTAAGCACGACGTAAAAAAAAAAAGGAGGTGCAACACGAGAACTTCCCAGGAGGTCACCCATCCTAGTACCACTCTCGCCCAAGCACGCTTAACTACGGAGTTCTGGTGGGATCTGGTGCATTAGTTCTGGTATGATTGCACCTATTAAAGTATGTGCACACAAATATCATAAGCATGTATCGCTACATAGGGTAAGTCGAGCTGCGAAGCTCTGCAGGGCCTGTGGGAGCTTGCTGAAAATCAGTTCATTAAGGCTCACTATAGCTAAACTATTCGAGATAACGTCGTTTAAAGATCGAGGGTAAGCACGACGTCAAAAAAAAAAGGTGCAACAGGAGAACTTCCTTGGAGGGAACCCATCCTAGTACTACTCCCGCCTAAGCGCGTTTAACTACGGAGTTCTTGTGGGATCCGGTGCATTAATGCTGGTATGATCTCACCAATTAATGTATGTGCACACAATTATCATAAGAATGTATCGTTACATAGGGTAAGCCGAGCTGCGAAGCCCTGCGGGCCTCGTAGGACCCTGCCGAAAGTCAGGTCATTAAGGGTCGCTTTAGCTAAACTATTCGTGATAGCATCGTTAAAAGAACGAGGGTAAGCACGACGTAAAAAAAAAGAGGTGCAACACGAGGACTTCCCAGGAGGTCACCCATCGTAGTACTACTCTCGCCCAAGCACGCTTAACTGCAGAGTTCTGATGGGACCGGTGCATTAGTGCTGGTATGATCACACCAATTAAAGTATGTGCACACAATTATCATAAGCATGTATCCCTACATAGGGTAAGTCGAGCTGCGAAACCCTGCGCGCCTAGTAGGACCCTACCGAAAGTCAGGTCATTAAGGCTCGCTTTAGCTAAACTATTCGATATAGCATCGTTAAAAGAACGAGGGTAAGCACGACGTAAAAAGAAAGAGGTGCAACACGAGGACTTCTCAGGAGCTCACCCGTCGTAGTACTACTCTCGCCCAAGCACGCTTAACTACAGAGTTCTGATGGGACCGGTGCATTAGTGCTGGTATGATCACACCTATTAAAGTATGTGCACACAATTATCATAAGCATGTATCCCTACATAGGGTAAGTCGAGCTGCGAAACCCTGCGCGCCTAGTAGGACCCTGCCGAAAGTCAGGTCATTAAGGCTCGCTTTAGCTAAATTATTCGAGATAGCGTCGTTTAAAGAACGAGGGTAAGTACGACGTAAAAAAAAAGAGGTGCAACACGATGACTTCTCAGGAGGTCACCCATCATAGTACTACTCTCGCCCTAGCACGCTTAACTACAGAGTTCTGATGGGACCGGTGCATTAGTGCTGGTATGATCACACCTATTAAAGTATGTGCACACAATTATCATAAGCATGTATCCCTACATAGGGTAAGTCGAGCTGCGAAACCCTGCGCGCCTAGTAGAACCCTGCCGAAAGTCAGGTCATTAAGGCTCGCTTTAGCTAAATTATTCGAGATAGCGTCGTTTAAAGAACGAGGGTAAGCATGACGTAAAAAATATGGTACAACACGAGGACTTCCCTGGAGGTAACCCATCCTAGTACTACTCTCGCCTAAGCACGTTTAACTACGGAGTTCTGGTGGGATCCGGTGCATTATTGCTGGTATGATTGCACCTATTAAAGTATGTGCACGCAATTATCATAAGCTTGTATCGCTACATAGGGTAAGTCGAGCTGCGAAGCCCTACAGGGCCCGTGGGAGCTTGCCGAAAATCAGTTCATTAAGGCTCAATATAGCTAAACTATTCGAGATAGCGTCGTTTAAAGAACGAGGGTAAGCACGACGTAAAAAAAAGAGGTATAACACGAGGAATTCCTTGGAGGTAGCCCCTCCTAGTACTACTCCCGCCTAAGCGCGTTTAACTATGGAGTTCTTGTGGGATCCGGTGCATAAGTGCAGGTATGATCACACCTACTAAAGTATGCGCATGCAATTGTCATAAGCATGTATCGCAACATAGGGTAAGTCGAGCTGCGAAGCCCTGCGGGCCCCGTAGGAGCCTGCCGAAAGACAAGTCATTAAGGCTCGCTTTAGCTAAACTATTCGAGATAGCGTCGTTTAAAGAACGAGGGTAAGCACGACGTAAAAAAAAAAAAGAGGTGCAACACGAGGACTTCCCAGGAGGTCACCCATCCTAGTACCACTCTCGCCCAAGCACACTTAACTACGGAGTTCTGGTGGGATCCGGTGCACTAGTGCTTGTATAATCGCACCTATTAAAGTATGTGCACACAACTATCATAAGCACGTATCGCGACGAAGGGTAAGTCGAGCTGTGAAGCCCTGCAGGGCCCGTGGGAGCTTGCCGAAAATCAGTTCATTACGGCTCATTATAGCTAAACTATTCGAGATAGCGTCGTTTAAAAATGAGGGTAAGCACGACGTAAAAAAAAGTACAACACGAGGACTTCCCAGGAGGTCACCCATCGTAGTACTACTCTCGCCCAAGCACGCTTAACTGCAGAGTTCTGATGGGATCTGGTGCATAAGTGCTGGTATGATCGGACCTACTAAACTATGCGCATGCAATTGTCATAAGCATGTATTGCTACATAGGGTAAGTCGAGCTACAAAGCCCTGCGGGCCCCGTAGGAGCCTGCTGAAAGTCAGGTCATTAAGGCTCGCTTTAGCTAAACTATTCGAGATAGAGTCGTTTAAAGAATGAGGGTAAGAACGACGTAAAAAAAAGAGAGGTGCAACACGAAGACTTCCCAAGAGGTCACCCATCCTAGTACCACTCTCGCCCAAGCACGCTTAATTACGGAGTTCTGGTGGGATCCGGTGCACTAGTGCTGGTATGATCGCACCTATTAAAGTATGTGCACACAATTATCATAAGCATGTAACGCGACGAAGGGTAAGTCGAGCTGCGAAGCCCTGCAGGGCCCGTGGGAGCTTGCCGAAAATCAGTTCATTACGGCTCACTATAGCTAAACTATTCGAGATAGCGTCGTTTAAACACGAGGGTAAGCACGACGTAAAAAAAAAAGTACAACACGAGGACTTCCCAGGAGGTCCCCCATCCTAGTACAACTCTAGCCCAAGCATGCTTAACTACGGAGTTCTGGTGGGATCCGGTGCATTAGTGCTGGTATGATCACACCTATTAAAGTATGTGCACACAATTATCATAAGCATGTATCCCTACATAGGGTAAGTCGAGCTGCGAAACCCAACGGGCCTCGTAGGACCCTGCCGAAAGTCAGGTCATTAAGGCTCGCTTTAGCTAAACTATTCGAGATAGCGTCGTTTAAAGAACGAGGGTAAGCACGACGTAAAAAAAAAAGGTACAACACGAGGACTTCCCTGGAGGTAACCCATCCAAGTATTACTCTCGCCTAAGCACGTTTAACTACGGCGTTTTGGTGGGATCCGGTGCATTATTGCTGGTATGATCACGCCAATTAATGTATGTGCACACAATTATCATAAGCATGTATCGCTACATAGGGTAAGTCGAGCTGCAAAGCCCTGCGGGCCTCGTAGGACCCTGCCGAAAGTATGGTCATTAAGGCTCGCTTTAGCTAAACTATTTGAGATATCGTCGTTAAAAGAACGAGGGTAAGCACGACGTAAAATAAAAAAAAAGAGGTGCAACACGAGGACTTCCCAGGAGGTGCATCCTGGTACCACTCTCGCCCAAGCACGCTTAACTACAGAGTTCTGGAGGGATCCAGTGCATTAGTGCTGGTATGATTGCACCTATTAAAGTATGTGCACACAATTATCTTAAGCATGTATCGCGACGTAGGATAAGTCGAGCTGCGAAGCCCTGCAGGGCCCGTGGGAGCTTGCCGAAAATCAGTTCATTAAGGCTCACTATAGCTAAACTATTCGAGATAGCGTCGTTTAAAGAATGAGGGTAAGCACGACGTAAAAAAAAGGTACAACTCGAGGACTTCCCAGGAGGTCACCCATCCTAGTACTACTCTAGCCGAAGCACGCTTAATGTAACGACCCAATTTTCAGTACGCCTAGGACATACCAAAAATTGAGTGCTACCAATTTGACATCCTAATTATTATCTATTATTTATTATATGAGCCTGATTCGTTGTTAAAAGCGTAGTTAGTTAGCGAGGTACTTTTTTTTTTGAAAACATTTGAATTAATAAACAGAATCATTCGTAATCAATTCAGAACTGATAACAGATAAAACAGTTATAAACAACCACACATAAATATATCACAGGTAGTCAACAACATTCAGTGATTCAGGCTTTATTAGAGTATAGACTTTTAGTTAGAACACCCCTAGATATAGCTAGATAATAACTATATACATATATATACATACAACATTCTAGGCCCTGACCTATTCAAGAAGTCCCTAAGCTGGCACTTAGACTAGCCTAAACTCTATACTCACCTAGTCCCTCTAAACTACTAAAGCGAGGGAAAGTACGTTCTAAGTCTTCAAAAATCAAGTCAGGTGGAACATCAGCAAAAGGTAGAACATCATCTACTACTCCTTTGCACGATCAGACATTGCCATATAACGTCTCTCTGGTACCTCATCAAGTAGCCACACAACAGGAGTCTCGTACACAGAATTTAAGTTAAAGTTCAAGAACAAACGGGGTGTAGACATTGGCTAGTCTCACAGTATATACATATAAACAGAGAACGAGATTCACCCTAGACTTAGAAGACTATCTAGAGTGGAATCCTCTTTGCAGAACCATCATCAACGAACTACGGAAGGGTACTCATACTTCCATCTGAAGGGGGAAGGGAGAGAGAAGGGGTAAGAACTGGGGAGTTCTTAGTAGGGTCGGGGTTATTAGTTACGTTCATTAATTCTATGTTGTTTAGCAGACTATTAGCAGAATACAAGGAAGCAGTAATTAGAAAACACAGATAAGTAGAGAAGATAGAGAAAACAGATAGCAGAGCGCAAACAGAAGAATACAAGAAAATATCACAAGCGCAGAGAATGGAATACAAACAAGGAAAGCATACATTCATACCACAATCATAACAAAGGAAATGCGCAACCAAGTATGATGCATGTCTAGCCCTAGTGCAGGTAATGAGCTCATCCGTCGGTTACTAACCCGCTCCCGACATTATCCAGCAACCTCTGTCTGGATAAGGCTTTCCTATTGGCTATACCCCTGTGTACAGAAAATAACCCCTCTGCCACCACAGGGTCCACTGCACGCAAGAAATAACACATCTGCCACTGCAGGGATGTACGCCGACACACCTTCTGTATACAGGAAATAACCCCTCTGCCACTATAGAAATGGAACAGGTGGTCACGGTACTTCTGTAGCAGGAAATAGCCCCTCTTCCTTACAGAAATAAAATATGGATCTGTACCGTAGAAAAGCGTTCTCAGTGATCACACCATTATCTATCTGACTGCCTCACTGCAGCAGATGATCATACAAGTATATCTGGAGTTGCCTTAACGCAACAAATTTATAAACACATCTCTTGGGTTGCCTCAAGCAGCAAATCATCACATAATCATTCTCATTATCATCATTCATTATCATTCTCCTTATTCATCATCATTTTCACATTCTTATGCAGTACATCTTTCTTTCTCTGTTCAATCATACTGTACAAACTTTACATCTTTTACTTTTACAACATCTTAATTCAAACCATTTCTCTTTATCACATTACTCTTTTCTCTTTGTCTTTTTACTTTGCTCTGATTACTCTTTTCTCTGTATCCCTTTATTCTGCTCTGGTTACTCTGTTCTCTGTGTTTCTTTATTCTGCTCTGATTTCTCTGTTTAACGTATGTATTTAAAGCTTATGTAAATTTCGGTATGAATAGTTAGTCTGTCCTAGGTATAGGTTCATTAAGTCTATACTAAAACAGTTTAACTTTTCATATAACACCTAACCCTAGTCGCAACTCAAGTACTAACTAAGTTGCCCTAGTTAGTTCACTAGTCTCTGTCTGTTTTTCTGTCATTAAAATTTTACAGACTTTTTCTTTGGGTTTTATCTTTTCTTTAACTTTTTATCTTTTCTTTATCTTTGCCTCACTAATATGTTTTTACCACTCCCTAAGTGTTTTATGAAGGTAATTATGAGATTCTGAGTTTAAAGTTATCTTTCTAAAGCTTTTACAAAAAACTGCCTTTTCCGCATTATTTTATTATTTTTATTAAAATATTATTTTTAATTAAATATTATTATTTAATATTTTATTATTTTTTATTATTTTATTATTAAATTTTCGAAAATTAACTTACTTTTACTTTTAATCTTTAAAATTCACTTTTTACCACCCGTAACTTTTAATATTTCTACTTTTACTATCCTAACTTTCAGAAATTACCAAATAACCCCTCAAACACCAAAATATTTACTTCCTTGCCCTTTCTAAGATCTAAAAGGTGTTCTTCAATGTTCTTTACCACACTCAAAGTGTTCTTCGTGTTCTTCATATATTCTTCAAATTCTTTCTCTGTTTTTACCCGCTTTTCAGTCTTTTCAACAACCGATTTTTACCAAAATTCAAAATAAATTAGCAGCCACTAAAACCCCATCTTTTCTACATGATTTCAACATGAACCTCAATTTAAGCTTAGGGTTTCATTTTTCCAGCTGCCCAAGAACATGAACTTTAAGGCTTGAATTTCATCAAATTTCATCAAAATTTCACCAAATTTTCACCAAGAATCAATCATATATGCAACCAATTTTTAGCACAGCCAATTTATACAACATTCACACAACTCAAAAACAAATAATCAAGATTAATTTCGTGACACCCTACCTTGATTTGCTGCTCCAAATTCGGTTAGACTTTCAGGTAGTCCTTAAGCACTTTTTCCTCCTAAAACACATCAAGAACAACTTTAAATCCACAAACTCTCAACTGACCAAATCTCCCTCAGTATGTTAGGAAGAGATATCTCACCTTAGACTTGCTGGAAATTCATGTTTCTTGGCCCTCAAGTCAAGTTAAGCATGATTCTTAAGGAAGAACATCAAGAAAACACATGTTTTGCATGGTTTTCCTTGAAAACCGAATTGAAATGGGAGGGAGACAGCCATCTCACCTTATTTTCATCCTTGATAAGTTACATGGTTGTGTAGAGGAAGAAGAGAGGATCATTTTGGTGAAATCGGAGTTTTGATTTGAGTTTTAGTTCAGAAGAAATCAAGCTTTGAAGATTAAGTGTTCATGAAAGTTTCTCTCTTTTCTCTCTTGTTATTTTTTGCCAAAATGATGAAATGAGACAGCCTTGGAGGTCATAGGGGTGTAAGGTGAGTTGTGATTGGTTGGCTTGGAGGTGGATTAAAATAATATTAAAATATCTCTGGTGTAAAACTACTAAAACTAGGTGTATCGGAACACTCGTAAAAACATCTCTAAAAATTATTTTCTGAGCTACTAGCATAAATGACACTAGTAACATATTTATTATGAGAATAGAACATGAATAATGAGGCCTTAGCATTGCTAAAGTCATCAGAGAGTGCTGGTGCTAAGCTGCACCAGTAAACCGTAAACCCGGTTAAACCGATTTTCTGTTTTTAACTAAAACTGATTAGGTAACCATAATATCATTCAAGCATTTTCTAATACTAATATAATGATAATATCATCATATTATCTCTCTTCTCTCATAAATCGGGTCCGGTTTGTCAAACTGAGATTATTTACGAAAAATATGATCAAAACTCCAAACCGATACGGTTCAAAAACTAGGTTCTTCGTGATTACGTTATTGAGCTTGTCTCGACTAAGGTCCTGAGTTAAAGATAATATAATGACAATAAGGATTGAGACGCTTGATGATACAGAAGAGGTGTTTTCTTTACTGATCTTCCGGTGAAATACGTGCCTTCAGAAAAGATCTCGCGTACTCGAAAATCGGGGTTGTTACATTCTACCCTCCTAAAAGAAAATTTTGCCCTCAAAATTTCAGCCACGTGCAGAATCCATCTTCAAATGATCTACTTTCTTCAAGCCATCCTGATGAAGAGGTAGGTTTGTTTCTTACAGCATCCAAATCTAACATAGTCATTGCCATGTATATCATAACAGCTATTAGGATAGCTGTACCTCGGATCGATTTGACATTCGGAGCTCGATTAAACTATGCCTATTCACAGTCATTAAGGTCCTATCCACACCAAACAATCAACATTAAGGTGATCAGTCTTAATATTTCTAGTAAGGCACGAACTTTCCCAAAATGAGCGCTCATAGACATTCATGCCAAATGTATCTTAAAGATACCCTAACAGCATGGGACACACAAGCAGAGTGTTGAATGAAGCATAGTTAGTCCACTCCCCAGGCTCTACTGGGAACGAACTGCTCTGATACCAAATTGTAACGACCCAATTTTCAGTACTCCTAGGACATACCAGAAATTGAGTGCTACCAATTTGTCATCCTAATTATTATCTATTATTTATTATATGAGCCTGATTCGTTGTTAAAAGCATAGTTAGTTAGCGAGGTACTTTTTTTTTTGAAAACATTTGAATTAATAAACAGAATCATTCATAATCAATTCAGAACTGATAATAGATAAAACAGTTATAAACAACCACACATAAATATATCACAGGTAGTCAACAACATTCAGTGATTCAGGCTTTATTAGAGTATAGACTTTTAGTTAGAACACCCCTAAATATAGCTAGATAATAACTATATACATATATATACATACAACATCCTAGGCCCTGACCTGTTCAAGAAGTCCCTAAGCTGGCACCTTGGCTAGCCTAAACTCTATACTTACCTAGTCCCTCTAAACTACTAAAGCGAGGGAAAGTACGTTCTAAGTCTTCAAAAATCAAGTCAGGTGGAACATCAGCAAAAGGTAGAACATCATCTACTACTCCTTTGCACGATCAGACATTGCCATATAACGTCTCTCTGGTACCTCATCAAGTAGCCACACAATAGGAGTCTCGTACACAGGATTTAAGTTAAAGTTCAAGAACAAACGGGGTGTAGACATTGGCTAGTCTCACAGTATATACATATAAACAGAGAACGAGATTCACCCTAGACTCAGAAGACTATCTAGAGCGGAATCCTCTTTGCAGAACCATCATCAATGAACTACGGAAGGGTACTCATACTTCCATCTGAAGGGGGAAGGGAGAGAGAAGGGGTAAGAACTGGGGAGTTCTTAGTAGGGTCGGGGTTATTAGTTACGTTCATTAATTCTATGTTGTTTAGCAGACTATTAGCAGAATACAAGGAAGCAGTAATTAGAAAACACAGATAAGTAGAGAAGATAGAGAAAACAGATAGCAGAATGCAAACAGAAGAATACAAGAAAATATCACAAGCGCAGAGAATGGAATACAAACAAGGAAAGCATACATTCATACCACAATCATAACAAAGGAAATGCGCAACCAAGTATGATGCATGTCTAGCCCTAGTGCAGGTAATGAGCTCATCTGTCGGTTACTAACCCGCTCCCGACGTTATCCAGCAACCTCTGTCTGGATAAGGATTTCCTATTGGCTATACCCCTGTGTACAGGAAATAACCCCTCTGCCACCACAGGGTCCACTGCACGCAGGAAATAACACATCTGCCACTGCAGGGATGTACGCCGACACACCTTCTGTATACAGGAAATAACCCCTCTGCCACTACAGAAATGGAACAGGTGGTCATAGTACTTCTGTAGCAGGAAATAACCCCTCTGCCTTACAGAAATAAAATATGGATCTGTACCGTAGGAAAGCGTTCTCAGTGATCACACCATTATCTATCTGACTGCCTCACTGCAGCAGATGATCATACAAGTATATCTGGAGTTGCCGTAACGCAACAAATGAATAAACACATCTCTTGGGTTGCCTCAAGCAGAAAATCATTACATAATCATTCTCATTATCATCATTCATTATCATTCTCATTATTCATCATCATTTTCACATTCTTATGCAGTACCTCTTTCTTTCTCTGTTCAATCATACTGTACAAACTTTACATTTTTTACTTTTACAACATCTTAATTCAAACCATTTCTCTTTATCACATTACTCTTTTCTCTTTGTCTTTTTACTTTGCTCTGATTACTCTTTTCTCTGTATCCCTTTATTCTGCTCTGGTTACTCTGTTCTATGTGTTTCTTTATTCTGCTCTGATTTTTCTGTTTAACGTATGTATTTAAAGCTTATGTAAATTTCGGTATGAATAGTTAGTCTGTCCCAGGTATAGGTTCATTAAGTCTATACTGAAACAGTTTAACTTTTCATATAACACCTAACCCTAGTCGCAACTCAAGTACTAACTAAGTTGCCCTAGTTCGTTCACTAGTCTCTGTCTGTTTTTCTGTCATTAAAATTTTACAGACTTTTTCTTTGGTTTTTATCTTTTCTTTAACTTTTTATCTTTTCTTTATTTTTGCCTCACTAATATGTTTTTACCACTCCCTAAGTGTTTTATGAAGGTAATTATGAGATTCTGAGTTTAAAGTTGTCTTTCTAAAGCTTTTACAGAAAACTGCCTTTTCCGCATTATTTTATTATTTTTATTAAAATATTATTTTTAATTAAATATTATTATTTAATATTTTATTATTTTTTATTATTTTATTATTAAATTTTCGAAAATTAACTTACTTTTACTTTGAACCTTTAAAATTCACTTTTTACCACCCTAACTTTCAGAAATTACCAAATAACCCCTCAAACACCAAAATATTTACTTCCTTGCCCTTTCTAAGATCTAAAAGGTGTTCTTCAATGTTCTTTACCACACTCAAAGTGTTCTTCGTGTTCTTCGTATATTCTTCAAATTCTTTCTCTGTTTTTACCCATTTTTCAGTCTTTTCAGCAACCGATTTTTACCAAAATTCAAAATAAATTAGCAGCCACTAAAACCCCATCTTTTCTACATAATTTCAACACAAATTGAACCTCAATTTAAGCTTAGGGTTTCGTTTTTCTATCTGCCCAAGAACATGAACTTTAAAGCTTGAATTTCATCAAATTTCATCAAAATTTCACCAAATTTTCACCAAGAATCAATCATATATGCAACCAATTTTTAGCACAGCCAATTTATACAACATTCACAAAACTCAAACACAAATAATCAAGATTAATTTCGTGACACCTTACCTTGATTTGCTGCTCCAAATTCAGTTAGACTTTCAGGTGGTCCTTAAGCATTTTTTTCCTTCTAAAACACATCAAGAACAACTTTAAATCCACAAACTCTCAACTGACCAAATCTCCCTTGGTATGTTAGGAAGCGATATCTCACCTTAGACTTGCTGGAAATTCACGTTTCTTGGCCCTCAAGTCAAGTTAAGCATGATTCCTAAGGAAGAACATCAAGAAAACACATGTTTTGCATGGTTTTCCTTGAAAACCAAATTGAAATGGGAGGGAGACAGCCATCTCACCTTATTTCCATCCTTGATAAGTTACATGGTTATGTAGAGGAAGAAGAGAGGATCATTTTGGTGAAATCAGAGTTTTGATTTGAGTTTTAGTTCAGAAGAAATCAAGCTTTGAAGATTAAGTGTTCATGAAAGTTTCTCTCTTTTCTCTCTTGTTATTTTCGGCCAAAATGATGAAATGAGACAGCCTTGGAGGTCTTAGGGGTGTAAGGTGAGTTGTGATTGGTTGGCTTGGAGGTGGATTAAAATAATATTAAAATATCTCTGGTGTACAACTACTAAAACTAGGTGTATCGGAACACTCGTAAAAACATCTCTAAAAATTATTTTCTGAGCTACTAGCATAAATGACACTAGTAACATATTTATTATGAGAATAGAACATGAATAATGAGGCCTTAGCATTGCTAAAGTCGTCAGAGAGTGCTGGTGCTAAGCTGCACCAGTAAACCGTAAACCCGGTTAAACCGATTTTCTGTTTTTAACTAAAACTGATCAGGTAACCATAATATCATTCAAGCATTTTCTAATACTAATATAATGATAATATCATCCTATTATCTCATCTCATAAATCAGGTCCGGTTTGTCAAACTGAGATTATTTACAAAAAATAGGATCAAAACTCCAAACCGATACGGTTCAAAAACTAGGTTCTTCGTGATTGCGTTATTGAGCTTGTCTCGACTAAGGTCCTGAGTTAAAGATAATATAATGACAATGAGGATTGAGACGCTTGATGATACAGAAGAGGTGTTTCCTTTACTGATCTTCCGGTGAAATACGTGCCTTCAGAAAAGATCTCGTGTACTCGAAAATCGGGGTTCTTACACTTAACTATGGAGTTCTGGTGGGACCCGGTGCATTAGTGCTCGTATGATCACACCTATTAAAGTATGTGCACACAATTATCATAAGCATGTATCGCTACATAGGGTAAGTCGAGCTGAGAATCCCTGCGAGCCCCGTAGGAGCCTGCTGAAAGTCAGGTCATTAAGGCTCGCTTTAGCTAAACTATTCGAGATAGCGTCGTTTAAAGAACGAGGGTAAGCACGACGTAAAAAAAAAAAGAGATGCAACACGAGGACTTCCCAGGAGGTCACCCATCCTAGTACCACTCTCGCCCAAGCACGCCTAACTGCGGAGTTCTCATGGGATCCGGTGCATTAGTGCTGGTATGATCGCACCTATTAAAGTATGCGCACACAATTATCATAAGTTTGTATCGCGACATAGGTTAAGTCGATCTGCGAAGCCTTGCGATGTCCGTGGTAGCCTGCCGAAAATCAGGTCATTAAATCTCGCTTTAGGTAAACTATTCCAGATAGGGTCGGTCAAAGAACGAAGGTAAGCATGACGTAAAAAAAAGAGGTGCAACACGAGGACTTCCCAGGAGTTCACCCATCCTAGTACTACTCTCGCCCAAACACGGTTAACTGCGGATTTCTGATGGGATCCGGTGCATTAGTGCTGGTATAATCGCACCTATTAAAGTATTTGCACACAATTATCATAAGCATGTGTCCCGACATAGTTTAAGTCGAGCTACGAATCCCTGCGGGGCCCATTAGAGCCTCCCGAAAATCAGGCCATTAAGGCTCGTTTTAGCTAAACTATTCAAGATAGCGTCGTTTAAAGAACAAGGGTAAGCACGACGTAAAAAAAAATGGTGCAACACGAGGACTTCCGAGGAGGTCAGCCATCCTAGTACTACTCTCGCCCAAGCACGCTTAACCACGGAGTTCTGGTGGGGTCCAGTGCATTAGTGCTAGTAAGGTCACACCTATTAAGGTATGTTCACACAATCATCATAAGCATGTATCGCGACAAAGGGTAAGTCGAGCTTCGAAGCCCTGCGGGCCCCATAGAAGCCTGCCAAAAGTCAGGTCATTAAGGCTCACTTTAGTTAACTGATTCGAGATAGCGTCATTTAAAGAACGAGGGTAAGCATGACGTAAAGAAAAAAAAAGGTGCAACACGAGGACTTCCCAGGAGGTCACCCATCCTAGTACCGCTCTCGCCCACGCACGCTTAACTCCGGAGTTCTGATGGGATCCGAAGCATTAGTTCTAGTATGATCACACTAATTGATGTATGTGCACACTATTAACATAAGAATGTATCGCTACATAGGGTAAGTCGAGCTGCAAAGCCCTGCAGGGCCCGTGGGAGCCTGCCGAAAATCAGTTCATTAAGGCTCACTATAGCAAAACTATTCGAGATAGCATCGTTAAAAGAACGAGGGTAAGCACGACATAAAAAAAAAAGAGGTGCAACACAAGGACTTCCCAGGAGGTCACCCATCGTAGTACTACTCTCGTCCAAGCACGCTTAACTGCAGAGTTCTGATGGGATCCGGTGCATTAGTGTTGGTATGATCGCACCTATTAAAGTATGCGCATGCAATTGTCATAAGCATGTATCGCTATATAGGGTAAGTCGAGCTGCGAAGCCCTGCGGGCCCCGTAGGAGCCTGCCAAAAGTCAGGTCATTAAGGCTCGCATTAGCTAAACTATTCGATATAGCGTCGTTTAAAGAACGAGGGTAAGCACGACTTAAAAGAAAAAGAGGTGCAACAAGAGGACTTCCCAGGAGGTCACCCATCGTAGTACCACTCTCGCCCAAGCATGCTTAACTACGGAGTTCTCGTGGGATCCGGTGCATTAGTGCTGGTATGATCGCACATATTATAGTATGTGCACACAATTATCATAAGCATGTATCGCGACGTAGGGTAAGTCGAGCTGCGAAGCCCTGCAGGGCTCGTGGGGGCTTGCCGAAAATCAGTTTATTAAGGCTCAATATAGCTAAACTATTCGAGATAGCGTTGTTTAAAGAACGAGAGTAAGCACGACGTAAAAAAAAAATACAACACAAGGACTTCCCAGGAGGTCACCCATCCTAGTATAACTCCAGCCCAAGCACGCTTAACTACGGAGTTCTGGTGGGATTCGGTGCATTAGTGCTGGTATGATCACACCTATTAAAGTATGTGCACACAATTATCATAAGCATGTATCCCTACATAGGGTAAGTCAAGCTGCGAAACCCTGCGGGCCTCGTAGGACCCTGCCGAAAGTCAGGTCATTAAGGTTCGCTTTAGCTAAACTATTTGAGATTGCGTCATTTAAAGAACGAGGGTAAGCACGACGTAAAAAAAAAAAGGGTACAACACGAGGACTTCCCTGGAGGTAACCCATCCTAGTACTACTCTCGCCTAAGCACGTTTAACTACGGAGTTCTGGTGGGATCCGGTTCACTATTGCTGGTATGATCACGCCAATTAATATATGTGCACACAATTATCATAAGCATGTATCGCTACTTAGGGTAAGTCAAGCTGCAAAGCCCTGCGGGCCTCGTAGGACCCTGCCGAAAGTCAGGTCATTAAGGCTCGCTTTAGCTAAACTATTCGAGATAGCATCGTTAAAAGAACGAGGGTAAGCACGACGTAAAAAAAAAAGAGGTGCAACACGAGGACTTCCCAGGAGGTCACCCATCCTAGTACCACTCTCGCCCAAGCACCCTTAACTACGGAGTTCTGGTGGGATCTGGGGCATTAGTGTTGGTATGATCGCACCTATTAAAGTATGTGCACACAATTATCATAAGCGTGTATCTCGACGTAGGGTAAGTCGAGTTGCGAAGCCCTGCAGGGCCCGTGGGAGCTTGCCGAAAATCAGTTCGTTAAGACTCACTATAGCTAAACTATTCGAGATAGCGTCGTTTAAAGAACGAGGGTAAGCACGATGTAAAAAAAAAGGTACAATACGAGGACTTCCCAGGAGGTCACCCATCCTAGTACCACTCTTGCCCAAGCACGCTTAACTACGGAGTTCTGGTGGGATCCGGTGCATTAGTGCTGGTATGATCACACCTATTAAAGTATGTGCACACAATTATCATAAGCATGTATCGCTACATAGGGTAAGTCGAGCTGCGAAGCCCTGCGGACCCCGTAGGAGCCTGCCGAAAGTCATGTCATTAAGACCCGCTTTAGCTAAACTATTCGAGATAGCATCGTTTAAAGAACGACGATAAGCACGACGTAAAAAAAAAAGAGGTGCAACACGAGGACTTCTCAGGAGGTCACCCATCCTCGTACCACTCTCGCCCAAGCACACTTAACTACGGAGTTCTAGTGGGATCCGGTGCATTAGTGCTGGTTTTATCGCACCTATTAAAGTATGGGCACACAATTATCATAAGCATGTCTCGCTACGTAGGGTAAGTCGAGCTGCGAAGCCCTGCGGGTCCCGTGGGAGCTTGCCGAAAATAAGTTCACTAAGGCTCGCTTTAGCTAAACTATTCGAGATAGCATCGTTTAAAGAACGAGGGTAAGCACGACATAAAAAAAAAAAAGAGGTGCAACACGAGGACTTCTCAGGTGGTCACCCATCCAAGTACTACTCTTGCCCAAGCACGCTTAACTACGGAGTTCTGATGGGATCCGGTGCATTAGTTCTAGTATGATCGCACCTATTAAAGTATGTGCATACAATTATCATAAGCATGTCTCGCGACGTAGGGTAGGTCGAGCTGCGAAGCCCTGCGGGTCCCGTGGGAGCTTGCCTAAAATCAGTTCACTAAGGCTCGCTTTAGCTAAACGATTTGAGATAGCGTCGGTAAAAGAACGAGGGTAAGCACGACATTAAAAAAAAAAGAGGTGCAACACGAGGACTTCCCAGGAGGTCACTCATCCTAGTACTAATCTTGCCCAAGCACGCTTAACTGCAGAGTTCTTATGGGATCTGAGGCATTAGTGCTGGTATGATAGCAGCTATTAAAGTATGCACACACAATTATCATTAGCATGTGTCACGACGTAGGGTAAGTTGAGCTGTGAAGCCCTGTGGGCCCGTGGGAGCCTGCCAAAAATTAGGTCATTAAGGCTCACTTTAGCTAAACTATTCAACATTGCGTCGTTTAAACAACGAGGGTAAGCACGACGAAAAAAAAAAAGAAAAGAAAAATGGTGCTCCACCAGGAATTCCGAGGAGGTCACCCATCCTAGTAACGCTCTCGCCCACGCACGCTTAACTCCGGAGTTCTGATGGGATCCGATGCATTAGTGCTAGTATGATCACACTAATTAATGTATGTGCACACTATTATCATATGAATGTATCGCTACATAGGGTAAGTCGAGCTGGGAAGCCCTGCAGGGTCCGTGGGAGCTTGTCGAAAATCAGTTCATTAAGGCTCACTATAGCTAAACTATTCGAGATAGCGTCGTTTAAAGAACGAGGGTAACCACGACGTAAAAAAAAGGTACAACACGAGGACTTCCTTGGAGGTAACCTATCCTAGTACTACTCCTGCCTAAGCGCGTTTAACTACGGAGTTCTTGTGGGATCCGGTGCATTAATGCTGGTATGATCACACCAATTAATGTATGTGCACACAATTATCATAAGCATGTATCGCTACATAGGGTAAGTCGAGCTGCGAAGCCCTGCGGGCCTCGTAGGACCCTGCCGAAAGTCAGGTCATTAAGGGTCGCTTTACCTAAACTATTCGAGATAGCATCGTTAAAAGAACGAGGGTAAGCACGACGTAAAAAAAAAAAAAGAGGTGCAACACGAGAATTTCCAAGGGGTCACCCATCGTAGTACTACTCTCGCCCAAGCACGCTTAATTGCAGAGTTCTGATGGGATCCGATGCATTAGTGCTGGTATGATCGCACCTATTAAAGTATGCGCATGCGATTGTCGTAAGCATGTATCGCTACATAGGGTAAGTCGAGCTGCGAAGCCCTGCGGGCCCCGTAGGAGCCTGTCGAAAGTCAGGTCATTAAGGCTCGCTTTAGCTAAACTATTCGAGATAGCGTCGTTTAAAGAACGAGGGTAAGCACGACTTAAAAATAAAAAAGAGGTGCAACACGTGGACTTCCCAGTAGGTCACCGATCCTAGTACCACTCTCGCCCAAGCACGCTTAACTACGGAGTTTTGGTGGGATCCGGTGCATTAGTGCTGGTATGATCACACCTATTAAAGTATGTGCACACAATTACCATAAGCATGTATCGCGACGTAGGGTAAGTCAAGCTGCGAAGCCCTGTAGGGCTCGTCGGAGCTTGCCGAAAATAAGTTCATTAAGGCTCAATATAGCTAAACTATTCGAGATAGCGTCGTTTAAAGAATGAGGGTAAGCACGACGTAAAAAAAAAGTACAACACGAGGACATCCCAGGAGGTCACCCATCCTAGTACAACTCTAGACCAAGCACGCTTAACTACGGAGTTCTGGTGGGATCTGGTGCATTAGTGCTGGTATGATCACACCTATTAAAGTATGTGCACACAATTATCATTAGCATGTATCCCTACATAGGGTAAGTCGAGCTGCAAAACCCTGCGGGCCTCGTAGGACCCTGCCGAAAGTCAGGTCATTAAGGTTCGCTTTAGCCAAACTATTTGAGATTGCGTCGTTTAAAGAACGAGGGTAAGCACGACGTAAAAAAAATGGTACAACACAAGGAATTCCCTGGAAGTAACCCATCCTAGTACTACTCTCGCCTAAGCACGTTTAAGTACAGAGTTCTGGTAGGATCCGGTGCATTATTGCTGGTATGATCACGCCAATTAATGTATGTGCACACAATTATCATAAGCATGTATCGCTATATAGGGTAAGTCGAGCTGCAAAGCCCTGCAGACCTCGTAGGACCCTGCCGAAAGTCAGGTCATTAAGGCTCGCTTTAGCTAAACTATTCGAGATAGCATTGTTAAAAGAACGAGGATAAGCACGACGTAAAAAAAAAAGAGGTGCAACACGAGGACTTCCCAGGAGGTCACCCATCGTAGTACTACTATCGCCCAAGTACGCTTAACTGCAGAGTTTTGATTGGATCTGGTGCATTAGTGCTGGTATGATCGCACCTATAAAAGTATGCGCATGCAATTGTCATAAGCATGTATTGCTACATAGCGAAAGTCGAGCTGCGAAGCCTTGCGGGCCCCGTAGGAGCCTGCCGAAAGTCAAGTCATTAAGGCTCGCTTTAGCTAAATTATTCGAGATAGCGTCGTTTAAAGAACGAGGGAAAGCACGACGTAAAAAAAAAGACGTGCAGCACAAGGACTTCCTAGGAGGTCACCCATCATAGTACCACTCTCGCCTAAGCACGCTTTACTACGGAGTTCTGGTGGGATCTGGTGCATTAGTGCTGGTATGATCGCACCTATTAAAGTATGTGCACACAATTATCATAAGCATGTATCGCGACGTAGGGTAAGTCGAGCTGCGAAGCCCTACAGGGCCCGTGGGAGCTTGCCGAAAATCAGTTCATTAAGACTCCCTATAGCTAAACTATTCGAGATAGCGTCGTTTAAAGAACGAGGGTAAGCACAACGTAAAAAAAAAGGTACAACACGAGGACTTCCCAAGAGGTCACCCATCCTAGTACCACTCTCGCCCAAGCACGCTTAACTACGGAGTTCTGGTGGGATCCGGTGCATTAGTGTTGGTATGATCACACCTATTAAAGTATGTGCACACAAATATCATAACCATGTATCGCTACAAAGGGTAAGTCGAGCTGTTAAGCCCTGCGGCCCGTAGGAGCCTGCCGAAAGTCATGTCATTAAGGCTCGCTCAAGCTAAACTATTCGAGATAGCGTCGTTTAAAGAACGACGTTAAGCACGACGTAAAAAAATAAAAAAAGGCGTGCAACACGAGGACTTCTCAGGGGGTCACCCATCCTCGTACCACTTTCGCCCAAGCACGCTTAACTACGGAGTTCTGATGGGATCCGGTGCATTAGTGCTGGTATGATCGCACCTATTAAAGTATGTGCACACAATTACCATAAGCATGTCTCGCGACGTAGGGTAGGTCAAGCTGCGAAGCCCTGCGGGTCCCGTGGGAGCTTGCCTACAATCAGTTCACTAAGGCTCGCTTTAGCTAAACGATTCGACATAACATCGTTTAAAGAACGATGATAAGCACAATGTTAAAAAAAAAGGAGTTGCAACACGAGGACTTCCCAGGAGGTCACCCATCCTAGTACTAATCTTGCCCAAGCACGCTTAACTACGGAGTTCTGATGGATCTGGGGCATTAGTGCTGGTATGATCGCAGCTATTAAAGTATGCACACACAATTATCATTAGCATGTGTCACGACGTAGGGTAAGTCGAGCTGTGAAGCCCTGTGGTCCCGTGGGAGCCTGCCGAAAATCAGGTCATTAAGGCTCACTTTAGCTAAACTATTCAAGATTGCGTCATTTAAACAACGAGGGAAAGCACGACGTAAAAAAAAAGAAAAGAAAAGTGGTGCTTCACTGGGAATTCCGAGGAGGTCACTCATCCTAGTACTACTCTCGCCTAAGCATGCTTAACTGCGGAGTTCTGATGGGATCCGATGCATTAGTGCCGGCATAATCGCACCTATTAAAGTATGCTCACACAATTATCATAAGCATGTCTCGCGACGTAGGGTAAGTCGAGCTGCGAAGCCCTGCGGGGCCCGTGGTAGCATGCCAAAAATCAGGTCATTAAGTCTCGCTTTAGGTAAACTATTCCAGATAGCGTCGTCCAAAGAACGAGGGTAAGCACGACGTAAAAAAAAAGGTGCAACACGAGGATTTCCGAGCAGGTCACCCATCCTAGTACTACTTTCGCCCAAGCACGCTTAACTACGGAGTTCTGGTGGGATCCGGTGCGTTAGTGCTGGTATGATCACACCTATTAAAGTATGTGCACACAATCATCATAAGCATGTATCGCGAGAAAGGGTATGTCAAGCTGTGAAGTGCTGCGGGCCCTGCAGGAGCCTACCGAAAGTCAGGTCAATAAGTCTCACTTTAGCTAACTGATTCGAGATAGCGTCATTTAAAGAACGAGGGTAAGCACGACGTAAAGAAAAAAAAGGTGCAACACGAGTTCTTCCCAGGAGGTCACCCATCCTAGTACCGCTCCCGCCCACGCACTCTTAATTACGGAGTTCTGATGGGATCCGGTGCATTAGTGTTATTATGATTGCGCCTACTAAAGTATGCGCACACAATTATCATAAGCATGTGTCGCGACATAGGGTAAGTGTAGTTGGGAAGCCCTGCTGGGTCCGTGGGAGCCTGTCGAGAATCAGTTCATTAAGGCTTGCTTTAGGTAAAATATTCGAGTTAGCGTCATTTAAAGAACGAGGGTAAGCATGACGGAAAAAAAATAAATAAAGAGGTGCAACACGAGGACTTCCTAGGAGGTCACCAATCTTAGTACTACTCTCGTCCAAGGATGCTTAACTGCGGCGTTCTGATTGGATCCGGTGCATTAGTGCTGGTATGATCACACCTATTAAAGTATGTGCACACAATTATCATAAGCATGTATCGCGACGTAGGGTAAGTCGAGCGGCGAAGCCGTGCAGGGCCCGTGGGAGCTTGCCGAAAATCAGTTCATTAAGGCTCGCTATATCTACACTATTCAAGATAGCGTCGTTTAAAGAATGGGGGTATGCACACGTAAAAAAAAGGTACAACACGAAGATTTCCCAGGAGGTCACCCATCCTAGTACTACTCTAGCCCAAGCATGCTTAACTACGGAGTTCTGGTTGGATCCGGTGCATTAGTGTTGGAATGATCACACCTATTAAAGTATATGCACACAAATATCATAAGCATGTATCGGTACATAGGGTAAGTCGAGTTGCGAAACCCTACGGGCCCCGTAGGAGCCTGCCAAAAGTCAGGTCATTAAGGCTCGCTTTAGCTAAACTATTCAAGATAGTGTCGTTTAAAAAATGAGGGTAAGTACGACGTTAAAAAAAAAGAGGTGCAACACGAGGACTTCCCAGGAGGTCACCCATCATAGTACCACTCTCGCTCAAGCACGCTTAACTGCGGAGTTCTCATGGGATCCGGTGCATTAGTGCTGGTATGATCGCACCTATTAAAGTATTTGAACACAATTATCATAAGCATGTATCGCGACGAAGGGTAAGTCGAGCTACGAAGCCCTGAAGGGCCCGTGGGAGCTTGCCGAAAATCAGTTCATTAAGGCTCACTATAGCTAAACTATTCGAGATAACATCGTTTAAAGAACGAGGGTAAGCACGACGTCAAAAAAAAAGAGGTGCAACACGAGGACTTCCATGGAGGTAACCCATCCTAGTACTACTCTCGCCTAAGCACGTTTAACTACGGAGTTCTAGTGGGATCCGGTGCATTAGTGCTGGTATGATCACACCAATTAATGTATGTGCACAAAATTATCATAAGCATGTATCGCTACATAGGGTAAGTCGAGCTGCGAAGCCCTGCGGGCGTCGTAGGACCCTACTGAAAGTCAGGTCATTAAGGCTTGCTTTAGCTATACTATTCGGGATAGCGACGTTAAATGAACGAGGGTAAGCACGACGTAAAAAAAAAGAGGTGCAACACGAGGACTTCCCAGGAGGTCACCAATCTTAGTACTACTCTCGCCCAGGCACGCTTAACAACGGTGTTCTGATTAGATCCGGTGCATTAGTGCTGGTATGATCGCATCTATTAAAGTATGCGCACACAATTATCATAAAAATGTCTCGCGACGTAGGGTAAGTCGAGCTGCAAAGTCCTGCAGGGCCCGTGGGAGCTTGGCAAAAATCAGTTCATTAAGGCTCACTATAGCTAAACTATTAGAGATAGCATCGTTTAAAGAACGAGGGTAAGCACGACGTAAAAAAAAGGGCACAACACGAAGACTTCCCAAGGGGTCACCCATCCTAGTACTACTCTAGCCCAAGCACGCTTAACTATGGAGTTCTGGTGGAATCCGGTGCATAAGTGCTGGTATGATCACACCTATTAAAGTATGTGCATACAATTATCATAAGCATGTATCGCGACGTAGGGTAAGTCGAGCGGCGAAGCCGCGCAGGGCCCGTGGGAGCTTGCCGAAAATCAGTTCATTAAGGCTCGCTATAGCTAAACTATTAGAGATAGCGTCGTTTAAAGAATGAGGGTAAGCACGACATAAAAAAAAAGTACAACACGAGGACTTCCCTGGAGGTAACCCATCCTAGTACTACTCTCGCCTAAGCACGTTTAACTACGGAGTTCTGTTGGGATTCGGTGCATTAGTGCTAGTATGATCACACCAATTAATGTATGTCCACACAATTATCATAAGTATGTCTCGCTACATAGGTTAAGTCGAGCTGCGAAGCCCTGCGGGCCTCGTAGGACCCTTCCGAAAGTCAGGTCACTAAGGGTCGCTTTAGCTAAACGATTCGGGATAGCGCCGTTAAAAGAACAAGGGTAAGCACGACGTAAAAAAAAAGAGGTGCAACACGAGGACTTCCTAGGAGGTCACCAATCTTAGTACCACTCTCACCCAAGCACGCTTAACTGCGGCGTTCTGATTGGATCCGGTGCATTAGTGCTGGTATGATCGCATCTATTAAAGTATGTGCACACAATTATCATAAGAATGTCTCGCGACGTAGGGTAAGTCGAACTGCAAAGCCCTGCAGGGCCCGTGGGAGCTTGGCGAAAATCAGTTCATTAAGGCTCACGATAGCTAAACTATTAGAGATAGCAACGTTTAAAGAACGAGGATAAGCACGACGTAAAAAGAAAGGTACAACACGAAGACTTCCCAGGGGGTCACCCATCCTAGTACTACTCTAGCCCAAGCACGCTTAACTACGGAGTTCTGGTGGAATCCGGTGCATAAGTGCTGGTTTGATCACACCTATTAAAGTATGTGCAGACAATTATCGTTAGCATGTATCGCAACGTAGGGTAAGTCGAGCGGCGAAGCCATGCAGAGCCCGTGGGAGCTTGCCGAAAATCAGTTCATTAAGGCTCGCTATAGCTAAACTATTAGAGATAGCGTCTTTCAAAGAACGAGGGTAAGCACGACGTAAAAAAAAAAAAGGTACAACACGAGGACTTCCCTGGTGGTAACCCATCCTAGTACTACTCTCGCCTAAGCACGTTTGACTACGGAGTTCTGTTGAGATTCGGTGCATTAGTGCTGGTATGATCACCCCAATTAATGTATTTGCACACAATTATCATAAGTATGTATCGCTACATAGGGTAAGTCGAGCTGCGAAGCCCTGCGGGCCTCGTAGGACCCTGCCGAAAGTCAGGTCATTAAGGCTCGGTTTAGCTAAACTATTCGGGATAGCGTTGTTAAAAGAACGAGAGTAAGCACGACGTAAAAAAAAAGAGGTGCAACACTGATGAGCGGATAATTTATACGTTTTGTGGCATTGTTTTTAGTATGTTTTTAGTAGGATCTAGTTACTTTTAGGGATGTTTTCATTAGTTTTTATGTTAAATTCACATTTCTGGACTTTACTATGAGTTTGTGTGTTTTTCTGTGATTTCAGGTATTTTCTGGCTGAAATTGAGGGACTTGAGCAAAAATCAGATTCAAAGGTAGAAGAAGGACTGCTGATGCTGTTGGATTCTGACCTCTCTACACTCAAAGTGGATTTTCTAGAGCTACAAAACTCCAAATGGCATGCTCTCAACGGCGTTGGAAAGTAGATATCCAGGGCTTTCCAGCAATATATAATAGTTCATACTTTGCCTGAGTTTAGACGACGCAAAAGGGCGTTGAACGCCAGTTCTATGCTGCAGTCTGGAGTTAAACGCCAGAAACACGTCACAAACTAGAGTTGAACGCCAGAAACACGTTACAAACTGGCGTTCAACTCCAAGAATGACCTCTCCACGTGTAAACTTCAAGCTCAGCCCAAGCACACACCAAGTGGGCCCCGGAAGTGGATTTCTACATCATTTACTTACTTCTGTAAACCCTAGTAACTAGTTTAGTATAAATAAGACTTTTTACTATTGTATTAGACATCTTATGATTTTTAGTTCAACTTTGGATCATATTGATCACGTTTGGGGGCTGGCCATTCGGCCATGCCTGGACCTTATCACTTATGTATTTTCAATGGTAGAGTTTCTACACACCATAGATTAAGGTGTGGAGCTCTGCTGTTCCTCACGAATTAATGCAAAGTACTACTGTTTCTCTATTCAATTAAACTTATTCCGCTTCTAAGATATTCATTCGCAATTCAATATGAATGTGATGAACGTGACAATCATCATCATTCCCATACGAACGCGTGCCTGACAACCACTTCCGTTCCACCTTAGATTGGATGATTATCTCTTGGATCTCTTAATCAGAATCTTCGTGGTATAAGCTAGATTGATGGCGGCATTCATGAGAATCCGAAAAGTCTAAACCTTGTCTGTGGTATTCCGAGTAGGATTCTGTGGTATTCCGAGTGCTGGGCGTAGTGACAGATGCAAAAGGATAGTAAATCCTATTCCAGTATGATCGAGAACCTCCAGATGATTAGCCATGCAGTGACAGCGCATCAGACCATTTTCACAGAGAGGATGAGATGTAGCCATTGACGATGGTGATGCCCTTACATAAAGTTTGCCACGGAAAGGAGTAGGAAGGATTGGATGAAGACAGCAGGAAAGCAGAGGTTCAGAGGAACGAAAGCATCTCTATACACTTATCTGAAATTCTCACCAATGAATTACATAAGTATTTCTATCTTTATTTTCTATTTATTTATTATTACTATTCGAAAACTCCATAACCATTTGATATCCGCCTGACTGAGATTTACAAGATGACCATAGCTTGCTTCATACCAACAATCTCCGTGGGATCGACCCTTACTCACGTAAGGTTTTATTACTTGGACGACCCAGTGCTCTTGCTGGTTAGTTGTGCGAAGTTGTGAAGTTATGTTTGGAGCATGGTATTGTGCACCAGTTATTGGCGCCATGCCAGGGTGAGAACGAACAACAAATTTTACAACCTCAGAGTAACAATTTCGCATACCAAGTTTTTGGCGCCGTTGCCGGGGATTGTTCGAGTTTGGACAACTGACGGTCCATCTTGTTGCTCAAATTAGGTAATTTTCTGTTTGTTTTATTTTTAAAAATTTTTCAAAAAAAAAATTTCTTTCAAAAATTTCTCATCTATTTTCAAAAATTATTCTAAATTTTTAAGAATGAATTCTAGTGTTTCATGAAGCATGTTGAAGCCTGGCTGGCTGTAAAGCCATGTCTAATTCTTTTGGATAGTGGCTTCCAACCATCAGCATAGAGGCAAGTTAATTGGAATATCAGCTGTTGCATGCCTGATTTATATCCTAAAGCTGGCTGGCTATTAAGCCATGCATAACCCTCAGATTGGAGCTTTAGACTAAGAGTACAAGATTCCTGGAATTCATATTAAAAATTTTGGAATCCTTATTTTTCTTTTTCACACTAATTTTCGAAAAAAAATCCAAAAAAATCATAAAATCATAAAAATCAAAAATATTTTGTGTTTCTTGTTTGAGTCTTGAGTCAATTGTAAGTTTGGTGTCAATTGCATCTCCATTTGCACTTTTTTAAAAAAATGCATTCATGCATTGCATTCTTCATGATCTTCAAGTTGTTCTTGATAAACCTTCTTGATTGATCTTCATATTGTCTTGTTTTGTGTTGTATGGTGTTTTTCATATGCATTCTTGAATTCTTAGTGTCTAAGCATTAAGGATTTCTAAGTTTGGTGTCTTGCATGTTTTCTTTGCATCAAAAATTTTTCAAAAATATGTTCTTGGTGTTCATCTTGACATTCAAAGTGTTCTTGGTGTTCACCTTGACATTCATAGTGTTCTTCCATTCATCAGATGTTTTGATAAAAAATTCTCATGCATTGAGTCTTTTTCATGTTTTTCTCTTTCTTCATTAAAAATTCAAAAATAAAAAAAATATCTTTCCCTTTTTCACTCATAAATTTTGAAAATTTGGATTGACTTTTTCAAAAATTTTTAAAATCTAGTTGTTTTTATGAGTCAAATCAAATTTTCAATTTAAAAATCTTATCTTTTTCAAAAATCAAATCTTTTTCATTTCTCTTATTTATTTTTGAAAATTTTAAAAATATTTTTTTCAAAAATCTTTTTCTTAATTTTATATCATATTTTCGAAAATATCATCAACAATTAATGTTTTGATTCAAAAAATTTCAAGTTTGTTACTTGCTTGTTAAGAAAGATTCAAACTTTAAGTTCTAGAATCATATCTTGTGATTTCTTGTGAATCAAGTCATTAATTGTGATTTTAAAAATCAAATCTTTTTCAAAAATAATTTTAATCATATCTTTTCAGAAATATATTTTTATCTTATCTCTTTCAAAATCATATCTCTTCATATCATATCTTTTTTAAAAATTTGATTTTAAAATATCTTTTCTAACTTCTTATCTTCTTATCTTTTCAAAATTGATTTTCAAATCTTTTTCAACTAACTAATTGACTTTTTGTTTGTTTCTTATCTTTTTCAAAACTACCTAACTAACTCTCTCTCTCTCTAATTTTTGAAAATCTCTTCCCTCTTTTTTCAAAAATTCTTTTTAATTAACTAATTGTTTCAATTTTTAATTTTAATTTGCTTTCATTCCTAATTTTCGAAAATCACTAACCCCTTTTCAAAATTTTATTTTCGAAAATCCTCTTTCTCTCTCATCGCCTTCTATTTATTTATTAATCTACTAACACTTCATCTCACCCAAATTCGAACCCCCTCTTCCATCTGTGTTCGGATTTTCTCTTCTTTCCTTCTTTACATTACATTCTTTTCTTCTTTTACTCACACAGGGGAACCTCTATACCTGGGTAAAAAGGATCCCTATTATTATTATTTTTCTGTTCCCTCTTTTTCATATGAGCAGGAGTAAGGATAAGAACATTCTTGTTGAAGCAGACCCTGAACCTGAAAGGACTCTGAAGAGGAAACTAAGAGAAGCTAAAATACAACAATCCAGAGATAACCTTACAGAAATTTTCGAACAGGAAGAGGAGATGGCAGCCGAAAATAATAATAATGCAAGGAGGATGCTTGGTGACTTTATTGCACCTAATTCCAATTTACATGGAAGAAGCATCTCCATCCCCACCATTGGAGCAAACAATTTTGAGCTGAAACCTCAATTAGTTTCTCTGATGCAGCAGAACTGCAAGTTCCATGGACTTCCATCTGAAGATCCTTTTCAGTTCTTAACTGAATTTTTGCAGATCTGTGATACTGTTGAGACTAATGGAGTAGATCCTGAAGTCTACAGGCTCATGCTTTTCCCTTTTGCTGTAAGAGACAGAGCTAGAGTGTGGTTGGACTCTCAACCCAAAGATAGCCTGAACTCTTGGGATAAGCTGGTCACGGCTTTCTTAGCCAAGTTCTTTCCTCCTCAAAAGCTGAACAAGCTTAGAGTGGATGTTCAAACCTTCAGATAGAAGGAAGGTGAATCCCTCTACGAAGCTTGGGAGAGATACAAGTAACTAACCAAAAAGTGTCCTTCTGACATGCTTTCAGAATGGACCATCCTGGATATATTCTATGATAGTCTGTCTGAATTAGCTAAGATGTCATTGGATACTTCTGCAGGTGGATCCATTCACCTAAAGAAAATGCCTGCAGAAGCTTAAGAACTCATTGACATGGTTGCTAACAACTAGTTTATGTACACTTCTGAGAGGAATCCTGTGAGTAATGGGACGCCTCAGAAGAAAGGAGTTCTTGAAATTGATACTCTGAATGCCATATTGGCCCAGAATAAAATATTGACTCAGCAAGTCAATATGATTTCTCAGAGTCTGAATGGAATGCAAGCTACATCCAACAGTACTCAAGAGGCATCTTCTGAAGAAGAAGCTTATGATCCTGAAAACCCTGCAATAGCAGAGGTAAATTATATGGGTGAACCTCATGGAAGCACCTATAACCCCTCATGGAGAAATCACCCAAATCTCTCATGGAAGGATCAACAAAAGCCTCAACAAGGCTTTAATAATGGTGGAAAAAACAGATTTAACAATAGTAAACCATTTCCATCATCCATTCAACAACAGACAGAGAACTCTGAGCAAAATACCTCTAATTTAGCAAACTTAGTCTCTGATCTATCTAAGGCCACTGTAAGTTTCATGAATGAAACAAGGTCCTCCATTAGAAATTTGGAAGCACAAGTGGGCCAGCTGAGTAAAAAGATCACTGATACCCCTCCTAGTACCCTCCCAAGCAATACAGAAGAAATTCCAAAAGGAGAGTGCAAGGCCATTGATATAACCATCATGGCCGAACCTACAGGAGAGGAAAAGGACGTGAATCCCAATGAGGAAGACCTCCTGGGACGTCCAGTGATCAATAAGGAGTTCCCCTTTGAGGAACCAAAGGAATCTGAGGCTCATCTAGGGACCATAGAGATTCCATTGAACCTCCTTATGCCCTTCATGAGTTCTAATAAGTATTCTTCTTCTGAAGTGAATGAGGATGTCACTGAAGAACAAGTTGCCAAGTTCCTTGGTGCAATCATGAAGCTGAATGCCAATTTATTTGGTAATGAGACTTGGGGAGATGAACCTCCTCTGTTCACCAATGAACTAAATGCATTGGATCAACTGAGATTGCCTCAGAAGAAACAGGATCCTGGAAAGTTCCTAATACCTTGTACCATAGGCACCATGACCTTTGAGAAGGCTCTATGTGATCTTGGGTCAGGAATAAACCTCATGCCACTCTCTGTAATAGAGAAACTGGGAATCTTTGAGGTACAAACTGCTAAAATCTCATTAGAGATGGCAGACAATTTCAGAAAACAGGCTTATGGACAAGTAGAGGACATATTAGTAAAGGTTAAAGGCCTTTACATCCCTACTGATTTCATAATCCTAGATACTGGGAAGGATGAGGATGAATCCATCATCCTTGGAAGACCCTTCCTAGCCACAGCAAGAGCTGTGATTAATGTTAACAGAGGTGAACTAGTCCTTCAATTGAATGAGGACTCCCTTGAGTTTAAAACTCAAGGACATCCTTCTGTAAACATGGAAAAGAGGCACAGTAAGCTTCTCTCAAAACAGAGTCAACCAGAGCCCCCACAGTCAAACTCTAAGTTTAGTGTTGGGAGGCCACAACCAAACTCTAAGTTTGGTGTTGAACTCCCATATCCAAACTCTAAGTTTGGTGTTGGGAAGTCTCAACAATGCTCTGAACATCTGTGAGGCTCCATGAGAGCCCACTGTCAAGCTATTGACATTAAAGAAGTGCTTGTTGGGAGGCAACCCAATTTTTATTTATCTAATTTTAATTTATTTTTATTGTTATTTCATATTTTATTAGGTTCATGATCATGTGAAGTCACAAAATAAATATAAAAATTGAAAACGAAATCAAAAACAGCAGAAGAAAAATCACACCCTGGAGGAGGATCTTACTGGCGTTTAAACGCCAGTAAGGAGCATCTGGCTGGCGTTCAATGCCAGAACAGAGCATGGATCTGGCATTGAACGCCAGAAACAAGCAGCATCCTGGTGTTCAGACGCCAGAAATGCACACTGAGGAAGAGCTGGCGCTGAACGCCAGAAACAAGCATCTGGCTGGCGTTCAACGCCAGAAACATGCTGCATCTGGGCGCTGAACGCCCAGAACAAGCATCAGTTCGGCGTTTAAACGCCAAAATTGCATGCAAAGGTATTTTACATGCCTAATTGGTGCAGGAATGCAATTCCTTGACACCTCAGGATCTGTGGACCCCACAAGATCCCCACATACATCCACTCACCTTACCTCCCACTACAAGAAAAATACCCATTCAGCCACACTTTTTTTAAACTACATTTGAAAAGTAGGAATAGGCTACGCTTTTCTCCATGTTTCCTTTTTGTGGGAGAATAGGAATCACATTTGTGGCATCACTTGAAAAGCGATGCCTTAGATATTATAAAGATCACTTATAAAGCGTAGCCTTAACTTAAGAGTTATGGGTTCACTTTTTACACCAAAGAAAACACTTTTAAAGTGTAGCCTATTTATCATATTTCAGGTGCATTTTAAAAGTGTTGCCTAATGTATTTCAAGTCAAATATGTCAACACTTAGTAAATTTTTTTCACAATATTTCACCAAATATATATACAAGCACGCGTACAGTAGACACTTAGGCAAATAAAAACAAAATAACACACTTAGGCAAATAAAAACAAAAATAACATGGCCATAGACACTTAGGCAAATAAAAACAAAATAATTAACATGGCCACTGAACTCGCGATCCCTAGCTAGCTAATCACACTCCCTTCATCACCCCCAAATCAGAGAAGACCACTGACGGCGTCAACCCTCACGGCGTCACCGCTCACGGCGTCAACATCTCCACCACTCACTCATCTTCATCACTCACCTCTCACCACGCCGCCACTCGTTTTCATCACCGGTTCTCGTCGCTGCGCGCTGACATCAGGAAGATCGACTGTGCGCTCGACTAAAAGCTTCTCTTTATTCGCTCACCGTCGTGAAGAAAGGTATGTATCACCTTCATTTGGTTTCTAAAATCTGAGAGGGTAGGGTTCTGATTTTTGGGTTGCAATTTGGGGGTTTGGTACATTTTCCTTTGAATTCGTGAATTGATGAACATGCATGCTAATCTTGCGGCGCAGGAGAACTCAGAATTTGCTGGTTTCATTCCGTTATTGCTGCGGCGCAGCAGAACTCGTGAATTTGGGATTGTTGCGGCGCAGGAGATCGAACTCGTGAATTTGGGATTGGGGTTTCATTCCGTTTACGCAGGTACTGTATAGGCTAAAGAAAAATAGCAAACATTTTTGCACCCCAATTTGATGAAGAACGAATGATTGTAGGATCAATTTGTGGTCAAATGCTATAAATTAGTAGTAATCCATGAAAGAGTTCCCAAACTGTGAAATACACTTGTGAAAGTTGATTATATGTCTTAATTCTGGGTTTGATTCTCATAATTGTCTTTCGCTTGTTGCTTATCGTTCTCTACTCTTATAGAATTCTGCTCCACATTGATGAAACAAAAATGTTTTCCTAGTTCAAAAGTTTCCTGCGCAATCAGTGTTAGTGTTTCGTATTTTTAACACACGATTTCTTAGTATATTTTGTGTTCATTGCTTCTTGATCGAAGTACATTTCATGACTTGGCGATTGCCATTGAGGGAAAAATTGCTTCCCTGGTTCAAATTTTTTTTGTGCAATCAGTATTAGTGTTATGTTCTTAACACGGGTTTTCTTATTATTAAATACGTCCAATTTGTGTGGAACTCTTGCTTGATTGAAGTGCATTTGATGACTTGGTGACTTGCTTTAGTTGAACTCTGGAAAAGTTATCGCTGTTGGCCCCGGTCTTCGTGGCAAGGACGGGAACCTAAACCTCTTGGTTCAGTTATTATTGTCTATTATGAATGGATTTTGAGTGAAAAGCTTTGTTGTATATGATGATTGATGAAGAAGCTTCCCTTTCCATCCACAATTACTTGTTCTATTAGGAATACACAAGCTCAATTACATTCCAGCATTTCCGTTTTATTTTTTCCCTCTGATTTCTCCAATTCAAATCAATTTGCACTTTTTAAAACTTGAATAATTAAAATCCTGTGTGTAGAGCAGTGTCAAAATTCGGAAATAGATTTTATATATAATAGATTTTGATATGTCAAAGTAGTGGAGTTAGCTGTGTTAGCTTTTTGGGAAGTTTGAAGTTAGAGCCGTAATGGCACTTAAAAGGCATATCTAGTTCTAAAAGACATGCAAACTTTTAACTAATTAAAAGGAAACTGTGATTTTTTAGAGATCTATTGTCATAAAAATAAAATTTGAGTTTCGTAATTTAATTGATTTGTAGTGTTTTCTGGGGTTTTGGTTGGACAACGACATTTTTTCTATTGATTCTATACTATTATGTTGAGTTTCTTGTAAAAGATGAATTCATCTTTTTTATTGAGTTGTTCAAGAGTTGCATCATTTTAGGATCTCAAATAAGTTTTTACAGGCGTAAAATGTTGATGTTAACTTGTCTCTTCTCTCAATAATAGTGAGTATAGTAAAGATAAATAATTGTGACGTCAGTTTTTTTTTTTATATAACAATTTCGTCGGTTTTTGTTGTGTAATTAAGTCTGACGATTGCTCTTGAAAAAAATATTGTTTTAGCTCTCTCTTTATTTGGAATATTTTGCGTTCTGAATTTTTTTCTTAAAAAAATGGTTTTTGTTTAGAAGTGTGGTTATAAGATAGTTGATATTAAAATTGATTCTATGAATACTTTCTTGTTGCTTTAATTTGATTCCTAACAACTGTCTTGTGTTGATAGTAATTTACTTGAAAATTAGAAAATTATTGTGTCTTAATTGAGAAGTTCAATTTAATCTTATTCAAAGAGAAGTTAAATGTTGTAGCTAATTTGTTAACTTAAAAATGATCTAAAAATTATAAATAGAGAGGAGGGAGACAAGAAGTGAGAATATAGAATGATTAGGGGAGCTAATGAGAACTATGGGCTCTTATCCCTGAAGGTGGACCCTCACAGATAAAGCACCCACTTATTTCCTCTGCAATTGGTTGTCTTCTCAGTATCATAACATCAACTTACTATATAGATAAGATAAGAAAATAGTTTTTAGTTTGATTGAGATTGTTCAATATTCCAAGCAAACTGAATATACTCTTTAATAAGAAATTTGAAGCGTAGCAGTGAGCAGTGAAATCTAAACTGAAATCACAGATATTGATATTGTTAGGGATAAGTACTAACTTGCCTTGTTTTGAGGGCATCAGTGGCACAGATCAATAATAAAAAAGCCGCCTCAGAGAAATCTCATGAATTTTGGTCCCTTTTAAGTGGTAGTTTTGTTTGTTTATTACTTTTGAGAATAACTTTGATTAGAAAACATAATAGTAGTAAGTAGTAACAGAGCAGAGCAACACATGGAGGCAAAATTTTGGTAGCATTTATTAAGGTAATGGTAATAATGTGTTAATATATCAGTCTTCACGTTATTATCATACTCTATCACTTGATAATAATTCACATCACTCACTGTCTCACTCTGCCCACCTCCATCTATTTTCATAACTTTACTTTTATTTTTTAAAGTTAAAACTTCCAAGGTTATATTATATCACAGGATCTGCTCCGCAACAACTTCAAATCCGTGACTTATTGAGATTTATGATAATATTTTTATTCTTAATTATAAGTTGTTTAATAGTCAAACTGGTCCATGTGAAAAGATTTACGTTAAAGCATCCTGATTCTTTTCACTATTCTCTAAATGTATTTCATTGTCTGCTGCTGCATGGATGACCCATGTGGTTTGCATGAATGGCTGCCAAGTTCATGGCTTACCAGTTACCAGGATAATATTTTGATTAGCTCATGACTTACCATTAAATCGTCTCACTTCTACTGACCTGAATTGAGTTTTGAGAAGCAAGATTGCTTCTTTTTATTTTTAGTTACTCAGTTACTCATGCTTTGGATTTGAATTTTGGGCTGTTATCAGATTGCTTTTATTTTCCAAATAAGTTACCGACCTGAATTGAGTTTTTTTATTTTTTTCCCCTTACATTTTAATTATATCAGTTTAGAATTTATGAAAATAAATCAAGAGTAAATAATATCATAGTCTAATCTCTTAGAATTTTACTTGGTAACAAATAGATTGAAGTTTTTGGTTAAAGCTCCCAAGTGGATTTTGTCAAAACATTGATCGTGTCATGGCAAGGTACAATGCATACTTTTTTTTTTTCACTTTATTATTATGCTATTAATTCATGTGTAGCTCCACTTTGATTGCTTTATTAGTTATGAAGTTGCAATTTAACTTATTATTTATGTACTATAAATTCTTTGTTTTCCTTAATTTGTTTTGCTTCAGCGAGTTTCTAGTAAAATATTTAGAGAATTACTTCTAAAGATTAGGAACTATTTCCTAACCTAACTACAAGGCTATGAAGTCCGTCTCATAGCCCATGCCCCTTATATTTCATAACACCCTTCCTCCTCTACTCTTGTTATCTTCACTTTGCGACCCCTTATAATTTTTTCTCCAAAAAAATTTAATAATTATTGATTAGGTTTTGTGATATGCCGAAGGATTGGATGGATCTACCGAGGTATAGCGAAGAGTATATCAATGGTGTTATTAGTTTCTTAGAGTTTGCATACTCTGAGGGAGAGCCGGACGGATAACAAATTCAATGTCCTTGTAAGAGGTGTTGTAACATTGAGTGGTATAGAAGAGATGTGGTATTTGACCATTTAGTAGCCGACGGATTTGTTAAGGGATATAGAACATGGATTAATCACGGGGAATGGACAATCCCGATGGTGGTTGATGATGACACGGATGATGAAGGTGCACGCGATGACATCGAAGGACTGCTTAATGATGCATTTGGAGATCATGCTGAGGGTGTTACTGTAGGTCCAAATGAAGAGGCTAAAAAGTTTTATAATTTAATAGATGGGGCAAGTCAAGAGTTATACCCGCCTTCAAGAAATTTTCAACATTTTCTTTTACCATCCGCCTGTACTTGTTAAAGTGTTTTCACGGTTGGAGCAATGCCTCCTTCACTTCCCTTCTTGAGCTATTGAAAGAGGCAATGCCTAAAATTAACATACCTCCATCTTTCCATAAGACGAAGGCTATGATAAGAGATTTAGGTCTGGATTATAAAAAAATTGATGCTTGTCCTAATGATTGCCTCCTGTATAGGAAAGAACTAAAGGATGAAACACAATGTCGTGTATGTGGTACATCTCGATATACTGAAAATTCTAGTGATAATAGCGAGAACCAACCTCACAATAAAGGTCGTCCTATTCCTGCAAAGACTCTGAGATACTTTCCTATAATTCCAAGACTTCAGCGATTATTTATGTGCTCAAAAACGGCAGCTAGTCTGAGGTGGCATGATGAGGAGCGCGTTAAAGATGGGACGTTAAAGCATCCTGCTGATGGACTGGCATGGAAGAACTTTGATGAAATGAATGAAGATTTTGCAAAAGAATCACGCAATATTAGACTAGGCTTGTCAAGTGATGGGTTCAACCCATTTCGTAGCATGAATATTTCATGGAGCACGTGGCCCGTAATGCTGATGGTATACAACTTGCCTCCGTGGATGTGCATGAAACCTGAATATTGTATGCTTTCTTTGCTTATTCCTGGGCCACAATCACCTGGCAAAGATATTGACGTGTATCTACAACCATTGATGGAAGACTTGAAGTTGTTTTGGGAAATAGGGGTGGAAACTTATGATGCATCAAAGAATGAGACCTTTCAAATGCGGGCAGCTCTTTTGTGGACAATTAATGATTTTCCTGTGTATGCTATGTTGTCTGGGTGGAGTACAAAGGGAAAATTGGCTTACCCTTGTTGCAACAAAAATACATCTTCTCTACAACTAAAACATAGTCGGAAGACAGTTTATATGGACCATCGTGTCTTTTTACCCATGGATCATCCATGGAGAACCAATACAAGGTCTTTTAATGGGAAGCAAGAATTAAGACCCCCTCCACCTGTTATAGAAGGAACGGAAATTTTTGAGATGCTACAAAATGTTGAGAATGTTTTCGGGAAGAAGCAAAGTACATCAAATAGTTTCCCATGGAATTGGATAAAAAGATCAATTTTCTTTGAATTGCCTTACTGGCACAAGAACCTGCTGCGTCACAACTTAGATGTCATGCACATAGAGAAGAACATACTTGACAGTATAATTGGAACTCTTTTGGATATCCCAGGCAAGACAAAGGATCATCTGAATGCTCGAAGTTTGGGGATCTGGAAAAATCTTCAACCAAAGGAGGTGAATAATGGCAAGAGAACAAAGTTGGCAAAGGCATGCTTTTCTATGACTGCTGCAGAGAAGTCAATTTTTTGTGGTGTTTTGAAGACAACAAAGCTACCTGATGGTAGTGCTTCGAATATATCACGGTGTGTACATCTAGAAGAAAGAAAAATTTCTGGGTATAAGACCCACGATGCTCATTTTTTGCTACACTACTTACTACCAATACCGATTAAAAGCATCCTTCCTGATCACGTGGCCATTCCGTTGATTCGACTAAGTTCCTTTTTTCATCGCATATGCAAAAAGTTAATAACACTGGAAGAGATAGATCGACTAGAGTTAGAGATTGTGGAAACATTATGCCACCTTGAGAGGATCTTTCCCCCTAGTTTTTTTGACATAATGGTTCATCTTCCTATTCATTTAGCAAATGAGGTGAGATTGGGTGGTCCGGTGCAGTTTCGTTGGATGTATCCTCCAGAAAGGTACATGTGTACATTAAAGTCGTATGTACGCAACAAAAGTCGCCCCGAAGGTTCTATTGCAGAGGCATATCTGGCTGAAGAGTGCTTAACTTTCTGCTCAAGATACTTGCATGGAGGTGTGCGAACAAGACTTAATAAGCGACCTCGGAATGATGATGATCCTAATGACGACGAAGTTTTTCCTTCAAAGTTGTTTTCTAACAAAGGTCGTTCGTTAGGCGTGGGAAATGGAGAACCAATTAATCTCGATGACATATCAAGTGCTCAAGCCCATGTATATGTATTATACAATTGTGAAGAAGTCGCAGATTATGTTAGGTAACTTAATATAACTTATGTTTATTCACTAAATCAAGTGCATTTAGATTTTTTCCGATCAAACATAACTATTATTAACTACAGAGAGCATGAGGATGAGGTTAACAATCAGCGGGGAACAAAATGGAGAAAAGCAAAAGTTCACAGTAGAACCTTCTCGCAGTGGTTTGAAACTCGGGCGAGAGATCCAGATGTGCCTGTTTGGCTAAAAGAATTATCTCGAGGTCCAAGCTCTATTGCAAGAAGATTTTCTGGATATATAACTAATGGATATAGGTTTCACACTGTGGAGTGTGAGGCAAGGAGAAAAACACAAAATAGTGGTGTCACATTAACTGCTTTAACTTCAAGCTTTGCAAGTGCTAAAGATAAAAGTCCAATTCAAGACACTGTAGCTTATTATGGCAGGTTATTTGAGATAGTAGAGTTAGATTATTTTGGGCGTTTTAAGGTTGTATTGTTTCGGTGTGAGTGGTATGATGCTGGGAGAGACAAATATGGTCTTACATTTGTTCACTTCAATAAGAAATGCTACCAGAATGAACCTTTCATACTAGCATCTCAAGCACATCAGTGTTTTTATGTGCAAGATCCATATGAACATAACAAACATTATATTATGAAAACTATCCCAAGAGACTTATTTAAAACAAATGACGAATCTGAGTCTGAGGCCAGTCAAACCTTCTATAGTGAACAACACGAGCATATAACAAGTCCTGCCATACCAGCTGATGATGGTGAACTTATTCTGGAGAGGAATGATCTACGACTTACAGTTATTGAAACGGTTCCCCAAGTGACTTCTGCCCAAGAATATGAGGCAGATTTCATTGGAGATTCTGATTCTGATGGGTCAGCCTAAGCAATTTATTGCTTAATATGTACATATGTATAACTAAGTTTTCTTCACCTTTTTATTTGTAAGTCATATTGTTGTTTTAATTTCTCATTTTGTTAGTGTTTCTTATAGGATATGTCACTTTATTGCTTATATTAACTCGAGTTAACTAATTTATTTGTGTAGGAATAAAGAATTTATTGATCTTAAAGCAACATCAAGTAAGAATCTGCTTCGACAATTTGAGGCCAAGAGACAAAGGATTGTAAATGAACGCAAGCAATATGTGATGCAAGGTGCAGCACGTAATGACAAGGAGGAAACTATGCCAAGGTTGGATGTAGTCAAAAGTCAAAAAGAGTTGAGTGCAACCAAAGGAGTGAAGAAGTGTACGTCAAAGAAGCTGGATTTTACTCATTTACAAAGCACACTCAGCACAATCAACAAAAGGATGAATTTCACGCCTGAAACCCTGGAAGTACAGCCAAGCATTCCTGCGCAACAGCCAGAAAATAAAAAAAGAAAGAATCACTTGACTGTGGCTATGGCTGAGAAAAAGAAGCATGAAGTACAACATGAACCGTTAACACAAGGCTTGAACAATTCTAAGCTTACAAAGGTGGGTGCAGATGAACTTAAAAGGAAGCTCGATGCAATTCGTAATATGAATAATAGCATGCCAACAACTGTAAGCCAAGATCGGAGTTGTGCAAATTCTACTCAGCCCACAATCAACCAAAGGCAGCAGCAGATTATTCAAGTCACACATGGTAGAACTCAAAAAAGGCAACATGACACTACTTTGCTGAGTTCAAACACTACCCCACAAGCTGAAGATTTAATGTCGGAGCAAGATGGATCAAGAAAGGAAAAGAGCAAGCAAAGGGTAAAGGCTACAACTATTGATGAATTTTTAAAAGAAAATGGGATAGATGTAGAAATTGACGGACTAAGCTCTGAACTAAGTGATGATGTGGGAGATAGCTTTCCATATGATGAAAATTATTATTCACATGTGATGGAGGACATTGATGATGACGAAGGTAATTTATTTCTATCATTTTTTATATTTTTTTGTAAATCATAATGCTTAATTTTTCAATTGGCATCATAATTACTCCCTAATTTCCCCCCTACTGCATGAAACTAGGAGAGCCAAAGAAGAAGAAAACTCGGGGAAAAACAACTTGCAAAGAGATTTATGCAAGAACTATGGAACAGCGGGAAGAAGTTATTTTTGATATTGGATAGCCAGTAGGACCAACCAATCAAAGTGTGTCTAATTTAACTAGTTTCGTAGGAACAATTGGGAGAAATAAAAGATTTGTGAGTCTTTTGTACACTAGCTGGCATGTTGTAACTCCTAAAGCTAAGAAATTCATGTGGAAATATGTTAATGTAAGACTCTTCTATTATTATTAAATGTTGATTATTTTAAATATAGCAAGGTGCATATAACACTGTTGATATCATGCAGACCAAGTTTATCCTCCCAGACAGTGGAGAAAAGTGGGTGATCCAAGCAATTCGGGATGCTTGGAAGCGGTTCAAGGGAAAGATTAAGCAGAAGCACTTTGTTCCCTTTGATACCATCGAAGATATGGTGAAAAATCGACCGACACAAGTTCCAGAAAGTCAATTCATAAAATTGATCTATTATTGGAGTCATCCTACAATCCAGGTAAAATAGTTGGTACTTTAATTGCAAATATATTATTGTTTGTTAAGACATAAGCAAAATAATGAAATTTCAATTGATAATGTTGGAATCTGTCCTCTCTCATGCTGTACAAACACATATCCATTCTGATGTAGGTTCTTGAACTGAATTGAATTTTTTTAGGATATATTGCTGCCAGTTCAATTCTGAACTTCTGAATTTCTGTATTTACATTTCTATTTTTGGCTACTTTGTTTGCTGTAATTTAAGTTGCTGCAATTCTATTTTCTATAGTTCTGTTTTGTGCAATTTTGTTTTCTGCAATTCTATTCTGTGCAATTATACCTGCTACTATTCTGGTTGCTGTAATTTTGTTTGCCGAAGCAAAATTTAATTATATTGTTCTCTGTTTCTATATGCTAACCTTTTATTCAATTATAGTCAATAAGTGAAAAAAATAAGAAACATAAAGAACAGCAAAAGTTTCCACATCGCATGGGGCCAATCAATTTCGGAAGAGTACGAGTGGCTCTGGTATACTTATTTCATATTTGTGCTGGGATTTGTTTAGTTAATTTTAGTTATGTTGTTATAGACTTACTTATTTAAGGCTTTATTTTATAGCGCGCGACAAAGGAAACAAATGAGGAACCAAAAAGGTTTGAAATGTTCCTTGCTACTCGAACAAGTCGGAAAAGGAAGGAAGTTGATCAGGAAACACAAGATGCAATTGTATGAGAATTCATTGAATTACTAATGATTATAAATCAAATTTAGGATACGGTAACTAATTCTATGTCAAATGTTTCTTTTAATTAGGATGAATTCCAAAATCGGCAAGCTGCTGGTGAAACAGATGAGGAAGCTTTTGAGTCTTTATTTGGAAAAGAACAACCAGGTCGGGTTAGGTGCTATGGAAGATCTATTACACGACGTGACTTAAAAAAGCATGCAGAAATTTCTGAACTCAAGCAACAACACCAGGAGGAAGTCACATCTTTGAAGGCTGAACTTGGAGACATGAAGGCCAAACAGCAGCACCAAGAGGCTGACCTTCATGGATTGCGAAACATGATTAAGTTACTAGTTCAGCGATCTGAACCTGGAATGAGGCCGGAAGAAATTGAAGCCTTGTTACAAGATGCTCAACACTCTCCAATTGATGCAAATAGCGCTCATGGATCAACACATATTCCAAACATAAATATGGTATGACCAGTTTTTTCTTATTCCCTAATATTTGTTTACATATTGTTAATTGTTAATTAGGATTTTGAGTTTAAAATTTTTATTTGTTAGAACTTAGGAGGATGCCATATTTTTTTAATTTGAACTGAAATTGAAGAAGATGGAAGCTGTGATTTGGTTTTTTTGGTTTTGTTTTTTCATTATGTAATTTTAATATTATTGTTATCAGGGTGAAAGTTGTAATTTTTCTGGTTTTTCTGATTTTTCTGGTTTTGGTTTTCTGATTTTTCTGATTTTAGTTCCCATTTAGTATGAAGTTGTGTTAGTCCATTTTTTAGTTGTCCTTTATGGTGATTTATAGTATCCCCCTGAATGTGATTGTTATTTTAAAGCAAAAGACTTTGGTGATATGAAAATTAGAGTAGTTTCAATTATCTTATGCCTTCGGATATTGTATGTGTTATTAATCTGTTAACTACTTTTTTCTTCTTGTACTTTTTCAAATTATAATTATTTTTCTATATAATTATGCAGGATAATTCTGAAGATGTGAATGAAGATTGAGATGCTTATCATGATGGTTTATTGACAAAGGTGGAAACTGAAAGATGTATGGTTGATGATGATGTCTTTTATTAGAAGCTAAGATACATTTATATGATATAATATTTTGATTTTTCTTAGTTTATTAGTAGTAAACTCTAAGTGCATTATATGAGTATACTTATTTTAGTTTGAGATGTATGAATGCTCAAAATTATGATCATTCCAATATTTTTGGTTCATTGTATACTTATATTTTGTTTCAGTATAATTTTTATTGTTTAAAGATTATTGTAAGGTATTATTATATATGTATACATTTTTATTTTATAATAATTAACTAATTTAATTAACAATACAGGATTATATATATAATTATATTCTCAAATATTAGAGTTTAGATAAAAAAATTGTTAGAAATTTCTGTTTATATATATATATATATTATATATATATATATAAACAGAAATTTTAAAAAAAAATGAGGGACAAAAGGCTACACTTATATAGAGTAGCTATAGGTATACTATTTGCTACTTTTATAAAGTGATGCAGTAGCTCTGAAAAGTGTAGCCTATTCTTTAGTATTATGGTAACCATTAGTGCTGAAAAGCGTAGCCTTAGGTCATGAACAGCATCACTTAAAAAGCGTACCCTATTCTCAAAGGCGAGAAGCGTAGCCTTTGCTACAGAAAGCGTAGAAACACATATAATCGCTACAGAAAAAGCGTAGCCTTTTCCTAAGGCATCATTTTTTTTTTGGTTTTGGCTACACTTTTCAAGTGTACTTGAATGGGTGTTTTTCTTGTAGTGTCCTCATAATCCTATATCACCCATTCCCAAGAACCCTTCACCACTCACATCCATTACTCCCCTAAAACCATCATACAAACCACCTACACCCACCTACTCAAATTCAAACCATCAACTCACCTCCATATCTTCTTCTTCTTTTACTATTCTTTCTTCTTTTGCTCGAGGGCGAGCAATATTCTAAGTTTGGTGTGGTAAAAGCATAGCTTTTTTGTTTTTCCATAACCATTGATGGCACCTAAGGCCAGAAAAACCTCTAGAAAGAGAAAAGAGAAGACAAAAGCTTCCATCAAGGGTCTATAGCTCAGTGGTAGAACATTTGACTGCAAATCAAGAGATCCCTGAGATATCTCAGGGGATACATTTTCCTCCACACAATTATTGGGAGCAACTAAGGGTGGAACATCAAGAGCACTCCATCATCCTTCATGAAATTAGAGAAGATCAAAGAGCAATGAGGGAGGAGCAACAAAGACAAGGAAGAGACATAGAAGAGCTCAAGGACATCATTGGTTCTTCAAGGAGAAAACACCACCATCACTAAGGTGGACTCATTCCTTGTTCTTAAATTTTCTGTTTTTCATTTTCTTATGTTAAATGTTTATCTATGTTTGTGTCTTTATTACATGATCATTAGTGTCTAAGTGTCTATGCCTTAAAGTAGTGAATATGAATCCATCACCTCTCTTAAATGGAAAAATGTTTTAATTACAAAAGAACAAGAAGTACATGAGTTTTGAATTTATCCTTGAACTTAGTTTAATTATTTTGATGTGGAGACAATACTTTTTGTTTTCTGAATGAATGCTTGAACAGTGCATATGTCTTTTGAAGTTGGTGTTTTAGAATGTTAAATATGTTGGCTCTTGAAAGAATGATGAACAGGAGAGATGTTATTTGATAATCTGAAAAATAATAAAAATGATTCTTGAAGCAAGAAAAAGCAGTGAATACAAAGCTTGCAGAAAAAAAAAGAAAGAAAAAAATGGCAAAAAAAAAATAAAAAAGAGAAAAAGCAAGCAAAAAAAGCCAAAAGCTCTTAAAACCAAAAGGCAAGAGGAAAAAGCCAATAACCCTTAAAACCAAAAGGCAAGGGTAAATAAAAAGGATCCCAAGGCTTTGAGCATCAGTGGATAGGAGGGCCTAAAGGAATAAAATCCTGGCCTAAGCGGCTAAACCAAGCTGTCCCTAACCATGTGCTTATGGCGTGAAGGTGTCAAGTGAAAACTTGAGACTGAGCGGTTAAAGTCAAGGTCCAAAGCAAAAGAAGAGTGTGCTTAAGAACCCTGGACACCTCTAATTTGGGACTTTAGCAAAGCTGAGTCACAATCTGAAAAGGTTCACCCAATTATGTGTCTGTGGCATTTATGTATCCGGAGGTAATACTAGAAAACAAAGTGCTTAGGGCCACGGCCAAGACTCATAAAGTAGCTGTGTTCAAGAATCAACATACTGAACTAGGAGAATCAATAACACTATCTGAACTCTGAGTTCCTATAGATGCCAATTATTCTGAACCTCAATGGATAAAGTGAGATGCCAAAACTATTCAAGAGGCAAAAGCTACAAGTCTCGCTCATCTGATTGGAGCTATGTTTCATTGATATTTTGGAATTTATAGTATATTCTCTTCTTTTTATCCTATTTGATTTTCAGTTGCTTGGGGACAAGCAACAATTTAAGTTTGGTATTGTGATGAGCGGATAATTTATACGCTTTTTGGCATTGTTTTTAGTATGTTTTTAGTAGGATCTAGTTATTTTAAGGGATGTTTTCATTAGTTTTTATGTTAAATTCACATTTCTGGACTTTACTATGAGTTTGTGTGTTTTTCTGTGATTTCAGGTATTTTCTGGCTGAAATTGAGGAACTTGAGCAAAAATCAGATTCAGAGGTAGAAGAAGGACTGCTGATGCTGTTGGATTCTGACCTCCCTGCACTCAAAGTGGATTTTCTGGAGCTACAAAACTCCAAATGGCACGCTCTCAATGGCGTTAGAAATTAGACATCTAGGGCTTTCCAGCAATATATAATAGTCCATACTTTGCCTGAGTTTAGATGACGCAAAAGGGCATTGAACGCTAGTTCTACGCTGCAATCTAGAGTTAAACGCCAGAAACACGTCACAAACCAGAGTTGAACGCCAGAAACACGTTACAAACTGGCGTTCAACTCCAAGAATGACCTATCCACGTGTAAACTTCAAGCTCAGCCCAAGCACACACCAAGTGGGCCCCAGAAGTGGATTTCTACATCATTTACTTACTTCTGTAAACCCTAGTAACTAGTTTAGTATAAATAAGACTTTTTACTATTGTATTAGACATCTTATGATTTTTAGTTCAACTTTGGATTATATTGATCACGTTTGGGGCTGGCCATTCGGCCATGCCTGGACCTTATCACTTATGTATTTTCAACGGTAGAGTTTCTACACACCATAGATTAAGGTGTGGAGCTCTGCTGTTCCTCACGAATTAATGCAAAGTACTACAGTTTCTCTATTCAATTCAACTTATTCCGCTTCTAAGATATTCATTCGCAATTTAATATGAATGTGATGAACGTGACAATCATCATCATTCCCAAACGAACGCGTGCCTGACAACCACTTCCGTTCCACCTTAGATTGGATGATTATCTCTTGGATCTCTTAATTAGAATCTTCGTGGTATAAGCTAGATTGATGGCGGCATTCATGAGAATCCGGAAAGTCTAAACCTTGTCTGTGGTATTCCGAGTAGGATTCAGGGATTGAATGACTGTGACGAACTTCAAACTCGCGAGTGCTGGGCGTAGTGACAGACGCAAAAGGATAGTAAATCCTATTCCAGTATGATCGAGAACCTCCAGATGATTAGCCATGCAGTGATAGCACATCGGACCATTTTCACAGAGAGGATGGGATGTAGCCATTGACAACGGTGATGCCTCCAGATGATTAGCCATGCAGTGACAGCGCATCGAACCATTTTCACAGAGAGGATGAGATGTAGCCATTGACGACGGTGATGCCCTTACATAAAGTTTGCCATGGAAAGGAGTAGGAAAGATTGGATGAAGACAGCAGAAAAGCAGAGGTTCAGAGGAACGAAAGCATCTCTATATACTTATCTGAAATTCTCACCAATGAATTACATAAGTATTTCTATCTTTATTTTCTATTTATTTATTATTACTATTCGAAAACTCCATAACCATTTGATATCCGCCTGACTGAGATTTACAAGATGACCATAGCTTGCTTCATACCAACAATCTCTGTGGGATCGACCCTTACTCACGTAAGGTTTTATTACTTGGACGACCCAGTGCACTTGCTGGTTAGTTGTGCGAAGTTGTGAAGTTATGTTTGGACCATGGTATTGTGCACCAGTTATTGGCGCCATGCCAGGGAGAGAACGAACAACAAATTTTACGACCTCAGTGTAACAATCTCGCATACCAAACACGAGGACTTCCTAGGAGGTCACCAATCTTAGTACCACTCTCGTCCAAGCACGCTTAACTGCGGCGTTATGATTGGATCTTGTGCATTAGTGCTGGTATGATCGCATCTATTAAAGTATGGGCACACAATTATCATAAGAATGTCTCGCGACGTAGGGTAAGTCGAGCTGCAAAGCCCTGCAGGGCCAGTGGGAGCTTGGCGAAAATCAGTTCATTAAGGCTCACAATAGCTAAACTATTAGAGATAGCATCGTTTAAAGAACGAGGGTACGCACGACGTAAAAAAAAAGGTACAACACGAAGACTTCCTAGGGGATCACCCATCCTAGTACTACTCTAGTCCAAGCACGCTTAACTACGGAGTTCTGGTGGAATCCGGGGCATAAGTGCTGGTATGATCACAGCTATTAAAGTATGTGCACACAATTATCATAAGCATGTATCGCGACGTAGGGTAAGTCGAGCGGCGAAGCCGTGCAGGGCCCGTGGGAGCTTGCCGAAAATCAGTTCATTAAGGATCGCTATAGCTAAACTATTAGAGATAGCGTCGTTTAAAGAATGGGGGTAAGCACGATGTAAAAAAAAAAGGTACAACAGGAGGATTTCCCAGGAGGTCACCCATCCCAGTACTACTCTAGCCCAAGCACGCTTAACTATGGAGTTCTGGTGGGATCTCGTGCGTTAGTGCTGGTATGATCACACCTATTAAAGTATATGCACATAATTATCATAAGCATGTATCGGTAAATAGGGTAAGTCGAGCTCAAAACCCTGCGGGCCCCGTAAGAGCCTGCCAAAAATCAGGTCATTAAATCTCGCTTTAGGTAAACTATTCGAGATAGCGTCGTTTAAAGAACGAGGGTAAGTACGACATAAAAAAAGAGGTGCAACACGAGGACTTCCTAGGTGGTCACCAATCTTACTACCACTCTCGCCCAAGCACGCTTAACTGCGGAGTTCTGATTGGATCCGGTGCATTAGTGCTGATATGATCGCATCTATTAAAGTATGCGCACACAATTATCATAAGAATGTCTCGCGACGTAGGGTATGTCGAGCTGCAAAGCCCTGCAGGGCCCGTGGGAGCTTAGCGAAAATCAGTTCATTAAGGCTCACTATAGCTAAACTATTAGAGATAGCATCATTTAAAGAACGAGGGTAAGCACGACGTAAAAAAAAAGGTACAACACGAGGACTTCCCAGGAGGTCACCTATCCTTGTACCACCCTCGCCCAAGCACGCTTAATTGCGGAGTTCTCATGGGATCCAGTGCATTAGTGCTGGTATGATCGCACGTATTAAAGTATGCGCACACAATTATCATAAATTAGTGTCGCGACATAGGGTAAGTCGAGCTGCGAAGCCTTGCGGGGCCCGTGGTAGCCTACCGAAAATCAGGTAATTAAATCTCGCTTTTGGTAAACTATTCTAGATAACGTCGTTCAAAGAACGAGGGTAAGCACGACGTAAAAAAAAAAGAGGTGCAACAGGAAGACTTCCCAGGAGTTCACCCATCCTAGTACTACTCTCGCCCAGACACGGTTAACCGCGGATTTCTAATGGGATCCGGTGCATTAGTGCTGGTATGATCGCACCTATTAAAGTATTTGCACACAATTATCATAAGCATGTGTCCCTACATAGGTTAAGTCGAGCTACGAATCCCTGCGGGGCCCATTAGAGCCCCCCGAAAATCAGGTCATTAAGGCTCGCTTTAGCTAAACTATTCAAGATAGCATCGTTTAAAGAACGAGGGTAAGCACGACGTAAAAAAAAAAGTGGTGCAACACGAGGACTTTCGAGGAGGTCACCCATCCTAGTACTACTCTCGCCCAAAGACGCCTAACTATGGAGTTCTGGTGGGATCCAGTGCATTAGTGTTGGTATGGTCACACCTATTAAAGTATGTGCACACAATCATCATAAGCATGTATCGCGACAAAGGGTAAGCCGAGCTGCGAAGCCCTGCGGGCCCCGTAGGAGCCTGCCAAAAGTCAGGTCATTAAGGCTCACTTTAGTTAACTGATTCGAGATAGCATCATTTAAAGAACAAGGGAAAGCACGACGTAAAGAAAAAAAAAGGTGTAACACGAGGACTTCCCAGGAGGTCACCCATCCTAGTACCACTCTCGCCCACGCACGCTTATCTCCAGAGTTCTGATGGGATCCGATGCATTAGTGCTAGTATGATTACACTAATTAATGTATGTGCACACAATTATCATAAGCATGTATCGCTACATAGGGTAAGTCGAGCTGCGAAGCCCTGCAGGGCCCGTGGGAGCTTGCCGAAAATCAGTTCATTAAGGCTCACTATGGCTAAACTATTCGAGATAGCGTCGTTTAAAGAACGAGGGTAAGTACGACGTAAAAAAAAAAGGTACAACACGAGGACTTCCCTGGAGGTAACCCATCCTAGTACTACTCCCGCCTAAGCGCGTTTAACTACGGAGTTCTTGTGGGATCTGGTGCATTAATGCTGGTATGCTCACACCAATTAATGTATGTGCACACAATTATCATAAGCATGTATCGCTACATAAGGTAAGTCGAGCTGCGAAGCCCTGCGGGCCTCGTAGGACCCTGCCGAAAGTCAGGTCATTAAGGGTCGCTTTAGCTAAACTATTCGAGATAGCATCGTTGAAAGAACGAGAGAAAGCACGGCGTAAAAAAAAAGGGGGGCAACACGAGGACTTCCCAGGAGGTCACCCATCGTAGTACTACTCTCGGCCAAGCACGCATCACTGCAGAGTTCTGATGGGATTCGGTGCATTAGTGCTGGTATGATCGCACCTATTAAAATATGCGCATGCAATTGTCATAAGCGTGTATCGTTACATAGGGTAAGTCGAGCTGCGAAGCCTTGTGGGCCCCGTAGGAGCCTGCCGAAAGTCAGGTCGTTAAGGGTCGCTTTAGCTAAACTATTCGAGATAGCATCGTTTAAGGAACGAGGGTAAGCACGACGTAAAAAAAGGTACAACACAAGGACTTCGCTGGAGGTAACCCATCCTAGTACTACTCTCACCTAAGCACGTTTAACTACGGAGTTCTGGTGGGATCCGGTGCATTAGTGTTGGTATGATCGCACCTATTAAGATATGTGCACGCAATTATCATAAGCATCTATCGCGACGTAGGGCAAGTCGAGCTGCGAAGCCCTGCAGGGCCCGTGGGATCTTGCCAAAAATCAGTTCATTAAGGCTCAGTATAGCTAAACTATTCGAGATAGCGTCGTTTAAAGAACGAGGGTAAGTACGACGTAAAAAAAAAAGGCACAACACGAGAACTTCCAAGGAGGTCACCCATCCTAGTACTACTCTAGCCCAAGCACGCTTAACTACAGAGTTCTGGTGGGACCCGGTGTATTAGTGCTGTTATGATCACACCTATTAAAGTATGTGTAGCCAATTATCATAAGCATGTATCGCTACATAGGGTAAGTCGAGCTGCGAAGCCCTGCGGGCCCCGTAGGAGCCTGCGAAAAGTCAGGTCATTAAGGCTCGCTTTAGCTAAACTATTCAAGATAGCGTTGTTTAAAGAACAAGGGTAAGCATGACGTAAAAAAAAAGAGGTGCAACACGAGGACTTCCCAGGAGGTCATCCATCGTAGTACTACTCTCGCCCAAGCACGCTTAACTGCAGAGTTCTAATGGGATCTGGTGCATTAGTGCTCGTATGATCGCACCTATTAAAGTTTGTGCACACAATTATCATAAGCATATATTGCAACGTAGGGTAAATCGAGCTGCGAAGCCCTGCAGGACCCATGGGAGCTTGCCGATAGTCAGGTCATTAAGGCTCGCTTTAGCTAAACTATTCGAGATAGCGTCGTTTCAAGAACGAGGGTAAGCACGACGTAAAAAAAAAGGCACAACACGAGGAATTCCCTGGAGGTAACCCATCCTAGTACTACTCTCGCCTAAGCACGTTTAACTATGGAGTTCTGGTGGGATCCGGTGCATTATTACTGGTATGATCACGCCAATTAAAGTATGTACACGCAATTATCATAAGCATGTATCGCTACATAGGGTAAGTCGAGCTGCGAAGCCCTGCGGTCCTCGTAGGACCCTGCCGATAGTTAGGTCATTAAGGCTAGCTTTAGCTAAACTATTCGAGATATCGTCGTTAAAAGAATGAGGGTAAGCACGACGTAAAAACAAAAGAGGTGCAACACGAGGACTTCCCAGGAGGTCACCCATCCTAGTACTAATCTCGCCCAAGCACGCTTAACTACGGAGTTCTGGTGGGATCCGGTGCATTAGTGCTCGTATGATCGCACCTATTAAAGTATGTGCACACAATTATCATAAGCATGTATCGCGACGTAGGGTAAGTCGAGCTGCGAAGCCCTGCAGGGTCCGTGGGAGCTTGCCGAAAATCAGTTCATTAAGACTCACTATAGCTAAACTATTCGAGATAGCGTCGTGTAAAGAACGAGGGTAAGCACGACGTAAAAAAAAAGGTACAACACGAGGAATTCTCATGAGGTCACCCATTCTTGTACCACTCTCGCCCAAGCACGCTTAACTACGGAGTTCTGGTGGGATGCAGTGCATAAGTGCTGGTATGATCACACCTATTAAAGTATGTGCACACAATTATCATAAGCGTGTATCGCTACATAGGGTAAGTCGAGCTACGAAGCCCTGCGGGCTCCGTAGGAGCCTGCTGAAAGTCAGGTCATTAAGGCTCGCTTTAGCTAAACTATTAGAGATAGCGTCGTTTAAAGAACGAGGGTAAGCACGACGTAAAAAAAAAAAGAGGTGCAACACGAGGACTTCTCAGGAGGTCACCCATCCTAGTACTACTTTTGCCCAAGCACGCTAAACTTCGGAGTTCTAATAGGATCCGGTGCATTAGTGCTGGTATGATCGCACCTATTAAAGTATGTGCACACAATTATCATAAGCATGTTTCGCGACTTAGGGTCGGTCGAGCTGCGAAACCCTGCGGGTCCCGTGGGAGCTTGCCTAAAATCAGTTCGCTAAGGCTCGCTTTAGCTAAACTATTCGAGATAGCGTCATTTAAAGAACGAGGTTAAGCACGGCGTTAAAAAAAAAGAGGTGCAACACGAGGACTTCCCAGGAGATCACCCATCCTAGTACAACTCTTGCCCAAGTACGCTTAACTGCGGAGTTCTGATGGGATCCTGGGAATTAGTGCTGGTATGATCGTAGCTTTTAAAGTATTCACACACAATTATCATTAGCATGTGTCACGACGTAGGGTAAGTCGAGCTGTGAAACCTTGTGGGCCCGTAGGAGCCTAGTGAAAATCAGGTCATTAAGGCTCACTTTAGCTAAACTATTCAAGATTGCGTCATTTAAAAAATGAGGGTAAGCACGACGTAAAAAAAAAAAAAAAGAAAAGTGGTGCTCCACGAGGAATTCCGAGGAGGTCACCCATCCTAGTACTACTCTCGCCCAAGCATGCTTAACTGCGGAGTTCTGATGGGATCTGATGCATTATTGCAGGTATGATCACACTTATTAAAGTATATGCACACAATTATCATAAGCATGTATCGCTACATAGGGTTAGTCGAGCTACGAAGCCCTGTCGGCCCCATAGGAGCCTGCCGAAAGTCAGGTCATTAAGGCCCGCTTTAGCTAAACTATTCGAGATAGCGTCGTTTAAAGAACGAGGGTAAGCACGACGTAAAAAAAAAAAGAAAAGTAGTGCAACACAAGGAATTCCGAGGTCACCCATCCTAGTACTACTCTTGCCCAAGCACGCCTAACTGCGGAGTTCTGATAGGATCCGGTGCAATAGTGCCGGCATGATCGCACCTATTAAAGTATGCGCACACAATTATCATAAGCATGTCTCACGACGTAGGGTAAGTCGAGCTGCGAAGCCCTGCGGGCCCGTGGGAGCTTGCCAAAAATCAGTTCATTAAGGCTCGCTTTAGCTAAACCATTCGAGATAGCGTCGTTTAAAGAACGAAGGTAAGCACGACATAAAAAAAGGTGCAACACGAGGACTTCTCAGGAGGTCGCGCATCGTAGTACTACTCTCACCCAAGCACGCTTAACTGCGAAGTTCTGATGGGATCCGGGGCATTAGTGCTGGTGTGATCGCACCTATTAAAGTATATGCACACAATTATCATTAGCATGTCTCGCGACGTAGGGTAAGTCGAGCTGCGAAGCCCTACAGAGCCCATGGGAGCTTCCCGAAAATCAGATCATTAAGGCTCACTTTAGATAAACTATTCGAGATAGCATCGTTTAAAGAACGAGGGTAAGCACGACGTAAAAAAATAGTGGTGCTACACGAGTTATTCCGAGGAGGTCACCCATCCTAGTACCACTCTCGCCCAAGCACGCTTAACTACGGAGTTCTGGTGGGATCCGGTGCATTAGTGCTGGTATGATCGCACTTATTAAAGTATGTGCACACAATTATCATAAGCATGTATCGCGACGTAGGGTAAGTCGAGCTACGAAGCCCTGCAGGGCCCGTGGGAGCTTGCTGAAAATCAGTTCATTAAGGCTCACTGTAGCTAAACTATTTGAGATAGCGTCGTTTAAAGAACAAGGGTAAGCATGACGTAAAAAAAAAAGGTACAACATGAGGACTTCCTTGGAGGTAACCCATCCTAGTACTACTCTCGCCTAAGCACGTTTAACTACGGAGTTCTGGTGGTATCCAGTGCATTTGTGCTGGTATGATCAAACAAATTAATGTATGTGTACACAATTATCATAAGCATGTATCCCTTCATAGGTTAAGTCGAGCTGCGAACCCTGCAGGCCTCGTAGGACCCTGCCGATAGTCAGGTCATTAAGACTCGCTTTAGCTAAACTATTCGAGATAGCGTCGTTTCAAGAACGAGGGTAAGCACGACGTAAAAAAAAGGTACAACACGAGGAATTCCCTGGAGGTAACCCATCCTAGTACTACTCTCGCCTAAGAACGTTTAACTATGGAGTTCTGGTGGGATCCGGTGCATTATTGCTGGTATGATCACGCGAATTAAAGTATGTGCACATAATTATCATAAGCATGTATCGCTACATAGGGTAAGTCGAGCTGCGAAGCACTGCGGGCCTCGTAGGACCCTGCCGATAGTCTGGTCATTAAGGCTCGCTTTAGCTAAACTATTCGAGATATCGTCGTTAAAAGAACGAGGGTTAGCACGACGTAAAAAAAAAAGAGGTGCAACAAGAGGACTTCTCAGGAGGTCACCCATCCTAGTACTACTCTCGCCCAAGCACGTTTAACTGCAGAGTTCTGATGGGATCCGGTGCATTATTGATCGTATGATCCCACCTATTAAAGTATGTGCATGCAATTGTCATAAGCATGTATCGCTACATAGTGTAAGTCGAGCTGCGAAGCCCTGCAGGCCCCGTAGGAGCCTGCCGAAAGTCAAGTCATTATGGCTCGCTTTAGCTAATATATTCGAGATAGCGTCGTTTAAAGAACGAGGGTAAGGACAACGTGAAAAAAAAGAGGTGCAACACGAGGATTTCCCATAAGGTCACCCTTCCTAGTACTACTCTCGCCCAAGCACGCTTAACTACGGAGTTTTGGTGGGATCCGGTGCATTAGTGCTGGTATGATCGCACCTATTAAAGTATGCGCATGCAATTGTCCTAAGCATGTATCGCTACATAGGGTAAGTCGAGCTGCGAAGCCCTGCGGGCCCCGTAGGAGCCTGTCGAAAGTCAGGTCATTAAGGCTCGCTTTAGCTAAACTATTCGAGATAGCGTCGTTTAAAGAACGAGGGTAAGCACGACTTAAAAAAAAAAGAGGTGCAACACGAGGACTTCCCAATAGGTCACCCATCTTAGTACCACTCTCGCCCAAGCACGCTTAACTACGGAGTTTTGTGGGATCCGGTGCATTAGTGCTGGTATGATCACACCTATTAAAGTATGTGCACACAATTATCATAAGCATGTATCGCGACGTAGGGTAAGTCGAGCTGCGAAGCCCTGTAGGGCTCGTGGGAGCTTGCCGAAAATCAGTTCATTAAGGCTCAATATAGCTAAACTATTCGAGATAGCGTCGTTTAAAGAACGAGGGTAAGCACGACGTAAAAAAAAAGTACAACACGAGGACTTCCCAGGAGGTCACCCATCCTAGTACAAGTCTAGACCAAGCACGCTTAACTACGGAGTTCTGGTGGGATCTGGTGCATTAGTGCTGGTATGATCACACCTACTAAAGTATGTGCACACAATTATCATTAGCATGTATCCCTACATAGGGTAAGTCGAGCTGCAAAACCCTGCGGGCCTCGTAGGACTCTGCCGAAAGTCAGGTCATTAAGGTTCGCTTTAGCCAAAATATTTGAGATTGCGTCGTTTAAAGAACGAGGGTAAGCACGACGTAAAAAAAAATGGTACAACACGAGGACTTCCCTGGAGGTAACCCATCTTAGTACTACTCTCGCCTAAGCACGTTTAAGTACGGAGTTCTGGTAGGATCCGGTGCATTATTGCTGGTATGATCACGCCAATTAATGTATGTGCACACAATTATCATAAGCATGTATCGCTATATAAGGTAAGTCGAGCTGCAAAGCCCTGTGGACCTCGTAGGACCCTGCCGAAAGTCAGGTCATTAAGGGTCGCTTTAGCTAAACTATTCGAGATAGCATTGTTAAAAGAACGAGGGTAAGCACGACGTAAAAAAAAAAGAGGTGCAACACGAGGACATCCCAGGGTCACCCATCGTAGTACTACTCTCGCCCAAGCACGCTTAACTGCAGAGTTTTGATTGGATCCGATGCATTAGTGCTGGTATGATCGCACCCATAAAAGTATGTGCATGCAATTGTCATAAGCATGTATCGCTACATAGCGAAAGTCGAGCTGCGAAGCCCTGCGGGCCCCGTAGGAGCCTGCCGAAAGTCAAGTCATTAAGGCTCGCTTTAGCTAAATTATTCGAGATAGCATCGTTTAAAGAACGAGGGAAAGCACGACATAAAAAAAAGGAGGTGCAGCACGAGGACTTCTTAGGAGGTCACCCATCCTAGTACCACTCTCGCCTAAGCACGCTTAACTACGGAGTTCTGGTGGGATCCGGTGCATTAGTGCTGGTATGATCGCACCTATTAAAGTATGTGCACACAATTATCATAAGCATGTATCGCGACGTAGGGTAAGTCGAGCTGCGAAGCCCTGCAGGGCCCGTGGGAGTTTGCCGAAAATCAGTTCATTAAGACTCACTATAGCTAAACTATTCGAGATAGCGTCGTTTAAAGAACGAGGGTAAGCAAAACGTAAAAAAAGAGGTACAACACGAGGACTTCCCAAGAGGTCACCCATCCTAGTACCACTCTCGCCCAAGCACGCTTAACTACGGAGTTCTGGTGGGATCCGGTGCATTAGTGCTGGTATGATCACACCTATTAAAGTATGTGCACACAAATATCATAAGCATGTCTCGCGACGTAGGGTAGGTCAAGCTACGAAGCCCTACGGGTCCCGTGGGAGCTTGCCTACAATCAGTTCACTAAGGCTCGCTTTAGCTAAACGATTCGACATAACATCGTTTAAAGAACGATGATAAGCACAACGTTAAAAAAAAAAAGGAGTTTCAACACGAGGACTTCCCAGGAGGTCACCCATCCTAGTACTAATCTTGCCCAAGCACGCTTAACTGCGGAGTTCTGATGGATCTGGGGCATTAGTGCTGGTATGATCGCAGCTATTAAAGTATGCACACACAATTATCATTAGCATGTGTCACGACGTAGGGTAAGTCGAGCTGTGAAGCCCTGTGGGCCCGTGGTAGCCTGCCGAAAATCAGGTCATTAAGGCTCACTTTAGCTAAACTATTCAAGATTGCGTCGTTTAAATAACGAGGGAAAGCACGACGTAAAAAAAAAAAAAGAAAAGTGGTGCTCCACGGGGAATTCCGAGGAGGTCACCCATCCTAGTACTACTCTCGCCTAAGCATGCTTAACTGCGGAGTTCTGATGGGATCCGATGCATTAGTGCCAGCATAATCGCACCTATTAAAGTATGCTCACACAATTATCATAAGCATGTCTAACGACGTAGGTAAGTCGAGATGCGAAGCCCTGCGGGGCCCGTGGTAGCCTGCCAAAAATCAGGTCATTAAGTCTCGCTTTAGGTAAACTATTCCAGATAACGTCGTCCAAAGAACGAGGGTAAGCACGACGTAAAAAAAATAAGGTGCAACACGAGGATTTCCGAGCAGGTCACCCATCCTAGTACTACTTTCGCCCAAGCACGCTTAACTACGGAGTTCTGGTGGGATCCGGTGCGTTAGTGCTGGTATGATCACACCTATTAAAGTATGTGCACAGAATCATCATAAGCATGTATCGCGACAAAGGGTATGTCTTGCTGCGAAGCGCTGCGGGCCCTGCAGGAGCCTACCGAAAGTCAGGTCAATAAGTCTCACTTTAGCTAACTGATTCGAGATAGCGTCATTTAAAGAACGAGGGTAAGCACGACGTAAAGAAAAAAAAGGTGCAACACGAGGTCTTCCCAGGAGGTCACCCATCCTAGTACCGCTCCCGCCCACGCACTCTTAATTGCGGAGTTCTGATGGGATCCGGTGCATTAGTGTTAGTATGATTGCGCCTACTAAAGTATGCGCACACAATTATCATAAGCATGTGTCGCGACATAGGGTAAGTGTAGTTGGGAAGCCCTGCTGGGTCCGTGGGAGCCTGTCGAGAATCAGTTCATTAAGGCTTACTTTAGGTAAAATATTCGAGTTAGCGTCATTTAAAGAGGTGCAACACGAGGACTTCCTAGGAGGTCACCAATCTTAGTACTACTTTCGTCCAAGGATGCTTAACTGCGGCGTTCTGATTGGATCCGGTCCATTAGTCCTGGTATGATCGCATCTATTAAATTATGAACACACAATTATCATAAGAATGTCTCGCGACGTAGGGTAAGTCGAGCGGCGAAGCCGTGCAGGGCCCGTGGGAGCTTGCCGAAAATCAGTTCATTAAGGCTCGCTATATCTACACTATTCAAGATAGCGTCGTTTAAAGAATGGGGGTATGCACACGTAAAAAAAAGGTACAACACGAAGATTTCCCAGGAGGTCACCCATCCTAGTACTACTCTAGCCCAAGCATGCTTAACTACGGAGTTCTGGTTGGATCCGGTGCATTAGTGTTGGAATGATCACACCTATTAAAGTATATGCACACAAATATCATAAGCATGTATCGGTACATAGGGTAAGTCGAGTTGCGAAACCCTACGGGCCCCGTAGGAGCCTGCCAAAAGTCAGGTCATTAAGGCTCGCTTTAGCTAAACTATTCAAGATAGTGTCGTTTAAAAAATGAGGGTAAGTACGACGTTAAAAAAAAAGAGGTGCAACACGAGGACTTCCCAGGAGGTCACCCATCATAGTACCACTCTCGCTCAAGCACGCTTAACTGCGGAGTTCTCATGGGATCCGGTGCATTAGTGCTGGTATGATCGCACCTATTAAAGTATTTGAACACAATTATCATAAGCATGTATCGCGACGAAGGGTAAGTCGAGCTACGAAGCCCTGAAGGGCCCGTGGGAGCCTGCCGAAAATCAGTTCATTAAGGCTCACTATAGCTAAACTATTCGAGATAACATCGTTTAAAGAACGAGGGTAAGCACGACGTCAAAAAAAAAGAGGTGCAACACGAGGACTTCCATGGAGGTAACCCATCCTAGTACTACTCTCGCCTAAGCACGTTTAACTACGGAGTTCTAGTGGGATCCGGTGCATTAGTGCTGGTATGATCACACCAATTAATGTATGTGCACAAAATTATCATAAGCATGTATCGCTACATAGGGTAAGTCGAGCTGCGAAGCCCTGCGGGCGTCGTAGGACCCTACTGAAAGTCAGGTCATTAAGGCTTGCTTTAGCTAAACTATTCGGGATAGCGACGTTAAATGAACGAGGGTAAGCACGACGTAAAAAAAAAGAGGTGCAACACGAGGACTTCCCAGGAGGTCACCAATCTTAGTACTACTCTCGCCCAGGCACGCTTAACAACGGTGTTCTGATTGGATCCGGTGCATTAGTGCTGGTATGATCGCATCTATTAAAGTATGCGCACACAATTATCATAAAAATGTCTCGCGACGTAGGGTAAGTCGAGCTGCAAAGTCCTGCAGGGCCCGTGGGAGCTTGGCAAAAATCAGTTCATTAAGGCTCACTATAGCTAAACTATTAGAGATAGCATCGTTTAAAGAACGAGGGTAAGCACGACGTAAAAAAAAGGGCACAACACGAAGACTTCCCAAGGGGTCACCCATCCTAGTACTACTCTAGCCCAAGCACGCTTAACTATGGAGTTCTGGTGGAATCCGGTGCATTAAGTGCTGGTATGATCACACCTATTAAAGTATGTGCATACAATTATCATAAGCATGTATCGCGACGTAGGGTAAGTCGAGCGGCGAAGCCGCGCAGGGCCCGTGGGAGCTTGCCGAAAATCAGTTCATTAAGGCTCGCTATAGCTAAACTATTAGAGATAGCGTCGTTTAAAGAATGAGGGTAAGCACGACATAAAAAAAAAGGTACAACACGAGGACTTCCCAGGAGGTCACCCATCCTAGTACCACTCTCGCCCAAGCACGCCTAACTGCGGAGTTCTCATGGGATCCGGTGCATTAGTGCTGGTATGATCGCACCTATTAAAGTATGCGCACACAATTATCATAAGTTTGTATCGCGACATAGGGTAAGTCGATCTGCGAAGCCTTGCGATGTCCGTGGTAGCCTGCCGAAAATCAAGTCATTAAATCTCGCTTTAGGTAAACTATTCCAGATAGCGTCGGTCAAAGAACGAAGGTAAGCACGACGTAAAAAAAAAGAGGTGCAACACGAGGACTTCCCAGGAGTTCACCCATCCTTGTACTACTGTCGCCCAAACACGGTTAACTGCGGATTTCTGATGGGATCCGGTGCATTAGTGCTGGTATAATCGCACCTATTAAAGTATTTGCACACAATTATCATAAGCATGTGTCCCGACATAGTTTAAGTCGAGCTACGAATCCCTGCGGGGCCCATTAGAGCCTCCCGAAAATCAGGTCATTAAGGCTCGTTTTAGCTAAACTATTCAAGATAGCGTCGTTTAAAGAACAAGGGTAAGCACGACGTAAAAAAAAATGGTGCAACACGAGGACTTCCGAGGAGGTCAGCCATCCTATTACTACTCTCGCCCAAGCACGCTTAACCACGGAGTTCTGGTGGGGTCCAGTGCATTAGTGCTAGTAAGGTCACACCTATTAAGGTATGTTCACACAATCATCATAAGCATGTATCGCGACAAAGGGTAAGTCGAGCTTCGAAGCCCTGCGGGCCCCATAGAAGCCTGCCAAAAGTCAGGTCATTAAGGCTCACTTTAGTTAACTGATTCGAGATAGCGTCATTTAAAGAACGAGGGTAAGCATGACGTAAAGAAAAAAAAGGTGCAACACGAGGACTTCCCAGGAGGTCACCCATCCTAGTACCGCTCTCGCCCACGCACGCTTAACTCCGGAGTTCTGATGGGATCCGATGCATTAGTTCTAGTATGATCACACTAATTGATGTATGTGCACACTATTATCATAAGAATGTATCGCTACATAGGGTAAGTCGAGCTGCAAAGCCCTGCAGGGCCCGTGGGAGCCTGCCGAAAATCAGTTCATTAAGGCTCACTATAGCAAAACTATTCGAGATAGCATCATTAAAAGAACGAGGGTAAGCACGACGTAAAAAAAAAAGAGGTGCAACACAAGGACTTCCCAGGAGGTCACCCATCGTAGTACTACTCTCGTCCAAGCACGCTTAACTGCAGAGTTCTGATGGGATCCGGTGCATTAGTGTTGGTATGATCGCACCTATTAAAGTATGCGCATGCAATTGTCATAAGCATGTATCGCTATATAGGGTAAGTCGAGCTGCGAAGCCCTGCGGGCCCCGTAGGAGCCTGCCAAAAGTCAGGTCATTAAGGCTCGCATTAGCTAAACTATTCGATATAGCGTCGTTTAAAGAACGAGGGTAAGCACGACTTAAAAGAAAAAGAGGTGCAACAAGAGGACTTCCCAGGAGGTCACCCATCGTAGTACCACTCTCGCCCAAGCATGCTTAACTACGGAGTTCTCGTGGGATCCGGTGCATTAGTGCTGGTATGATCGCACATATTATAGTATGTGCACACAATTATCATAAGCATGTATCGCGACGTAGGGTAAGTCGAGCTGCGAAGCCCTGCAGGGCTCGTGGGGGCTTGCCGAAAATCAGTTTATTAAGGCTAAATATAGCTAAACTATTCGAGATAGCGTCGTTTAAAGAACGAGAGTAAGCACGACGTAAAAAAAAAATACAACACAAGGACTTCCCAGGAGGTCACCCATCCTAGTATAACTCCAGCCCAAGCACGCTTAACTACGGAGTTCTGGTGGGATTCGGTGCATTAGTGCTGGTATGATCACACCTATTAAAGTATGTGCACACAATTATCATAAGCATGTATCCCTACATAGGGTAAGTCAAGCTGCGAAACCCTGCGGGCCTCGTAGGACCCTGCCGAAAGTCAGGTCATTAAGGTTCGCTTTAGCTAAACTATTTGAGATTGCGTCATTTAAAGAACGAGGGTAAGCACGACGTAAAAAAAAAAAGGGTACAACACGAGGACTTCCCTGGAGGTCACCCATCCTAGTACCACTCTCGCCCAAGCACCCTTAACTACGGAGTTCTGGTGGGATCTGGGGCATTAGTGTTGGTATGATCGCACCTATTAAAGTATGTGCACACAATTATCATAAGCGTGTATCTCGACGTAGGGTAAGTCGAGTTGCGAAGCCCTGCAGGGCCCGTGGGAGCTTGCCGAAAATCAGTTCGTTAAGACTCACTATAGCTAAACTATTCGAGATAGCGTCGTTTAAAGAACGAGGGTAAGCACGATGTAAAAAAAATGGTACAATACGAGGACTTCCCAGGAGGTCACCCATCCTAGTACCACTCTTGCCCAAGCACGCTTAACTACGGAGTTCTGGTGGGATCCGGTGCATTAGTGCTGGTATGATCACACCTATTAAAGTATGTGCACACAATTATCATAAGCATGTATCGCTACATAGGGTAAGTCGAGCTGCGAAGCCCTGCGGACCCCGTAGGAGCCTACCGAAAGTCATGTCATTAAGACCCGCTTTAGCTAAACTATTCGAGATAGCATCGTTTAAAGAACGACGATAAGCACGACGTAAAAAAAAAAGAGGTGCAACACGAGGACTTCTCAGGAGGTCACCCATCCTCGTACCACTCTCGCCCAAGCACACTTAACTACGGAGTTCTAGTGGGATCCGGTGCATTAGTGCTGGTTTTATCGCACCTATTAAAGTATGGGCACACAATTATCATAAGCATGTCTCGCTACGTAGGGTAAGTCGAGCTGCGAAGCCCTGCGGGTCCCGTGGGAGCTTGCCGAAAATAAGTTCACTAAGGCTCGCTTTAGCTAAACTATTCGAGATAGCATCGTTTAAAGAACGAGGGTAAGCACGACATAAAAAAAAAAAAGAGGTGCAACACGAGGACTTCTCAGGTGGTCACCCATCCAAGTACTACTCTTGCCCAAGCACGCTTAACTACGGAGTTCTGATGGGATCCGGTGCATTAGTTCTAGTATGATCGCACCTATTAAAGTATGTGCATACAATTATCATAAGCATGTCTCGCGACGTAGGGTAGGTCGAGCTGCGAAGCCCTGCGGGTCCCGTGGGAGCTTGCCTAAAATCAGTTCACTAAGGCTCGCTTTAGCTAAACGATTTGAGATAGCGTCGGTAAAAGAACGAGGGTAAGCACGACATTAAAAAAAAAAAGAGGTGCAACACGAGGACTTCCCAGGAGGTCACTCATCCTAGTACTAATCTTGCCCAAGCACGCTTAACTGCAGAGTTCTTATGGGATCTGAGGCATTAGTGCTGGTATGATAGCAGCTATTAAAGTATGCACACACAATTATCATTAGCATGTGTCACGACGTAGGGTAAGTTGAGCTGTGAAGCCCTGTGGGCCCGTGGGAGCCTGCCAAAAATTAGGTCATTAAGGCTCACTTTAGCTAAACTATTCAACATTGCGTCGTTTAAACAACGAGGGTAAGCACGACGAAAAAAAAAAAGAAAAGAAAAATGGTGCTCCACCAGGAATTCCGAGGAGGTCACCCATCCTAGTAACGCTCTCGCCCACGCACGCTTAACTCCGGAGTTCTGATGGGATCCGATGCATTAGTGCTAGTATGATCACACTAATTAATGTATGTGCACACTATTATCATATGAATGTATCGCTACATAGGGTAAGTCGAGCTGGGAAGCCCTGCAGGGTCCGTGGGAGCTTGTCGAAAATCAGTTCATTAAGGCTCACTATAGCTAAACTATTCGAGATAGCGTCGTTTAAAGAACGAGGGTAACCACGACGTAAAAAAAAGGTACAACACGAGGACTTCCTTGGAGGTAACCTATCCTAGTACTACTCCCGCCTAAGCGCGTTTAACTACGGAGTTCTTGTGGGATCCGGTGCATTAATGCTGGTATGATCACACCAATTAATGTATGTGCACACAATTATCATAAGCATGTATCGCTACATAGGGTAAGTCGAGCTGCGAAGCCCTGCGGGCCTCGTAGGACCCTGCCGAAAGTTAGGTCATTAAGGGTCGCTTTACCTAAACTATTCGAGATAGCATCGTTAAAAGAAAGAGGGTAAGCACGACGTAAAAAAAAAAAAGAGGTGCAACACGAGAATTTCCAAGGGGTCACCCATCGTAGTACTACTCTCGCCCAAGCACGCTTAATTGCAGAGTTCTGATGGGATCCGATGCATTAGTGCTGGTATGATCGCACCTATTAAAGTATGCGCATGCGATTGTCGTAAGCATGTATCGCTACATAGGGTAAGTCGAGCTGCGAAGCCCTGCGGGCCCCGTAGGAGCCTGTCGAAAGTCAGGTCATTAAGGCTCGCTTTAGCTAAACTATTCGAGATAGCGTCGTTTAAAGAACGAGGGTAAGCACGACTTAAAAATAAAAAAGAGGTGCAACACGTGGACTTCCCAGTAGGTCACCCATCCTAGTACCACTCTCGCCCAAGCACGCTTAACTACGGAGTTTTGGTGGGATCCGGTGCATTAGTGCTGGTATGATCACACCTATTAAAGTATGTGCACACAATTACCATAAGCATGTATCGCGACGTAGGGTAAGTCGAGCTGCGAAGCCCTGTAGGGCTCGTCGGAGCTTGCCGAAAATAAGTTCATTAAGGCACAATATAGCTAAACTATTCGAGATAGCGTCGTTTAAAGAACGAGGGTAAGCACGACGTAAAAAAAAAGTACAACACGAGGACATCCCAGGAGGTCACCCATCCTAGTACAATTCTAGACCAAGCACGCTTAACTACGGAGTTCTGGTGGGATCTGGTGCATTAGTGCTGGTATGATCACACCTATTAAAGTATGTGCACACAATTATCATTAGCATGTATCCCTACATAGGGTAAGTCGAGCTGCAAAACCCTGCGGGCCTCGTAGGACCCTGCCGAAAGTCAGGTCATTAAGGTTCGCTTTAGCCAAACTATTTGAGATTGCGTCGTTTAAAGAACGAGGGTAAGCACGACGTAAAAAAAATGGTACAACACAAGGAATTCCCTGGAAGTAACCCATCCTAGTACTACTCTCGCCTAAGCACGTTTAAGTACAGAGTTCTGGTAGGATCCGGTGCATTATTGCTGGTATGATCACGCCAATTAATGTATGTGCACACAATTATCATAAGCATGTATCGCTATATAGGGTAAGTCGAGCTGCAAAGCCCTGCAGACCTCGTAGGACCCTGCCGAAAGTCAGGTCATTAAGGCTCGCTTTAGCTAAACTATTCGAGATAGCATTGTTAAAAGAACGAGGATAAGCACGACGTAAAAAAAAAAGAGGTGCAACACGAGGACTTCCCAGGAGGTCACCCATCGTAGTACTACTATCGCCCAAGTACGCTTAACTGCAGAGTTTTGATTGGATCTGGTGCATTAGTGCTGGTATGATCGCACCTATAAAAGTATGCGCATGCAATTGTCATAAGCATGTATCGCTACATAGCGAAAGTCGAGCTGCGAAGCCCTGCGGGCCCCGTAGGAGCCTGCCGAAAGTCAAGTCATTAAGGCTCGCTTTAGCTAAATTATTCGAGATAGCGTCGTTTAAAGAACGAGGGAAAGCACGACGTAAAAAAAAAGACGTGCAGCACAAGGACTTCCCAGGAGGTCACCCATCATAGTACCACTCTCGCCTAAGCACGCTTTACTACGGAGTTCTGGTGGGATCTGGTGCATTAGTGCTGGTATGATCGCACCTATTAAAGTATGTGCACACAATTATCATAAGCATGTATCGCGACGTAGGGTAAGTCGAGCTGCGAAGCCCTACAGGGCCCGTGGGAGCTTGCCGAAAATCAGTTCATTAAGACTCCCTATAGCTAAACTATTCGAGATAGCGTCGTTTAAAGAACGAGGGTAAGCACAACGTAAAAAAAAAGGTACAACACGAGGACTTCCCAAGAGGTCACCCATCCTAGTACCACTCTTGCCCAAGCACGCTTAACTACGGAGTTCTGGTGGGATCGGGTGCATTAGTGTTGGTATGATCACACCTATTAAAGTATGTGCACACAAATATCATAACCATGTATCGCTACAAAGGGTAAGTCGAGCTGTTAAGCCCTGCGGCCCGTAGGAGCCTGCCGAAAGTCATGTCATTAAGGCTCGCTCAAGCTAAACTATTCGAGATAGCGTCGTTTAAAGAACGACGTTAAGCACGACGTAAAAAATAAAAAAAGGCGTGCAACACGAGGACTTCTCAGGGGGTCACCCATCCTCGTACCACTTTCGCCCAAGCACGCTTAACTACGGAGTTCTGATGGGATCCGGTGCATTAGTGCTGGTATGATCGCACCTATTAAAGTATGTGCACACAATTACCATAAGCATGTCTCGCGACGTAGGGTAGGTCAAGCTGCGAAGCCCTGCGGGTCCCGTGGGAGCTTGCCTACAATCAGTTCACTAAGGCTCGCTTTAGCTAAACGATTCGACATAACATCGTTTAAAGAACGATGATAAGCACAACGTTAAAAAAAAAGGAGTTGCAACACGAGGACTTCCCAGGAGGTCACCCATCCTAGTACTAATCTTGCCCAAGCACGCTTAACTACGGAGTTCTGATGGATCTGGGGCATTAGTGCTGGTATGATCGCAGCTATTAAAGTATGCACACACAATTATCATTAGCATGTGTCACGACGTAGGGTAAGTCGAGCTGTGAAGCCCTGTGGTCCCGTGGGAGCCTGCCGAAAATCAGGTCATTAAGGCTCACTTTAGCTAAACTATTCAAGATTGCGTCATTTAAACAACGAGGGAAAGCACGACGTAAAAAAAAAGAAAAGAAAAGTGGTGCTTCACTGGGAATTCCGAGGAGGTCACTCATCCTAGTACTACTCTCGCCTAAGCATGCTTAACTGCGGAGTTCTGATGGGATCCGATGCATTAGTGCCGGCATAATCGCACCTATTAAAGTATGCTCACAGAATTATCATAAGCATGTCTCGCGACGTAGGGTAAGTCGAGCTGCGAAGCCCTGCGGGGCCCGTGGTAGCATGCCAAAAATCAGGTCATTAAGTCTCGCTTTAGGTAAACTATTCCAGATAGCGTCGTCCAAAGAACGAGGGTAAGCACGACGTAAAAAAAAAGGTGCAACACGAGGATTTCCGAGCAGGTCACCCATCCTAGTACTACTTTCGCCCAAGCACGCTTAACTACGGAGTTCTGGTGGGATCCGGTGCGTTAGTGCTGGTATGATCACACCTATTAAAGTATGTGCACACAATCATCATAAGCATGTATCGCGAGAAAGGGTATGTCAAGCTGTGAAGTGCTGCGGGCCCTGCAGGAGCCTACCGAAAGTCAGGTCAATAAGTCTCACTTTAGCTAACTGATTCGAGATAGCGTCATTTAAAGAACGAGGGTAAGCACGACGTAAAGAAAAAAAAGGTGCAACACGAGTTCTTCCCAGGAGGTCACCCATCCTAGTACCGCTCCCGCCCACGCACTCTTAATTACGGAGTTCTGATGGGATCCGGTGCATTAGTGTTATTATGATTGCGCCTACTAAAGTATGCGCACACAATTATCATAAGCATGTGTCGCGACATAGGGTAAGTGTAGTTGGGAAGCCCTGCTGGGTCCGTGGGAGCCTGTCGAGAATCAGTTCATTAAGGCTTGCTTTAGGTAAAATATTCGAGTTACCGTCATTTAAAGAACGAGGGTAAGCATGACGGAAAAAAAATAAATAAAGAGGTGCAACACGAGGACTTCCTAGGAGGTCACCAATCTTAGTACTACTCTCGTCCAAGGATGCTTAACTGCGGCGTTCTGATTGGATCCGGTGCATTAGTGCTGGTATGATCACACCTATTAAAGTATGTGCACACAATTATCATAAGCATGTATCGCGACGTAGGGTAAGTCGAGCGGCGAAGCCGTGCAGGGCCCGTGGGAGCTTGCCGAAAATCAGTTCATTAAGGCTCGCTATATCTACACTATTCAAGATAGCGTCGTTTAAAGAATGGGGGTATGCACACGTAAAAAAAAGGTACAACACGAAGATTTCCCAGGAGGTCACCCATCCTAGTACTACTCTAGCCCAAGCATGCTTAACTACGGAGTTCTGGTTGGATCCGGTGCATTAGTGTTGGAATGATCACACCTATTAAAGTATATGCACACAAATATCATAAGCATGTATCGGTACATAGGGTAAGTCGAGTTGCGAAACCCTACGGGCCCCGTAGGAGCCTGCCAAAAGTCAGGTCATTAAGGCTCGCTTTAGCTAAACTATTCAAGATAGTGTCGTTTAAAAAATGAGGGTAAGTACGACGTTAAAAAAAAAGAGGTGCAACACGAGGACTTCCCAGGAGGTCACCCATCATAGTACCACTCTCGCTCAAGCACGCTTAACTGCGGAGTTCTCATGGGATCCGGTGCATTAGTGCTGGTATGATCGCACCTATTAAAGTATTTGAACACAATTATCATAAGCATGTATCGCGACGAAGGGTAAGTCGAGCTACGAAGCCCTGAAGGGCCCGTGGGAGCTTGCCGAAAATCAGTTCATTAAGGCTCACTATAGCTAAACTATTCGAGATAACATCGTTTAAAGAACGAGGGTAAGCACGACGTCAAAAAAAAAGAGGTGCAACACGAGGACTTCCATGGAGGTAACCCATCCTAGTACTACTCTCGCCTAAGCACGTTTAACTACGGAGTTCTAGTGGGATCCGGTGCATTAGTGCTGGTATGATCACACCAATTAATGTATGTGCACAAAATTATCATAAGCATGTATCGCTACATAGGGTAAGTCGAGCTGCGAAGCCCTGCGGGCGTCGTAGGACCCTACTGAAAGTCAGGTCATTAAGGCTTGCTTTAGCTAAACTATTCGGGATAGCGACGTTAAATGAACGAGGGTAAGCACGACGTAAAAAAAAAGAGGTGCAACACGAGGACTTCCCAGGAGGTCACCAATCTTAGTACTACTCTCGCCCAGGCACGCTTAACAACGGTGTTCTGATTGGATCCGGTGCATTAGTGCTGGTATGATCGCATCTATTAAAGTATGCGCACACAATTATCATAAAAATGTCTCGCGACGTAGGGTAAGTCGAGCTGCAAAGTCCTGCAGGGCCCGTGGGAGCTTGGCAAAAATCAGTTCATTAAGGCTCACTATAGCTAAACTATTAGAGATAGCATCGTTTAAAGAACGAGGGTAAGCACGACGTAAAAAAAAGGGCACAACACGAAGACTTCCCAAGGGGTCACCCATCCTAGTACTACTCTAGCCCAAGCACGCTTAACTATGGAGTTCTGGTGGAATCCGGTGCATAAGTGCTGGTATGATCACACCTATTAAAGTATGTGCATACAATTATCATAAGCATGTATCGCGACGTAGGGTAAGTCGAGCGGCGAAGCCGCGCAGGGCCCGTGGGAGCTTGCCGAAAATCAGTTCATTAAGGCTCGCTATAGCTAAACTATTAGAGATAGCGTCGTTTAAAGAATGAGGGTAAGCACGACATAAAAAAAAAGGTACAACACGAGGACTTCCCTGGAGGTAACCCATCCTAGTACTACTCTCGCCTAAGCACGTTTAACTACGGAGTTCTGTTGGGATTCGGTGCATTAGTGCTAGTATGATCACACCAATTAATGTATGTCCACACAATTATCATAAGTATGTCTCGCTACATAGGTTAAGTCGAGCTGCGAAGCCCTGCGGGCCTCGTAGGACCCTACCGAAAGTCAGGTCACTAAGGGTCGCTTTAGCTAAACGATTCGGGATAGCGCCGTTAAAAGAACAAGGGTAAGCACGACGTAAAAAAAAAGAGGTGCAACACGAGGACTTCCTAGGAGGTCACCAATCTTAGTACCACCTCTCACCCAAGCACGCTTAACTGCGGCGTTCTGATTGGATCCGGTGCATTAGTGCTGGTATGATCGCATCTATTAAAGTATGTGCACACAATTATCATAAGAATGTCTCGCGACGTAGGGTAAGTCGAACTGCAAAGCCCTGCAGGGCCCGTGGGAGCTTGGCAAAAATCAGTTCATTAAGGCTCACGATAGCTAAACTATTAGAGATAGCAACGTTTAAAGAACGAGGATAAGCACGACGTAAAAAGAAAGGTACAACACGAAGACTTCCCAGGGGGTCACCCATCCTAGTACTACTCTAGCCCAAGCACGCTTAACTACGGAGTTCTGGTGGAATCCGGTGCATAAGTGCTGGTTTGATCACACCTATTAAAGTATGTGCAGACAATTATCGTTAGCATGTATCGCGACGTAGGGTAAGTCGAGCGGCGAAGCCATGCAGAGCCCGTGGGAGCTTGCCGAAAATCAGTTCATTAAGGCTCGCTATAGCTAAACTATTAGAGATAGCGTCTTTCAAAGAACGAGGGTAAGCACGACGTAAAAAAAAAAAGGTACAACACGAGGACTTCCCTGGTGGTAACCCATCCTAGTACTACTCTCGCCTAAGCACGTTTGACTACGGAGTTCTGTTGAGATTCGGTGCATTAGTGCTGGTATGATCACACCAATTAATGTATTTGCACACAATTATCATAAGTATGTATCGCTACATAGGGTAAGTCGAGCTGCGAAGCCCTGCGGGCCTCGTAGGACCCTGCCGAAAGTCAGGTCATTAAGGCTCGGTTTAGTTAAACTATTCGGGATAGCGTTGTTAAAAGAACGAGAGTAAGCACGACGTAAAAAAAAAGAGGTACAACACTGATGAGCGGATAATTTATACGTTTTGTGGCATTGTTTTTAGTATGTTTTTAGTAGGATCTAGTTACTTTTAGGGATGTTTTCATTAGTTTTTATGTTAAATTCACATTTCTGGACTTTACTATGAGTTTGTGTGTTTTTCTGTGATTTCAGGTATTTTCTGGCTGAAATTGAGGGACTTGAGCAAAAATCAGATTCAAAGGTAGAAGAAGGACTTCTGATGCTGTTGGATTCTGACCTCTCTACACTCAAAGTGGATTTTCTAGAGCTACAAAACTCCAAATGGCATGCTCTCAACGGCGTTGGAAAGTAGATATCCAGGGCTTTCCAGCAATATATAATAGTTCATACTTTGCCTGAGTTTAGACGACGCAAAAGGGCGTTGAACGCCAGTTCTATGCTGCAGTCTGGAGTTAAACGCCAGAAACACGTCACAAACTAGAGTTGAACGCCAGAAACACGTTACAAACTGGCGTTCAACTCCAAGAATGACCTCTCCACGTGTAAACTTCAAGCTCAGCCCAAGCACACACCAAGTGGGCCCCGGAAGTGGATTTCTACATCATTTACTTACTTCTGTAAACCCTAGTAACTAGTTTAGTATAAATAAGACTTTTTACTATTGTATTAGACATCTTATGATTTTTAGTTCAACTTTGGATCATATTGATCACGTTTGGGGGCTGGCCATTCGGCCATGCCTGGACCTTATCACTTATGTATTTTCAATGGTAGAGTTTCTACACACCATAGATTAAGGTGTGGAGCTCTGCTGTTCCTCACGAATTAATGCAAAGTACTACTGTTTCTCTATTCAATTAAACTTATTCCGCTTCTAAGATATTCATTCGCAATTCAATATGAATGTGATGAACGTGACAATCATCATCATTCCCATACGAACGCGTGCCTGACAACCACTTCCGTTCCACCTTAGATTGGATGATTATCTCTTGGATCTCTTAATCAGAATCTTCGTGGTATAAGCTAGATTGATGGCGGCATTCATGAGAATCCGAAAAGTCTAAACCTTGTCTGTGGTATTCCGAGTAGGATTCTGTGGTATTCCGAGTGCTGGGCGTAGTGACAGATGCAAAAGGATAGTAAATCCTATTCCAGTATGATCGAGAACCTCCAGATGATTAGCCATGCAGTGACAGCGCATCAGACCATTTTCACAGAGAGGATGAGATGTAGCCATTGACGATGGTGATGCCCTTACATAAAGTTTGCCACGGAAAGGAGTAGGAAGGATTGGATGAAGACAGCAGGAAAGCAGAGGTTCAGAGGAACGAAAGCATCTCTATACACTTATCTGAAATTCTCACCAATGAATTACATAAGTATTTCTATCTTTATTTTCTATTTATTTATTATTACTATTCGAAAACTCCATAACCATTTGATATCCGCCTGACTGAGATTTACAAGATGACCATAGCTTGCTTCATACCAACAATCTCCGTGGGATCGACCCTTACTCACGTAAGGTTTTATTACTTGGACGACCCAGTGCTCTTGCTGGTTAGTTGTGTGAAGTTGTGAAGTTATGTTTGGAGCATGGTATTGTGCACCAGTTATTGGCGCCATGCCAGGGTGAGAACGAACAACAAATTTTACAACCTCAGAGTAACAATTTCGCATACCAAGTTTTTGGCGCCGTTGCCGGGGATTGTTCGAGTTTGGACAACTGACGGTCCATCTTGTTGCTCAAATTAGGTAATTTTCTGTTTGTTTTATTTTTAAAAGTTTTTCAAAAAAAAATTTCTTTCAAAAATTTCTCATCTATTTTCAAAAATTATTCTAAATTTTTAAGAATGAATTCTAGTGTTTCATGAAGCATGTTGAAGCCTGGCTGGCTGTAAAGCCATGTCTAATTCTTTTGGATAGTGGCTTCCAACCATCAGCATAGAGGCAAGTTAATTGGAATATCAGCTGTTGCATGCCTGATTTATATCCTAAAGCTGGCTGGCTATTAAGCCATGCATAACCCTCAGATTGGAGCTTTAGACTAAGAGTACAAGATTCCTGGAATTCATATTAAAAATTTTGGAATCCTTATTTTTCTTTTTCACACTAATTTTCGAAAAAAAATCCAAAAAAATCATAAAATCATAAAAATCAAAAATATTTTGTGTTTCTTGTTTGAGTCTTGAGTCAATTGTAAGTTTGGTGTCAATTGCATCTCCATTTGCACTTTTTTAAAAAAATGCATTCATGCATTGCATTCTTCATGATCTTCAAGTTGTTCTTGATAAACCTTCTTGATTGATCTTCATATTGTCTTGTTTTGTGTTGTATGGTGTTTTTCATATGCATTCTTGAATTCTTAGTGTCTAAGCATTAAGGATTTCTAAGTTTGGTGTCTTGCATGTTTTCTTTGCATCAAAAATTTTTCAAAAATATGTTCTTGGTGTTCATCTTGACATTCAAAGTGTTCTTGGTGTTCACCTTGACATTCATAGTGTTCTTCCATTCATCAGATGTTTTGATAAAAAATTCTCATGCATTGAGTCTTTTTCATGTTTTTCTCTTTCTTCATTAAAAATTCAAAAATAAAAAAAATATCTTTCCCTTTTTCACTCATAAATTTTGAAAATTTGGATTGACTTTTTCAAAAATTTTTAAAATCTAGTTGTTTTTATGAGTCAAATCAAATTTTCAATTTAAAAATCTTATCTTTTTCAAAAATCAAATCTTTTTCATTTCTCTTATTTATTTTTGAAAATTTAAAAAATATTTTTTTCAAAAATCTTTTTCTTAATTTTATATCATATTTTCGAAAATATCATCAACAATTAATGTTTTGATTCAAAAAAATTTCAAGTTTGTTACTTGCTTGTTAAGAAAGATTCAAACTTTAAGTTCTAGAATCATATCTTGTGATTTCTTGTGAATCAAGTCATTAATTGTGATTTTAAAAATCAAATCTTTTTCAAAAATAATTTTAATCATATCTTTTCAGAAATATATTTTTATCTTATCTCTTTCAAAATCATATCTCTTCATATCATATCTTTTTTAAAAATTTGATTTTAAAATATCTTTTCTAACTTCTTATCTTCTTATCTTTTCAAAATTGATTTTCAAATCTTTTTCAACTAACTAATTGACTTTTTGTTTGTTTCTTATCTTTTTCAAAACTACCTAACTAACTCTCTCTCTCTCTAATTTTTGAAAATCTCTTCCCTCTTTTTTCAAAAATTCTTTTTAATTAACTAATTGTTTCAATTTTTAATTTTAATTTGCTTTCATTCCTAATTTTCGAAAATCACTAACCCCTTTTCAAAATTTTATTTTCGAAAATCCTCTTTCTCTCTCATCGCCTTCTATTTATTTATTAATCTACTAACACTTCATCTCACCCAAATTCGAACCCCCTCTTCCATCTGTGTTCGGATTTTCTCTTCTTTCCTTCTTTACATTACATTCTTTTCTTCTTTTACTCACACAGGGGAACCTCTATACCTGGGTAAAAAGGATCCCTATTATTATTATTTTTCTGTTCCCTCTTTTTCATATGAGCAGGAGCAAGGATAAGAACATTCTTGTTGAAGCAGACCCTGAACCTGAAAGGACTCTGAAGAGGAAACTAAGAGAAGCTAAAATACAACAATCCAGAGATAACCTTAAAGAAATTTTCGAACAGGAAGAGGAGATGGCAGCCGAAAATAATAATAATGCAAGGAGGATGCTTGGTGACTTTATTGCACCTAATTCCAATTTACATGGAAGAAGCATCTCCATCCCCACCATTGGAGCAAACAATTTTGAGCTGAAACCTCAATTAGTTTCTCTGATGCAGCAGAACTGCAAGTTCCATGGACTTCCATCTGAAGATCCTTTTCAGTTCTTAACTGAATTTTTGCAGATCTGTGATACTGTTGAGACTAATGGAGTAGATCCTGAAGTCTACAGGCTCATGCTTTTCCCTTTTGCTGTAAGAGACAGAGCTAGAGTGTGGTTGGACTCTCAACCCAAAGATAGCCTGAACTCTTGGGATAAGCTGGTCACGGCTTTCTTAGCCAAGTTCTTTCCTCCTCAAAAGCTGAACAAGCTTAGAGTGGATGTTCAAACCTTCAGATAGAAGGAAGGTGAATCCCTCTACGAAGCTTGGGAGAGATACAAGTAACTAACTAAAAAGTGTCCTTCTGACATGCTTTCAGAATGGACCATCCTGGATATATTCTATGATAGTCTGTCTGAATTAGCTAAGATGTCATTGGATACTTCTGCAGGTGGATCCATTCACCTAAAGAAAATGCCTGCAGAAGCTTAAGAACTCATTGACATGGTTGCTAACAACTAGTTTATGTACACTTCTGAGAGGAATCCTGTGAGTAATGGGACGCCTCAGAAGAAAGGAGTTCTTGAAATTGATACTCTGAATGTCATATTGGCCCAGAATAAAATATTGACTCAGCAAGTCAATATGATTTCTCAGAGTCTGAATGGAATGCAAGCTACATCCAACAGTACTCAAGAGGCATCTTCTGAAGAAGAAGCTTATGATCCTGAAAACCCTGCAATAGCAGAGGTAAATTATATGGGTGAACCTCATGGAAGCACCTATAACCACTCATGGAGAAATCACCCAAATCTCTCATGGAAGGATCAACAAAAGCCTCAACAAGGCTTTAATAATGGTGGAAAAAACAGATTTAACAATAGTAAACCATTTCCATCATCCATTCAACAACAGACAGAGAACTCTGAGCAAAATACCTCTAATTTAGCAAACTTAGTCTCTGATCTATCTAAGGCCACTGTAAGTTTCATGAATGAAACAAGGTCCTCCATTAGAAATTTGGAAGCACAAGTGGGCCAGCTGAGTAAAAAGATCACTGATACCCCTCCTAGTACCCTCCCAAGCAATACAGAAGAAATTCCAAAAGGAGAGTGCAAGGCCATTGATATAACCATCATGGCCGAACCTACAGGAGAGGAAAAGGACGTGAATCCCAATGAGGAAGACCTCCTGGGACGTCCAGTGATCAATAAGGAGTTCCCCTCTGAGGAACCAAAGGAATCTGAGGCTCATCTAGGGACCATAGAGATTCCATTGAACCTCCTTATGCCCTTCATGAGTTCTAATAAGTATTCTTCTTCTGAAGAGAATGAGGATGTCACTGAAGAACAAGTTGCCAAGTTCCTTGGTGCAATCATGAAGCTGAATGCCAATTTATTTGGTAATGAGACTTGGGGAGATGAACCTCCTCTGTTCACCAATGAACTAAATGCATTGGATCAACTGAGATTGCCTCAGAAGAAACAGGATCCTGGAAAGTTCCTAATACCTTGTACCATAGGCACCATGACCTTTGAGAAGGCTCTATGTGATCTTGGGTCAGGAATAAACCTCATGCCACTCTCTGTAATAGAGAAACTGGGAATCTTTGAGGTACAAACTGCTAAAATCTCATTAGAGATGGCAGACAATTTCAGAAAACAGGCTTATGGACAAGTAGAGGACATATTAGTAAAGGTTAAAGGCCTTTACATCCCTACTGATTTCATAATCCTAGATACTGGGAAGGATGAGGATGAATCCATCATCCTTGGAAGACCCTTCCTAGCCACAGCAAGAGCTGTGATTAATGTTAACAGAGGTGAACTAGTCCTTCAATTGAATGAGGACTCCCTTGAGTTTAAAACTCAAGGACATCCTTCTGTAAACATGGAAAAGAGGCACAGTAAGCTTCTCTCAAAACAGAGTCAACCAGAGCCCCCACAGTCAAACTCTAAGTTTAGTGTTGGGAGGCCACAACCAAACTCTAAGTTTGGTGTTGAACTCCCATATCCAAACTCTAAGTTTGGTGTTGGGAAGTCTCAACAATGCTCTGAACATCTGTGAGGCTCCATGAGAGCCCACTGTCAAGCTATTGACATTAAAGAAGTGCTTGTTGGGAGGCAACCCAATTTTTATTTATCTAATTTTAATTTATTTTTATTGTTATTTCATATTTTATTAGGTTCATGATCATGTGAAGTCACAAAATAAATATAAAAATTGAAAACGAAATCAAAAACAGCAGAAGAAAAATCACACCCTGGAGGAGGATCTTACTGGCGTTTAAACGCCAGTAAGGAGCATCTGGCTGGCGTTCAATGCCAGAACAGAGCATGGATCTGGCGTTGAACGCCAGAAACAAGCAGCATCCTGGTGTTCAGACGCCAGAAATGCACACTGAGGAAGAGCTGGCGCTGAACGCCAGAAACAAGCATCTGGCTGGCGTTCAACGCCAGAAACATGCTGCATCTGGGCGCTGAACGCCCAGAACAAGCATCAGTTCGGCGTTTAAACGCCAAAATTGCATGCAAAGGTATTTTACATGCCTAATTGGTGCAGGAATGCAATTCCTTGACACCTCAGGATCCGTGGACCCCACAAGATCCCCACATACATCCACTCACCTTACCTCCCACTACAAGAAAAATACCCATTCAGCCACACTTTTTTTAAACTACATTTGAAAAGTAGGAATAGGCTACGCTTTTCTCCATGTTTCCTTTTTGTGGGAGAATAGGAATCACATTTGTGGCATCACTTGAAAAGCGATGCCTTAGATATTATAAAGATCACTTATAAAGCGTAGCCTTAACTTAAGAGTTATGGGTTCACTTTTTACACCAAAGAAAACACTTTTAAAGTGTAGCCTATTTATCATATTTCAGGTGCATTTTAAAAGTGTTGCCTAATGTATTTCAAGTCAAATATGTCAACACTTAGTAAATTTTTTTCACAATATTTCACCAAATATATATACAAGCACGCGTACAGTAGACACTTAGGCAAATAAAAACAAAATAACACACTTAGGCAAATAAAAACAAAAATAACATGGCCATAGACACTTAGGCAAATAAAAACAAAATAATTAACATGGCCACTGAACTCGCGATCCCTAGCTAGCTAATCACACTCCCTTCATCGCCCCCAAATTAGAGAAGACCACTGACGGCGTCAACCCTCACGGCGTCACCGCTCACGGCGTCACCGCTCACGGCGTCAACATCTCCACCACTCACTCATCTTCATCACTCACCTCTCACCACGCCGCCACTCGTTTTCATCACCGGTTCTCGTCGCTGCGCGCTGACATCAGGAAGATCGACTGTGCGCTCGACTAAAAGCTTCTCTTTATTCGCTCACCGTCGTGAAGAAAGGTATGTATCACCTTCATTTGGTTTCTAAAATCTGAGAGGGTAGGGTTCTGATTTTTGGGTTGCAATTTGGGGGTTTGGTACATTTTCCTTTGAATTCGTGAATTGATGAACATGCATGCTAATCTTGCGGCGCAGGAGAACTCAGAATTTGCTGGTTTCATTCCGTTATTGCTGCGGCGCAGCAGAACTCGTGAATTTGGGATTGTTGCGGCGCAGGATATCGAACTCGTGAATTTGGGATTGGGGTTTCATTCCGTTTACGCAGGTACTGTATAGGCTAAAGAAAAATAGCAAACATTTTTGCACCCCAATTTGATGAAGAACGAATGATTGTAGGATCAATTTGTGGTCAAATGCTATAAATTAGTAGTAATCCATGAAAGAGTTCCCAAACTGTGAAATACACTTGTGAAAGTTGATTATATGTCTTAATTCTGGGTTTGATTCTCATAATTGTCTTTCGCTTGTTGCTTATCGTTCTCTACTCTTATAGAATTCTGCTCCACATTGATGAAACAAAAATGTTTTCCTAGTTCAAAAGTTTCCTGCGCAATCAGTGTTAGTGTTTCGTATTTTTAACACACGATTTCTTAGTATATTTTGTGTTCATTGCTTCTTGATCGAAGTACATTTCATGACTTGGCGATTGCCATTGAGGGAAAAATTGCTTCCCTGGTTCAAATTTTTTTTGTGCAATCAGTATTAGTGTTATGTTCTTAACACGGGTTTTCTTATTATTAAATACGTCCAATTTGTGTGGAACTCTTGCTTGATTGAAGTGCATTTGATGACTTGGTGACTTGCTTTAGTTGAACTCTGGAAAAGTTATCGCTGTTGGCCCCGGTCTTCGTGGCAAGGACGGGAACCTAAACCTCTTGGTTCAGTTATTATTGTCTATTATGAATGGATTTTGAGTGAAAAGCTTTGTTGTATATGATGATTGATGAAGAAGCTTCCCTTTCCATCCACAATTACTTGTTCTATTAGGAATACACAAGCTCAATTACATTCCAGCATTTCCTTTTTATTTTTTCCCTCTGATTTCTCCAATTCAAATCAATTTGCACTTTTTAAAACTTGAATAATTAAAATCCTGTGTGTAGAGCAGTGTCAAAATTCGGAAATAGATTTTATATATAATAGATTTTGATATGTCAAAGTAGTGGAGTTAGCTGTGTTAGCTTTTTGGGAAGTTTGAAGTTAGAGCCGTAATGGCACTTAAAAGGCATATCTAGTTCTAAAAGACATGCAAACTTTTAACTAATTAAAAGGAAACTGTGATTTTTTAGAGATCTATTGTCATAAAAATAAAATTTGAGTTTCGTAATTTAATTGATTTGTAGTGTTTTCTGGGGTTTTGGTTGGACAACGACATTTTTTCTATTGATTCTATACTATTATGTTGAGTTTCTTGTAAAAGATGAATTCATCTTTTTTATTGAGTTGTTCAAGAGTTGCATCATTTTAGGATCTCAAATAAGTTTTTACAGGCGTAAAATGTTGATGTTAACTTGTCTCTTCTCTCAATAATAGTGAGTATAGTAAAGATAAATAATTGTGACGGCAGTTTTTTTTTTTATATAACAATTTCGTCGGTTTTTGTTGTGTAATTAAGTCTGACGATTGCTCTTGAAAAAAATATTGTTTTAGCTCTCTCTTTATTTGGAATATTTTGCGTTCTGAATTTTTTTCTTAAAAAAATGGTTTTTGTTTAGAAGTGTGGTTATAAGATAGTTGATATTAAAATTGATTCTATGAATACTTTCTTGTTGCTTTAATTTGATTCCTAACAACTGTCTTGTGTTGATAGTAATTTACTTGAAAATTAGAAAATTATTGTGTCTTAATTGAGAAGTTCAATTTAATCTTATTCAAAGAGAAGTTAAATGTTGTAGCTAATTTGTTAACTTAAAAATGATCTAAAAATTATAAATAGAGAGGAGGGAGACAAGAAGTGAGAATATAGAATGATTAGGGGAGCTAATGAGAACTATGGGCTCTTATCCCTGAAGGTGGACCCTCACAGATAAAGCACCCACTTATTTCCTCTGCAATTGGTTGTCTTCTCAGTATCATAACATCAACTTACTATATAGATAAGATAAGAAAATAGTTTTTAGTTTGATTGAGATTGTTCAATATTCCAAGCAAACTGAATATACTCTTTAATAAGAAATTTGAAGCGTAGCAGTGAGCAGTGAAATCTAAACTGAAATCACAGATATTGATATTGTTAGGGATAAGTACTAACTTGCCTTGTTTTGAGGGCATCAGTGGCACAGATCAATAATAAAAAAGCCGCCTCAGAGAAATCTCATGAATTTTGGTCCCTTTTAAGTGGTAGTTTTGTTTGTTTATTACTTTTGAGAATAACTTTGATTAGAAAACATAATAGTAGTAAGTAGTAACAGAGCAGAGCAACACATGGAGGCAAAATTTTGGTAGCATTTATTAAGGTAATGGTAATAATGTGTTAATATATCAGTCTTCACGTTATTATCATACTCTATCACTTGATAATAATTCACATCACTCACTGTCTCACTCTGCCCACCTCCATCTATTTTCATAACTTTACTTTTATTTTTTAAAGTTAAAACTTCCAAGGTTATATTATATCACAGGATCTGCTCCGCAACAACTTCAAATCCGTGACTTATTGAGATTTATGATAATATTTTTATTCTTAATTATAAGTTGTTTAATAGTCAAACTGGTCCATGTGAAAAGATTTACGTTAAAGCATCCTGATTCTTTTCACTATTCTCTAAATGTATTTCATTGTCTGCTGCTGCATGGATGACCCATGTGGTTTGCATGAATGGCTGCCAAGTTCATGGCTTACTAGTTACCAGGATAATATTTTGATTAGCTCATGACTTACCATTAAATCGTCTCACTTCTACTGACCTGAATTGAGTTTTGAGAAGCAATATTGCTTCTTTTTATTTTTAGTTACTCAGTTACTCATGCTTTGGATTTGAATTTTGGGCTGTTATCAGATTGCTTTTATTTTCCAAATAAGTTACCGACCTGAATTGAGTTTTTTTATTTTTTTCCCCTTACATTTTAATTATATCAGTTTAGAATTTATGAAAATAAATCAAGAGTAAATAATATCATAGTCTAATCTCTTAGAATTTTACTTGGTAACAAATAGATTGAAGTTTTTGGTTAAAGCTCCCAAGTGGATTTTGTCAAAACATTGATCGTGTCATGGCAAGGTACAATGCATACTTTTTTTTTTCACTTTATTATTATGCTATTAATTCATGTGTAGCTCCACTTTGATTGCTTTATTAGTTATGAAGTTGCAATTTAACTTATTATTTATGTACTATAAATTCTTTGTTTTCCTTAATTTGTTTTGCTTCAGCGAGTTTCTAGTAAAATATTTAGAGAATTACTTCTAAAGATTAGGAACTATTTCCTAACCTAACTACAAGGCTATGAAGTCCGTCTCATAGCCCATGCCCCTTATATTTCATAACACCCTTCCTCCTCTACTCTTGTTATCTTCACTTTGCGACCCCTTATAATTTTTTCTCCAAAAAAATTTAATAATTATTGATTAGGTTTTGTGATATGCCGAAGGATTGGATGGATCTACCGAGGTATAGCGAAGAGTATATCAATGGTGTTATTAGTTTCTTAGAGTTTGCATACTCTGAGGGAGAGCCGGACGGATAACAAATTCAATGTCCTTGTAAGAGGTGTTGTAACATTGAGTGGTATAGAAGAGATGTGGTATTTGACCATTTAGTAGCCGACGGATTTGTTAAGGGATATAGAACATGGATTAATCACGGGGAATGGACAATCCCGATGGTGGTTGATGATGACACGGATGATGAAGGTGCACGCGATGACATCGAAGGACTGCTTAATGATGCATTTGGAGATCATGCTGAGGGTGTTACTGTAGGTCCAAATGAAGAGGCTAAAAAGTTTTATAATTTAATAGATGGGGCAAGTCAAGAGTTATACCCGCCTTCAAGAAATTTTCAACATTTTCTTTTACCATCCGCCTGTACTTGTTAAAGTGTTTTCACGGTTGGAGCAATGCCTCCTTCACTTCCCTTCTTGAGCTATTGAAAGAGGCAATGCCTAAAATTAACATACCTCCATCTTTCCATAAGACGAAGGCTATGATAAGAGATTTAGGTCTGGATTATAAAAAATTGATGCTTGTCCTAATGATTGCCTCCTGTATAGGAAAGAACTAAAGGATGAAACACAATGTCGTGTATGTGGTACATCTCGATATACTGAAAATTCTAGTGATAATAGCGAGAACTAACCTCACAATAAAGGTCGTCCTATTCCTGCAAAGACTCTGAGATACTTTCCTATAATTCCAAGACTTCAGCGATTATTTATGTGCTCAAAAACGGCAGCTAGTCTGAGGTGGCATGATGAGGAGCGCGTTAAAGATGGGACGTTAAAGCATCCTGCTGATGGACTGGCATGGAAGAACTTTGATGAAATGAATGAAGATTTTGCAAAAGAATCACGCAATATTAGACTAGGCTTGTCAAGTGATGGGTTCAACCCATTTCGTAGCATGAATATTTCATGGAGCACGTGGCCCGTAATGCTGATGGTATACAACTTGCCTCCGTGGATGTGCATGAAACCTGAATATTGTATGCTTTCTTTGCTTATTCCTGGGCCACAATCACCTGGCAAAGATATTGACGTGTATCTACAACCATTGATGGAAGACTTGAAGTTGTTTTGGGAAATAGGGGTGGAAACTTATGATGCATCAAAGAATGAGACCTTTCAAATGCGGGCAGCTCTTTTGTGGACAATTAATGATTTTCCTGTGTATGCTATGTTGTCTGGGTGGAGTACAAAGGGAAAATTGGCTTACCCTTGTTGCAACAAAAATACATCTTCTCTACAACTAAAACATAGTCGGAAGACAGTTTATATGGACCATCGTGTCCTTTTACCCATGGATCATCCATGGAGAACCAATACAAGGTCTTTTAATGGGAAGCAAGAATTAAGACCCCCTCCACCTGTTATAGAAGGAACGGAAATTTTTGAGATGCTACAAAATGTTGAGAATGTTTTCGGGAAGAAGCAAAGTACATCAAATAGTTTCCCATGGAATTGGATAAAAAGATCAATTTTCTTTGAATTGCCTTACTGGCACAAGAACCTGCTGCGTCACAACTTAGATGTCATGCACATAGAGAAGAACATACTTGACAGTATAATTGGAACTCTTTTGGATATCCCAGGCAAGACAAAGGATCATCTGAATGCTCGAAGTTTGGGGATCTGGAAAAATCTTCAACCAAAGGAGGTGAATAATGGCAAGAGAACAAAGTTGGCAAAGGCATGCTTTTCTATGACTGCTGCAGAGAAGTCAATTTTTGTGGTGTTTTGAAGACAACAAAGCTACCTGATGGTAGTGCTTCGAATATATCACGGTGTGTACATCTAGAAGAAAGAAAAATTTCTGGGTATAAGACCCACGATGCTCATTTTTTGCTACACTACTTACTACCAATACTGATTAAAAGCATCCTTCCTGATCACGTGGCCATTCCGTTGATTCGACTAAGTTCCTTTTTTCATCGCATATGCAAAAAGTTAATAACACTGGAAGAGATAGATCGACTAGAGTTAGAGATTGTGGAAACATTATGCCACCTTGAGAGGATCTTTCCCCCTAGTTTTTTTGACATAATGGTTCATCTTCCTATTCATTTAGCAAATGAGGTGAGATTGGGTGGTCCGGTGCAGTTTCGTTGGATGTATCCTCCAGAAAGGTACATGTGTACATTAAAGTCGTATGTACGCAACAAAAGTCGCCCCGAAGGTTCTATTGCAGAGGCATATCTGGCTGAAGAGTGCTTAACTTTCTGCTCAAGATACTTGCATGGAGGTGTGCGAACAAGACTTAATAAGCGACCTCGGAATGATGATGATCCTAATGACGACGAAGTTTTTCCTTCAAAGTTGTTTTCTAACAAAGGTCGTTCGTTAGGCGTGGGAAATGGAGAACCAATTAATCTCGATGACATATCAAGTGCTCAAGCCCATGTATATGTATTATACAATTGTGAAGAAGTCGCAGATTATGTTAGGTAACTTAATATAACTTATGTTTATTCACTAAATCAAGTGCATTTAGATTTTTTCCGATCAAACATAACTATTATTAACTACAGAGAGCATGAGGATGAGGTTAACAATCAGCGGGGAACAAAATGGAGAAAAGCAAAAGTTCACAGTAGAACCTTCTCGCAGTGGTTTGAAACTCGGGCGAGAGATCCAGATGTGCCTGTTTGGCTAAAAGAATTATCTCGAGGTCCAAGCTCTATTGCAAGAAGATTTTCTGGATATATAACTAATGGATATAGGTTTCACACTGTGGAGTGTGAGGCAAGGAGAAAAACACAAAATAGTGGTGTCACATTAACTGCTTTAACTTCAAGCTTTGCAAGTGCTAAAGATAAAAGTCCAATTCAAGACACTGTAGCTTATTATGGCAGGTTATTTGAGATAGTAGAGTTAGATTATTTTGGGCGTTTTAAGGTTGTATTGTTTCGGTGTGAGTGGTATGATGCTGGGAGAGACAAATATGGTCTTACATTTGTTCACTTCAATAAGAAATGCTACCAGAATGAACCTTTCATACTAGCATCTCAAGCACATCAGTGTTTTTATGTGCAAGATCCATATGAACATAACAAACATTATATTATGAAAACTATCCCAAGAGACTTATTTAAAACAAATGACGAATCTGAGTCTGAGGCCAGTCAAACCTTCTATAGTGAACAACACGAGCATATAACAAGTCCTGCCATACCAGCTGATGATGGTGAACTTATTCTGGAGAGGAATGATCTACGACCTACAGTTATTGAAACGGTTCCCCAAGTGACTTCTGCCCAAGAATATGAGGCAGATTTCATTGGAGATTCTGATTCTGATGGGTCAGCCTAAGCAATTTATTGCTTAATATGTACATATGTATAACTAAGTTTTCTTCACCTTTTTATTTGTAAGTCATATTGTTGTTTTAATTTCTCATTTTGTTAGTGTTTCTTATAGGATATGTCACTTTATTGCTTATATTAACTCGAGTTAACTAATTTATTTGTGTAGGAATAAAGAATTTATTGATCTTAAAGCAACATCAAGTAAGAATCTGCTTCGACAATTTGAGGCCAAGAGACAAAGGATTGTAAATGAACGCAAGCAATATGTGATGCAAGGTGCAGCACGTAATGACAAGGAGGAAACTATGCCAAGGTTGGATGTAGTCAAAAGTCAAAAAGAGTTGAGTGCAACCAAAGGAGTGAAGAAGTGTACGTCAAAGAAGCTGGATTTTACTCATTTACAAAGCACACTCAGCACAATCAACAAAAGGATGAATTTCACGCCTGAAACCCTGGAAGTACAGCCAAGCATTCCTGCGCAACAGCCAGAAAATAAAAAAGAAAGAATCACTTGACTGTGGCTATGGCTGAGAAAAAGAAGCATGAAGTACAACATGAACCGTTAACACAAGGCTTGAACAATTCTAAGCTTACAAAGGTGGGTGCAGATGAACTTAAAAGGAAGCTCGATGCAATTCGTAATATGAATAATAGCATGCCAACAACTGTAAGCCAAGATCGGAGTTGTGCAAATTCTACTCAGCCCACAATCAACCAAAGGCAGCAGCAGATTATTCAAGTCACACATGGTAGAACTCAAAAAAGGCAACATGACACTACTTTGCTGAGTTCAAACACTACCCCACAAGCTGAAGATTTAATGTCGGAGCAAGATGGATCAAGAAAGGAAAAGAGCAAGCAAAGGGTAAAGGCTACAACTATTGATGAATTTTTAAAAGAAAATGGGATAGATGTAGAAATTGACGGACTAAGCTCTGAACTAAGTGATGATGTGGGAGATAGCTTTCCATATGATGAAAATTATTATTCACATGTGATGGAGGACATTGATGATGACGAAGGTAATTTATTTCTATCATTTTTTATATTTTTTTGTAAATCATAATGCTTAATTTTTCAATTGGCATCATAATTACTCCCTAATTTCCCCCCTACTGCATGAAACTAGGAGAGCCAAAGAAGAAGAAAACTCGGGGAAAAACAACTTGCAAAGAGATTTATGCAAGAACTATGGAACAGCGGGAAGAAGTTATTTTTGATATTGGATAGCCAGTAGGACCAACCAATCAAAGTGTGTCTAATTTAACTAGTTTCGTAGGAACAATTGGGAGAAATAAAAGATTTGTGAGTCTTTGTACACTAGCTGGCATGTTGTAACTCCTAAAGCTAAGAAATTCATGTGGAAATATGTTAATGTAAGACTCTTCTATTATTATTAAATGTTGATTATTTTAAATATAGCAAGGTGCGTATAACACTGTTGATATCATGCAGACCAAGTTTATCCTCCCAGACAGTGGAGAAAAGTGGGTGATCCAAGCAATTCGGGATGCTTGGAAGCGGTTCAAGGGAAAGATTAAGCAGAAGCACTTTGTTCCCTTTGATACCATCGAAGATATGGTGAAAAATCGACCGACACAAGTTCCAGAAAGTCAATTCATAAAATTGATCTATTATTGGAGTCATCCTACAATCCAGGTAAAATAGTTGGTACTTTAATTGCAAATATATTATTGTTTGTTAAGACATAAGCAAAATAATGAAATTTCAATTGATAATGTTGGAATCTGTCCTCTCTCATGCTGTACAAACACATATCCATTCTGATGTAGGTTCTTGAACTGAATTGAATTTTTTTAGGATATATTGCTGCCAGTTCAATTCTGAACTTCTGAATTTCTGTATTTACATTTCTATTTTTGGCTACTTTGTTTGCTGTAATTTAAGTTGCTGCAATTCTATTTTCTATAGTTCTGTTTTGTGCAATTTTGTTTTCTGCAATTCTATTCTGTGCAATTATACCTGCTACTATTCTGGTTGCTGTAATTTTGTTTGCCGAAGCAAAATTTAATTATATTGTTCTCTGTTTCTATATGCTAACCTTTTATTCAATTATAGTCAATAAGTGAAAAAAATAAGAAACATAAAGAACAGCAAAAGTTTCCACATCGCATGGGGCCAATCAATTTCGGAAGAGTACGAGTGGCTCTGGTATACTTATTTCATATTTGTGCTGGGATTTGTTTAGTTAATTTTAGTTATGTTGTTATAGACTTACTTATTTAAGGCTTTATTTTATAGCGCGCGACAAAGGAAACAAATGAGGAACCAAAAAGGTTTGAAATGTTCCTTGCTACTCGAACAAGTCGGAAAAGGAAGAAGTTGATCAGGAAACACAAGATGCAATTGTATGAGAATTCATTGAATTACTAATGATTATAAATCAAATTTAGGATACGGTAACTAATTCTATGTCAAATGTTTTTTAATTAGGATGAATTCCAAAATCGGCAAGCTGCTGGTGAAACAGATGAGGAAGCTTTTGAGTCTTTATTTGGAAAAGAACAACCAGGTCGGGTTAGGTGCTATGGAAGATCTATTACACGACGTGACTTAAAAAAGCATGCAGAAATTTCTGAACTCAAGCAACAACACCAGGAGGAAGTCACATCTTTGAAGGCTGAACTTGGAGACATGAAGGCCAAACAGCAGCACCAAGAGGCTGACCTTCATGGATTGCGAAACATGATTAAGTTACTAGTTCAGCGATCTGAACCTGGAATGAGGCCGGAAGAAATTGAAGCCTTGTTACAAGATGCTCAACACTCTCCAATTGATGCAAATAGCGCTCATGGATCAACACATATTCCAAACATAAATATGGTATGACCAGTTTTTTTCTTATTCCCTAATATTTGTTTACATATTGTTAATTGTTAATTAGGATTTTGAGTTTAAAATTTTTATTTGTTAGAACTTAGGAGGATGCCATATTTTTTAATTTGAACTGAAATTGAAGAAGATGGAAGCTGTGATTGGTTTTTTTGGTTTTGTTTTTCATTATGTAATTTAATATTATTGTTATCAGGGTGAAAGCTGTAATTTTTCTGGTTTTTCTGATTTTTCTGGTTTTGGTTTTCTGATTTTTCTGATTTTAGTTCCCATTTAGTATGAAGTTGTGTTAGTCCATTTTTTAGTTGTCCTTTATGGTGATTTATAGTATCCCCCTGAATGTGATTGTTATTTTAAAGCAAAAGACTTTGGTGATATGAAAATTAGAGTAGTTTCAATTATCTTATGCCTTTCGGATATTGTATGTGTTATTAATCTGTTAACTACTTTTTTCTTCTTGTACTTTTTCAAATTATAATTATTTTTCTATATAATTATGCAGGATAATTCTGAAGATGTGAATGAAGATTGAGATGCTTATCATGATGGTTTATTGACAAAGGTGGAAACTGAAAGATGTATGGTTGATGATGATGTCTTTTATTAGAAGCTAAGATACATTTATATGATATAATATTTGATTTTTCTTAGTTTATTAGTAGTAAACTCTAAGTGCATTATATGAGTATACTTATTTTAGTTTGAGATGTATGAATGCTCAAAATTATGATCATTCCAATATTTTTGGTTCATTGTATACTTATATTTTGTTTCAGTATAATTTTTATTGTTTAAAGATTATTGTAAGGTATTATTATATATGTATACATTTTTATTTTATAATAATTAACTAATTTAATTAACATACAGGATTATATATATAATTATATTCTCAAATATTAGAGTTTAGATAAAAAAATTGTTAGAAATTTCTGTTTATATATATATATATATATATAAACAGAAATTTTAAAAAAAAATGAGGGACAAAGGCTACACTTATATAGAGTAGCTATAGGTATACTATTTGCTACTTTTATAAAGTGATGCAGTAGCTCTGAAAAGTGTAGCCTATTCTTTAGTATTATGGTAACCATTAGTGCTGAAAAGCGTAGCCTTAGGTCATGAACAGCATCACTTAAAAAGCGTACCCTATTCTCAAAGGCGAGAAGCGTAGCCTTTGCTACAGAAAAAGCGTAGCCTTTTCCTAAGGCATCATTTTTTTTTTTGGTTTTGGCTACACTTTTCAAGTGTACTTGAATGGGTGTTTTTCTTGTAGTGTCCTCATAATCCTATATCACCCATTCCAAGACCCTTCACCACTCACATCCATTACTCCCCTAAAACCATCATACAAACCACCTACACCCACCTACTCAAATTCAAACCATCAACTCACCTCCATATCTTCTTCTTCTTTTACTATTCTTTCTTCTTTTGCTCGAGGGCGAGCAATATTCTAAGTTTGGTGTGGTAAAGCATAGCTTTTTTGTTTTTCCATAACCATTGATGGCACCTAAGGCAGAAAAACCTCTAGAAAGAGAAAAGAGAAGACAAAAGCTTCCATCAAGGGTCTATAGCTCAGTGTAAACATTTGACTGCAAATCAAGAGATCCTGAGATATCTCAGGGGATACATTTCCTCCACACAATTATTGGAGCAACAAGGGTGGAACATCAAGAGCATCCATCATCCTTCATGAAATTAGAGAAGATCAAAGAGCAATGAGGGAGGAGCAACAAAGACAAGGAAGAGACATAGAAGAGCTCAAGGACATCATGGTTCTTCAAGGAGAAAACACCACCATCACTAAGGTGGACTCATTCCTTGTTCTTAATTTTCTGTTTTTCATTTTCTTATGTTAAATGTTTATCTATGTTTGTGTCTTTATTACATGATCATTAGTGTCTAAGTGTCTATGCTTAAAGTAGTGAATATGAATCCATCACCTCTCTTAAATGGAAAAATGTTTTAATTACAAAAGAACAAGAAGTACATGAGTTTTGAATTTATCCTTGAACTTAGTTTAATTATTTGATGTGGAGACAATACTTTTTGTTTTCTGAATGAATGCTTGAACAGTGCATATGTCTTTTGAAGTTGGTGTTTTAGAATGTTAAATATGTTGGCTCTTGAAAGAATGATGAACAGGAGAGATGTTATTTGATAATCTGAAAATAATAAAAATGATTCTTGAAGCAAGAAAAAGCAGTGAATACAAAGCTTGCAGAAAAAAAAAGAAAGAAAAAAATGGCAAAAAAAAAATAAAAAAGAGAAAAAGCAAGCAAAAAAAGCCAAAAGCTCTTAAACCAAAAGGCAAGAGGAAAAAGCCAATAACCCTTAAAACCAAAAGGCAGGGTAAATAAAAAAGGATCCAAGGCTTTGAGCATCAGTGGATAGGAGGGCCTAAAAGGAATAAAATCCTGGCCTAAGCGGCTAAACCAAGCTGTCCTAACCATGTGCTTATGGCGTGAAGGTGTCAAGTGAAAACTTGAGACTGAGCGGTTAAGTCAAGGTCCAAAGCAAAAGAAGAGTGTGCTTAAGAACCCTGGACACCTCTAATTTGGGACTTTAGCAAAGCTGAGTCACAATCTGAAAAGGTTCACCCAATTATGTGTCTGTGGCATTTATGTATCCGGAGGTAATACTAGAAAACAAAGTGCTAGGGCACGGCCAAGACTCATAAAGTACTGTGTTCAAGAATCAACATACTGAACTAAGGAGAATCAATAACACTATCTGAACTCTGAGTTCCTATAGATGCCAATTATTCTGAACCTCAATGGATAAAGTGAGATGCCAAAACTATTCAAGAGGCAAAAGCTACAAGTCTCGCTCATCTGATTGGAGCTATGTTTCATTGATATTTTGGAATTTATAGTATATTCTCTTCTTTTTATCCTATTTGATTTTCAGTTGCTTGGGGACAAGCAACAATTTAAGTTTGTATTGTGATGAGCGGATAATTTATACGCTTTTTTGCATGTGGGTTTTTATATGTTTTTAGTAGGATCTATTATTTTAAGGTATTGTGTTTCAATTAGTTCTATGTTAA